>NC_061118.1:60022851-60025931 GCF_002878395.1 Capsicum annuum | reverse complement strand
GCCCTAGCAGGATTAACTTCTTGGAGAGTTCGTACAATTTGTTGTACGAACTCTCCAAGAAGTTAATCCTGCTAGGGCATTAACGTGTAAATTAGAGGTTGGAAACCCTAATTTCTCGTCACACTCTCTTTTCCAACTAGTAACTTTTCTATCGAACAAGTTATTGCTATAATGGCGCATTCCCTATGTGTTTGCAACCACGAGAATTCAATCAAAATGAAGAGAGTAATGATATAAGTGGTGTGACACATCATAAATTCAAAAACCCATAGCAATAGAAAGTATACTACAAGGTTTCCATAACCCTAACAAACAAGCTTAGCTACTTATGAATTAAACAGAAATCAACATAGAAATATTCATCATACCAAAACTTAGAATGATCTTGGTGATGAAGATGACTAGCGAAATTAAGAGAGAAACACATTTCTCTCTCTTCGTGTTCAAGCTAAGCCGTCCGTTCTTGTTTACAGAATCTGAATAATTGAATTCATCCCTAAAAATTCATCCATAAGGCTTTTAATAACATCCTTCTCTAATAAATTTCTACTGCATCCTTAACTATTTAAAAATATTCAGTTTGCCCAGGAAAAAGTTCCCATACAGCACATTCAGTCCAAAAGCTGCTTTTCTTTTTATGTGAAGTTTTCCTTTGCTGTCCATAGGTCCCCAAAGTGCTTAACTATTTCGCATTAGTACCTAAAAAGCATGCTAATCACATAGGTCAGCTCACTTAACTAAAAATAGACTAAAAGTGCAAGACTTATGTATTTTATTCTCAAAACTTAGCTGAAACATGGGGAAGTTATGGTGCTTAGACGTATAAATACGCCTAACATCACCACCCCACACTTAAAACTTTGTTTGTACTCGAACAAAATAGTACATCCATGCGAATAACTAACTAAACTTCACAAGAGAACACAAAATTTTCAACAAGACATACACGACAATTATTAACAAAGAGTAGATTTCCTGATCATTACTAAAAACAACTCAGCCTCTAACATAGACTCATTAAGTTGGTTAATTCGTATACACAAGTTAAGCCAAAGAAAATCATATAAAACTACCCAACAATCATCAACCATGTGCGCTCACACAAAATATTACCCATAATCACTCATAGTTTTGCATTTTTCAGAAATATGGGTATAAGAACTTGCTTGCTCTCACTCTCACAAAGAATTCTTAGATTACAACTGATGACCATATGCTTGCCCTTAGTGTAATGCTCCACTAATATCAGAATGCTAAGGTTAGGATCAAATAGGTCTTTACGGGTTGTAATGTAGGCTAAAGGGACCGGTAGGACTATTTTGGCCAGAAATGGTGACTATGTTCCCTAAGCGCTTTAATACACTACATTTTGCCATTTACACTAACTTTTAACAACCACTCTACCTTCCTTTCATCTACCAACCCCCTTTCACCCATTTTGTTACTCAATCAGAAACATAATGATGGGAATATACAGCTCTTTTTTTTTTATTTTTCTCTTCTTTCTTTTTTTTTATTTATTATTTTTTTACTAAGCATCCCTATGATAGCCACCCTCGATCACAATATTTTCATGTACCAATAACTAAACTTTGGGGCATCATTTTTCTCTTATTTTGCCGCACTCTTTACTCAACTTGATTCTACAATTTAAAACGCTTAGGAGCTTTTGGATCAAATTATGGTCTTTTCAAAAAAATAGATTAGGCTACATATGAGGTTGCCAAAGAAAATAGCTAAAGGTTCAAAGGGTGTTCACTAGGACAATGTACAAAGGTAGGTAAAAAGAAGATAAACAAAATTAGGGCTGCCAAAGAAATGCCTAAATCATCTCCTAAACTCACAATCTTTATTTCGCTTCACACACACACCAGGCAAGTTCTAGCATCAGTCACAACAAAGAATATACAATAACCTTACACACACATGGCACATAGTCAACTTAATTAGGAGCATTATAGATTCTTGACCCAACAGATGAATGAATTAAACCACAAGCAATTATCACAGAATGAGTCACACTTAGAGGCTAAATGTTTCAATAGTAGTGATTCAGCACAAACTCCTGTTATAATGCCATGCCGTCTATAAGAACAATTTCATGCAAAAATATGACTAATTACAACTAACTAACTACGACTAAATCAAAACAACTATAGAATAAATGCAGGCAGGCAGTACGCAATACAGCAGACAAGGCAATCCACAAACATATACCCGCACCCCATACTTATACAGAACACACTGCCCTCAGTGTAAATAAATAAGCAAAAACCTGGTTAGTCAGACTCCTCCTCTATATCCAGGGTCATACCCCCTGCGTCAGAATCATCATTAGAGTCTTCATCATCAGAGTTGTCCTCCACATCAGAATTTAGCAGTCGGTGATCATCGTCTGTCGGTACATCATCATCTAAAAGTTCCTTAAAATTCACCCCCACTCCACACATGGCCCGAGCATGCTCATTAAGCGGGTAGTCATAGTCCAACTGCCGAAGCACTGCATCAGTCGGCACACGACCCCCATTCATCATAGTAAACTGAGTCATGCCATACAGATGGAGAAAAAATTCCCATCTCGAGCATGTCTCTCAGCAGTGGTAAGGTTGATGCCTTGACCAGTTTCTGGATCTTTGATTTTTGTGAGATCTACCTTCTTCGGGTTATGTGGAAAATTATGGTCTGCTGGCTCCTCCTCAATGTGCTCTTTCCTTAAGATTGCAGTCAACAAATTGCTGAAACTGAAATGGGACCTTTTGTGCACCCTTGCTTTTCGCATTGAAATTCGTATAACTGCACCAATGTTGATGGGAACATTTGTCATTAGATCATACACCAAGAAGGATCGATCACGCGTGACCTTATTGTATTGTGTCCCAAGAATCAAGCAGGAGTTGACTATTCTTAACCATATGCGAGCTTCTCTGTTCAAGCAAGCATATGGGTAAGTATTGTGACGACCATTATCTTTGTGACGAGTCCACCGGGTCATGGACCTTGATCCACACAACGTATGTCTGAAGGCTCTGTATTGAGGTCTGTTGTAGAGCTCCTTGAGTGGTGATTGATCCACAGTTGGA
>NC_061118.1:59977649-60019851 GCF_002878395.1 Capsicum annuum | reverse complement strand
TATCTTTGTGACGAGTCCACCGGGTCATGGACCTTGATCCACACAACGTATGTCTGATGGCTTTGTAGGGAGGTCTGTTGTAGAGCTCCTTGAGTGGTGATGGATCCAGACTTGGAGTTCCCAGAAAAGAGTTGAAGAAATCAGCGTTCAATTGCAAGACTTGCCCCCAAATCTTTACTTCATTTCCCGTAGTCCTTGGGGACCAGTTGGCATAAAACTCTCGAGTCAAATCAAGATTACATTCGCCCATGACTCGGAAGATAAAGTCAAGATTTAGTGCCATAATCTTTGCCAAAATGCAAGGGCAGTTCTTTGCTAAACTTTCCTTTTGCATGAAATCCACATGTACATATTTCTTTACCTTATTGTTTCTATAACATTCCTTCCCTTCCTCCTCCAGAACCCATTTGATCCCAAAAGTGCGTCGAGGCACTTGATGAGAGGAGGAATCAGCCTGGTCCTTTCTTGACCATTTTTGACCTTTTTGTGAGGTAGATGCTTTCTCCTTTCCCTGTTGTCCTTTCGAAGCCATGTTACCTGAGATCATAATAGGGTCATGTTAGTCTCGTATCGTAGAATTCACTATAATCGAAAAAGAAAATAGTGATGGCACCACCCCACACTTAATTTTTTTGTACAAACTAATTGAGTGAGTATGTTTGATTACTCAGACTTCATCGACATATATGTTGATGGTATGTGCCAACAACATTATCAATGCAGTCACACTTTCAACCCTTCACTTTACATAATAATTTCTCAGTTTGGTATAGAGAAGCAGCACACAATGGTCTTGTAACCTTGACTATCATTTCCGACTTTATTTCATTGGGGCAATGCAATCTTTGAAAAAGACTACCACATAGAAATCTTATCGTGCTATGGCCTAGAAACAATCACACAATCTTATGCTTGTGGTTAACCAAGATCATTACATCGATGAACGAGTCATTCACATAGTCAAGCTTACAACTCCCAAAATTATGCATTAAGCTTCAATATTTCAACTCCATAATAAAAACAAATTATGACAGTGAATACCAATCAATACATGCCGGAGTAAAATCAAGATTACCTACGAGAATCCTTTCACTCAATGAGATGTATTTTTCAAAAATCATAACAAACTAACCATTCTCTTATCACCAAGCACTACTACAAAATCAAGTTAACCATTATAAGCGTAGCACTAAAACAATTATGGAACATGAAAGAACAACTTACTTAGTGATAAACTCGTGATGAATCGGGAAGGTGAGCCTGCAGGATTAGATGAGAAAAGAGAAAAACTTGGAAAGGGCAAGGGTGCTTGGGCGGCGCTTAGGTTTAAGAAAAATTGAGTGGTGTTCAAGTGTAAAGGATATATTTAAAGGATGATCCATAGGTCGGGTTTGGTCCATTCACAAACGGGTTAGAAGGCAATATTTACGATGATAGGCGGCGCCTATAGCTTTGCCTAGGCATAAGTAGGCGGCGCCTAACCTATTGCCTATGTTGGCATAGGCGGCGCCTAGCCTATCTCCTATGTGAGGCAGTGAGCATAGGCAATGGCATAGGCGGCATCTAACCTATTGCCTATGTTGGCATAGGCGGCGCCTAACCTATTGCCTATGTTGGCATAGACGGCGCCTAGCCTATTGCCTATGTGAGACAGTGAGCATAGGAAATGGCATAGGCGGCGCCTAATCTATTGCCTATGTTGGCATAGGCGGCACCTAACCTATTGCCTATGTTGGCATAGGCGGCGCCTAGCCCATTGCCTATGTTGGCGTAGGTAATTGGAAAAATGGCACACTCTTGGTCGAAAAGGGTCCATACCTCGGGGTAATAAAATAAAGTCGCACCGCGAAACTTTTTCTTTGGATCGAACCTACATAACTCGAGGCGCGACTCTAATGCAAATCATACTTGAACCTTACACATTTGACCACTTTCACTTACCTGTATTGTTCCATCATTCCTAGACTTACCACCATTGACATAACTCACTTCCAAATCAAAATTGGGTCTAATCTCCTCCTTTGTACTTCCTGCACCTACACTTAATCAAAAATAACAAAAATGATTAGAAGGATGGGTTGCCTCCCACCAAGCGCCTTAGTTTTGGCGTGGCTCGACTCTTCTTTTTGAATTTTAATTTACCAAAAACAAAATCCTAGTAAAATGATGGGTTGCCTCCCATGTAGTGCTTGATTTATTGTCGTGGTACAACATAGTTATCTCGATTACTCAGACTTCATCGAGATATATGGTGGCTATACATTTTATTGAGTCGGTTGGACCGATATATAGCTTCACTCTTTGGCCATTCACCTTAAAGACACCACCATCATTGTTTTCTAACTCCACTACTCCAGATGAGTAAACTTGGCTGATTTTGAATGGACCAGACCATTTAGACTTCAACTTACCTAGAAACAACTTCAGTCTGGAGTTGAAAAGAAGTACCAAATCACCTTTCTGAAAGTTTCGTTGGATAATCCTCCGATCATGGTACTTTTTCATCCTTTCCTCTTAAAGATCTGCTCTTTTATATGCATTTAGACGAAATTCATCCATCTCTTTCAGCTGTCCCAATCTCATATCTATAGCAACATCCCAGTTCAGTTTAAGCTACTTCAGTGCCCACATTGCTTTATGTTCTAGCTCAATTGGCAAGTGACCAGCCTTCCTATAAACTAGTTGGTATGGTGACATGCCAATTGGTATCTTAAACGCGGTCCTATATGCCTATAAGGCATCGTCCAAATTTTTGGACCAATCTTTCCTGTTGGCATTCACAGTCTTAGCAAGGATCAGCTTGATTTCCCGATTTGAAACCTCCACCTGCCCACTAGTTTGTGGGTGGTACGGTGTAGCTACCTTATGTTGCTTAACCCCATACTTTGCCAATACGGCTCTGAAAAGCTTGTTGCAGAAATGTGATCCTCCATCGCTTATGATGGTACGAGGTACCCCAAAACGAGAGAAGATATTTCTCTTTAAGAACGCCACAATACTCTTACCTTCATTATCAGCTAGCGTGACTGCTTCGACCCATTTGGATACATAATCCACAGTAACTAAGATATATTTCATCCCAAATAAGCTCACAAATGGGCCCATGAAATCATTACCCCAGACATCGAATAACTCTACTTCAAGCATTTTGGACATGGGCATCTTATGGTGCTTTGAAATAGAACCTTGCCACTGACACTGATCACATATTTTTACAAAATCGTAGGCATCCTTGAAAAATGAAGGCCAATAGTAGCCACTTTGCAGTACTTTCTTGGCCGTCCAATCACCTGCATGGTGACCTCCAACTTGGGAAGCATGGCTTGCTTCCAATATGCTAGGCACCTCTACATCTGGGATGCACTGCCTAATAATACCATCAGCACATCGTCGAAAAAGATAAGGCTCATCCCAAAAGTAATGTTTAACATCATGCATGAACTTTTTCTTTTGATGAAAGAAGAGATGCTCAGGAATCACTTCGCTCACCATGTAGTTGGCATAATCTGCATACCACGATACATTTTCCACCATAGTTGCTAGAATCTCTTCATCGGGGAATGCATCATCAATATCAAGGTCGATCTGCACTGTGTGCTCACTCTCAAGTCTAGATAGATGATCAGCTACTTGGTTTTCACAACCTTTTCTATCCTTTACCTCAAAATCGAATTCTTAAACCAGTAACACCCACCTAATTAGCCTTGGCTTAGCATCCTTTTTTGCCATTAGATATCTTAGAGCCGCATGATCTGTATGAACCACTACCTTGGCTCCCAACAAGTAAGCACGAAACTTTTCGAAAGCATAAACAACTGCTAGAAGCTCTTGTTCAGTGATGGTATAGTTTTTCTGTGCTCCATTTAAGGCCTTGTTTGCATAGTAGATTGGATGAAATAGTTTTTCTCTTTTCTGACCAAGTACAGCACCCAAGGCTACACCACTTGCATCACACATAACTTCAAAAGGTAGAGACCAATCAGGTGCTACAATAATAGGGGCTTCAACTAGCTTCCCCTTGAGGCATTCAAATGCCTTCAAGCAATTTGCACCAAAGTGAAACTTTGCTTTCTTCTCCAAAAGTTTGCATAATGGGTTTGCAATTTTAGAGAAGTCTTTAATAAACCTCCGATAAAAACCAGCATGACCGAGAAAACTACGAACCCTCATCACAAAAATTGGAGGTGGTAGTCTCTCGATAACTTCAATCTTGGTTCGATCAACTTCAATTCCCTTTTCAGAGACTTTATACCCGAGAACAATACCTTCCTTAACCATAAAATGGCACTTCTCCCAATTTAGCACCAGATTGAATTCAACACATCTCTGCAAAGCCATACTCAGATTTGCCAAGCATGATTCAAATGACTCACCTACAATCGAAAAGTCATCCATAAACACCTCCAAGGTGTCTTCAACCATATCAGAGAAAATGGACATCATACACCACTGAAAAGTGGTAGGTGCATTACATAACCCCAAATGGCATTCGTTTGATAGCAAACGTACCATATAGGCATGTAAAAGTGGTCTTCTCCTGATCTTCTGGAGCAATGCAAAATCTGATTATATCCAGAATAACCATCCAAGAAATAGAACCATCCCTTTCCTGCCAATCGATCAAGCATTTGATCCATGAATTTCATTGGGAAGTGGTCCTTTAACGTCCACGAATTTAGCTTTCGGTAATCCATGCACACCCTCCACCCTGTGACAGACCTGAGTGGAATTAGCTCATTCTTCTCATTTGCTACTACTGTCATGCCCCCTTTCTTGGGCACACATTGTACAGGCTCACCCATTTACTATCTGAGATTCGATACACCACCCCTGCATCTAACCACTTTATGATTTCTTTCTTCACTACCTCTTGCATAGGTGGATTCAGACGACGCTGATGCTCAATAGTGGGTACGAAATCTTTTTCTAGCTGAATCTTGTGCATACATATGCCAGGAGGGATACCAATTATATCAGTAATAGTCCAACCAATATCTCTCTTATACCTCTTCAGAACAGAGATGAGAGCCTCTACTTGTTGTTCACTTAAATCAACAGCAACAATAACCGGCAGTGTATTTCCACTACCCAAGAATGCATACCTTAGATGACTGGGTAGCAATTTCAATTCTAGCACAGGTGGATCTTCAATGGATGGCTTCGTCGGTGGTGAAGGTCAATTCTTAAGGTCAAGGTCCAGCTTTTTGGGGGCATATGAATACGACCCCATTCTTGTCAAAGCACAGATAGCTTTTTCGTGCTCTTCAACATCCTCACGCTCAAAGTTCAAAAGCATAGCAGCCAATGGCTCAACAGTAAGCTGCTTCTCTAAAGATAATTCCTTCTCATCCTCATAATAAACATCAGCTATAGAGAACACATTCATATCTTTGGGTTGCTTCATTGATTTCCATACATCAAAACGCACCACTTCATCATTTATCCAAAATAGAAGCTCATTTGCTCGCAAATCAGTAAGCACACTTCCTATTGTGAGGAAAAGTTGATCCAAGATTATGGGCACCTCAAAATCCACCTCGCAATCCAAAATAACAAAGTCTGCAGGAAAAATGAAGGTAGAAACCTTCACTAATACATCATAGAAGATACCAACAAGTCGTTTTACCGACCTATCTGCCATTACAAGCTGCATGTTGGTTGGTGTAGGATCGCCCAACCCCAACTGTCTATAGATGGCTAGTGGCATCAAATTAATGCTAGCCCCTAGATCACATAAAGCCTTAGCAAAGTCTAAAGATCCAACCGTGCAAGGAATAGTGAAAGCACCCAAATCTGCCTTCTTCTGTACCAAAGACCTCGTGGCAATGGCACTGCAATGATGAAAATTATCTGCCAGTTCATAGCTCGCTGCCCTTTTCTTTGTCAAAAGGTCCTTCATGAATTTGGCGTACCCTGGCATTTGCTCCAGTGCCTTCACCAAAGGCACATTTATAGTCTACTGTTTCAGTATGGTCATGAATTTACTGAACCTGGTGTTATCAGCCTTCTTTTTCAGTCTCTGAGGAAAAGGTGGTGGTGGATTTGGAAGATTTTTCTCCACCACTTCCTTTTTATTGTGTTTCCCATTATCAAGCTTTTCAGACTGCTGACATCAAGGTGTAGTATCGTGAATGATCTCATCTTGAATTTCAACTTCTACAGAATCATCACAATCTGCTTCAATAACATTCTCTTCTATATTATCAGCCACAGGCTTGCCCTTGGATGGATTTTCCAACACTTTACCACTCCTGGTTGTAATAGCCAAACATGATCCATCATTCATTGGATTTTGGACAGTGTCACTCGGTAAAGTGCCAGCTTTTCTTTGATTGAATGCCGTTGATAGTTGACTCATTTGTTGTTCCAGCTATTTTATTAAAGGGGAATGTGAGTCAACCAATTGATTTATTGAGGACAAATTATTTTTTACCTTAGTTACTCCCGTGTTGGTTGCCTCCACTCCGTTCAACAGCTTAGCCATCATGTCCTCTATGGAAATTTTCCCAGAGCTAGGTGCAGCAGCTTCATGATTTCCAGGAGGGACGTACAGACCGCTCCTGTCATTCTTATTCTTCCAATTCCCTTGATCTCAGACCTTGTATCCAGATTTTTCATAATAGTTCCGACCTTGGTTTCCTTGGGCATTGCCTCGAAAAACCCTCTGATTGTTCAAGTAATTTGCTTCCTTCTCAAAATCGGAGTTATCTCTTCCCTGTGATACAACAGCCTTGACCTTTTCTGTCTTCCCTGATAATAAATGCTTGATAAGAAGGTCCATCTGCATTTTCATGTGAGCCATATCCTGGTCACGTTCCTCTTCTCTTCACCTCTGTTCTGCCGTCATGCCACTAGATACAGTAGAGCTTGCTACCTCAAAATCCCTGGTATGCCAAGCTCTACTCTGCTTTGTCATATGATCCAGCATATCACATGCCTCAATAAAAGTAAGGTCCATGAATGACCCACCCATAGCATTATCGACCACTGGCTTAGTCACCGAGTTTAAAGCCCTATATAATATTTCTATCAAGTGGACATTGGTCATCTGATGATTTGGGCACCGCATAAGCTTCTTCTTGAACCTCTCCCATGTCTCGTGGAGAGCTTCAGTTGGAAGCTATCTGAAATTGCTTATCTCATCTCTTAATTGTGCTCTCTTGGATGGCGGAAAGAATCTTTCTAGGAAAGCTTCCTTTAGTTGCCTCTAATTAGTAATAGAGTCAGGAGTTAGCCCGTTTAACCATAGAGTTGCCTCTCCAGATAGAGACAATGGAAATAAGCGCAGCCAGATCGCATTCTGTCCAACCCCTGGATTGTCAAACGATTTGCATGTTGAGATAAAATTAATTAGATGCATATTCGAGTCGTCGCCTGCAAGTCCACCAAATAACCCTTTGAGTTACAATAGTTGGATCATGGTGCTAGTGATATTGAACTTGGCTCCGGGTGCCAAGGGCGGAGGAATAATAGCCCCTGTGGCACTAGCCCCATCCAAGTCGTCATCATCATCATCAAATGCAACCTGCACAGCTCGGCGTTCAGGTCTCATTCTAGCTTGACGATCTCTATTGACATTCCTGTTCACTGGTGCAACCACATCATCTGCACACCTTGGATTTAATAACTCATCATCACCCAGGTCCTCATCCTCAAGATTTGGTACCCGACCTGGGTTATCAGCATTCTGTTGATTTACTTGCGCAGCTGCCAATGCAGCTAATCTAGCCTGCTCCTGTTGAGTGGCCATCCTTTCAATGTCTCGTTGTGCATCTATTCTGCCAATGAGCTATGGTTCAAGATTTATAGGTAATAATGGCTGACCATATCTTCGTCTATTTGGCATGCACTCCACCAAACCTAAACAAAAAACAAACAACAAACAAAAAGTAAAATTTCAGAATCTTTGACCAAAGGGTCTATTAACTATCACAAACTTAGTTGACAACCGTATTCCCCGGCAACAGCGCCAAAATTTGATACGCCCAAATTACAACTCTCGTTAGAAAGTGTAAGCGGTCGCTGTATAATATAGAACCCAACTGGGTTGGGTGTCGAATCCCACAGGGAATACTATGGTCACTAAGTATTGCGATTATTATTAGACTGTTGATCGAAGGTTCCAAGATAAGAGGGGTTTTGGTTTAAGTGCACAATAATATTATTAGTGTAACGATGAGATGATATGTGTAATGATATTTTGATCACAGAGAATGACAAGTTAGGGTTATGTCCACCTTGTAGCTTCTACTTCTCTATTAACTATGAGTAATACAGATTTTATGCATGCATGCACTTATAGAGAGACGTATTCTAATTCTAAATCCAAGTGTCTTTCAACCATCAAGGATTTATTCACCTTAGTTCTTTCAAATCTAAAGTGTACAACAAATTGTACGAACTCTCCAAGAAGTTAATCCTGCTAGGGCATTAACGTGTAAATTAGAGGTTGGAAACCCTAATTTCTCATCACACTCTCTTTTCCAAACAGTAACTTTTCTATCGAACAAGTTATTGCTATAATGGCACATTCCCTATGTTTGCAACCACGAGAATTCAATCAAAATGAAGAGAGTAATGATATAAGTGGCATAACACATCATAAATTCAAAAACCCATAGCAATAGAGAGTATACTACAAGGTTTCCATAACCCTAACAAACAAGCTTATCTACTCATGAATAAAACAGAAATCAACATAGAAATATTCATCATATCAAAACTTAGAATGATCTTGGTGATGAAGATGACTAGCGAAATTAAGAGAGAAACACGTTTCTCTCTCTTCGTGTTCAAGCTAAGACGTCCGTTCTTGTTTACGGAATCTGAATAATTGAATTCATCCCTAAAAATTCAGCCATAAGGCTTTTAATAACATCCTTCTCTAATAAATTGCTACTGCATCCTTAACTATTTAAAAATATTCAGTTTGCCCGAGAAAAAGTTCCCATATAGCACATTCAGTCCAAAAGCTGCTTTCCTTTTTATGTGAAGTTTTCCTTTGCTGTCCATAGGTCCCCAAAGTGCTGAAATCTTCCGCATTAGTACCTAAAAAGCATGTTAATCACATAGGTCAGCTCACTTAACTAAAAATAGACTAAAAGTGCAAGACTTATGTATTTTATTCTCAAAACTTAGCTGAAACATGGGTAAGTTATGGTGCTTACACGTATAAATACGCCCAACATCAATGACCCCTTAATTTATTCATCATGCCCATGCACCCTACGAGTTCAAAAGCATCAATAAAGCATAAATAATTTCATATAAATATGGGAAAAACAATTACATCAACAATGCTTCAAAACCCTCAACCCACATTCAAAATCGTCAATAAAATCACATGGATACAATTATAAACACGTGCTTTTGATAAAATAAGATTTGGGGAAGAGTAACATTCCTTAGACACATAAGAATCTAGAAGCGATTTGGAACTTGGAACCCAGAAGATGAACGTATGGTGAAACCCTTAAGATTTTCTTGCGTTTTGTGTTTGAGAGTGAAATAATAGCTTTTGTTCCTTGAAAATTAATGGAAATAGACTTATATAATGTTTAAAGGTTGTACATAGTTTAAAAGACATCCTAAGGGAAATAAAACAAGACAGCACGACATTTACATAGCGGCATGGCACGGCCTTATCATGGAGGCTAACATCCTCCATACCATGCTGCTTATCACTGAGATTATCCTCTGTGACACGAAATTATCATGGAGGCACACTACCTCCATGCCACATCAAAATTGTAGAGGCCAACCTTTGTGGCACGCCAAAAATGCAAAGGTTCACTGCCTCAAAATCCCAATATAACCCCGAACCTCTTCCAATAATTTTGAAACTCACATAGATTATCCTTTTAACATCCCTAAGCACATCTCAGGCCAAAAATTAATGTTTCAAATACAGAAAGGTCAAAAATAAATAGATGAAATTTTAACGGTATTACACTATCATAAGGGTGCGTAGTTTGATACGGGTATATAGAAGAAGTTAGGGAACAAAATGGATTTGGGTTTGGTAAAAAAAGATAAAATGTGTGATGAATAAAGTACGCAAAGGAGAAAGAGAAAAATAATATAAAAAAGGAAAGAATAATAAAAGAAAAATAAAAATTACATAGAAGTGTATAAACAAAAAAACACACCCGAAATCTGAAGATAAATGATGGAGATAAATGATGGAGGATAAAGGAGAGTAAAATAAGTAAGGTCAAAAACTGGAGCAAAAAATAAATGTAGTGTCAAGGAGTGTTGAGTCACTTTATCTATATTTACCATACCCGTCCACAAGCCTACATTACAAGCCGATGAAACTTAGATAGTGATCCAAGTCCAACTATTTAAAAAGCTAAGGCATAGAAAATAAGGACAAGTGTATGCTATTTCACGTACACTATTTGAACTTCTTTGTGAGAGTGAGTGCTTTGATGTCGTCCCTATGTTGATATTCATTGTTATACTATAAGAGTATGGTACTTATTTATTGTGAGAGTACACAGGCTGCATTGTAAATTACTATTTATTTGGGTAATGTCATTTGCATGTGTGCTTGGTTATTTGATCATAGTCAGATGCCATTGCTTGATCCTATCTATGTCACGATAATGTGTTGCATGGAGTTGAAATTTTATCCTAAAACCAAATAAATTGATTGTAGTAGGTCCCTTAGATTTCTCTTAGTTAAGTATCATATGTGTTTATTTTATTTTATTTTGCCTGAGGACATGCAAATCTTCTTAGTTGAGAGTGGTGATGTCCCATGGGTTCATGGAACTTCGGATGCTTAAAACAAGGAAAATATATAAGTACTTAGATATTTTGGTTGAGTATGATGTGTTTTATGGCATTGTACAAAAGAACAGAGTTCGTAGGCAAAACAAAGAAAAAAGGATCAAAATTGACCAAGGAAGGAAAAAGTCTGAGTTCCATGGGTGTGGGTCTACGAGTTGCGGACTTGACCTATGACCCATGGACTACAGTCATGAACAAAATACTGAGGAAAAATAAAAGTTTGATTTCCACGGATGGGACCTAACAAACCGTAGACTGGGTCTACAAATAGTAGATGCATCAGCAAAAAAGTGTCTACTTTTCATGAGTCTACTCCATGAATGGTAGACTGATCCACGACTCCAAACTACGATTGGTAGAAACATGCCAACCTTTCTTTCCTACATAGATTAGGATAGAATTCCTTTTGTATCTATAAATGTTCCTATTATGTTGTATGATTATTTTAAGTTCTATTACATTATTGTAAGGTGCTAAGGCACATTTTTTATCTTGGAATCACAAACATCTATTTTTAGGGTTTCAATTCAAAGTGAGATTTTGTAGCTTTTCATCTTATTATTGTAAGTTCATAATTATGATTATCAGATTCTTCTTATGCTCTTGCTACTATGAGTAGCTAAACACCACAACTAGGGTTGTGGGAACTATGATAGATTAAAAAAATAGTATTAAATGTACAAGATGGTTCTTGAAGGGTAGTTGGGCATATATTGTTTTTTTCTTTTAGTTTGATTTCTTTTCAACGAGTGAACATATTGGAATTGATATTATCTCTACCCTGGACCATATCAAGGGTAGCCCGATCAAAATAGTGAATTAACATAAGACTTGGAGTTATCTTTATTTAATTCTCCTAGAGTCGCTAAACGGGAAAGACTATATTGGGATCATACATAGGGGTTTATAATGAAACACTCATGACACTTACCCTTTGTGTTTAGGGATAGTCATCTACAAGGGGCTAGATGATACATAGCCTATCGATTATGCATGTTGAATACAATAAGAGATCACTGAAGTATGGAGAACTATGGATTTATGATGTTATTGGGGAACACAGTCCTAGTGCCTTTCACATATTGATTACAAATCCAAAAATCAATGTTCATTACTATTAATATTTTGTTTCACAAAACCCCCTTACTTGCCAATTACTTAGATAAATACATGATCGAATTTTGTCCTATTCTCTGTGGGATCCCCAACCTATTTGGGTTTAATATTTGATCAGTGATTGCTTTATACTATTTGGGAGGTGTAATTTGGGTGACATTACCCAGGTTCTCTTCATAGGGTGCTACAGTTCTTTTTAAGTAAAAGAAGGATGGTCTCTCAGAACGTACATCGACTTACATTAGTTGAACAAGGTTATAGTAAAAAATAAGTATACTATTCTAAGAATTGATGACTAGTTCAACCAAATTCAGGGTGCAAATTATTTCTCTAAGATAAACCTCAGGTAAGGCTATCATTAGCTTATATTCAAAGAATATGACATTCCAAAGACAGCCTTTAGAAATCGATATGTTCACTTTGAATTCATTGTTATGTATTTTGGACTAACAAATGCTCCTGTCACTTTTATATACTTGATGAACAAGGTGTTCAAGTAATACATGGGCATGTACATTATAGCCTTCATAGATGACATCCTCATTTATTTTTAGAGTGAGGATGAACATGTAGATTATATGAAAATTGTCTTGCAAACTCTTAAAGATCTCCAGCTATTCACCAAATTCAGCAAGTATGAATTCTAGTTGAAATTAGTAACATTCCTTGGTCATATTATTTCTGGCAAAGGCATTCAGGATGATCCTCAAAAGATCAAAGCAATGAGAAACTGGCCTAGATAAGGTTTATGTATATTCTACCATTCTCAAACCTATTTTGTAAAATTATATACTATATATGTTGTTGTATCAATTAAAACTTAATATTTCTTCAATAATTAATAATATTGCACAAGTAACAGTTTATGTGCAAAGAATAATAAAGAAAGCAGTACAAGAACCATGTTAACAAAACTTCCAAAGGAAATAAAGAGTTAGGAATACTGTACGAAATTCATTATGTGTGATGTGATTTTTGACTTCCTTGAATAAAGTATATTTCACGTATAATTTGATTCAATCTAACAAATAAAATTATATTTTAAATCACAATAAATTTATATCAATATGCTATATTGAAAAACAAATTAAATTTTAGATCCTTAGTGCTTTAGAACGTAAAAACTGAATTGTTTTCGTAATAGATATCATAATACTTAAAAATATTTGTGAGGTTGGTAACTTTACACACGGTAAAATAAAAAAGTATTAATCAGTTAAAATTATCTAGTCATTTAGAAAAAAGAAGTTGACGGCAGAGGCAAGAGCAATTTGAACATTATGAGGGTGCAAAGAAGGATAGATAACATTTATCCGCAAAGAAAGGCACAAATTGCCTGAAGGAACCAAATGAACAATCAAGAAAAATATCCAAAAAATAAAATCCACTCTATGTACTGTGGTGGTAATTGAAATTTGACAATGGAAAAATTAGGGGATGATCTGTTATCTTTGATATTGAGCAGAATTCATGATTCTACCTATAGGAAATCCATTTCTCAAGTTTGTAAGCAGTGGTTCACGATTGAAGGCTTAAATCGAACATCTCTTCGTGCATTTGAACCCAATCTTATCTTTAATCTCCTTCCAACATTCCCTAATTTGCTTCAATTTGTATCTTCTGAACAAATCACAAATACCCATCTTCAAATCTTGGCTGAAAATTGCCCAAGAATTTAATTTCTTAACCTTAGTTTCAAGAAAAAGAACAGATTTTATGATGAAAGTGATAAAGATTGTCTTTGATGATTTTGATGAAAGTGGTTTATGTTTTATTGTAATGAGTTATTCTTGTCTTGAGACAATTTGTTTGAGAAAGAGAAGTGGAGTTGGGGATGATGGGGTTGTTCTCTTGTAAGCTTTTTGCCGAAGTTGATTGATTTAGACTTGAGTTTTTGTGACAAGGTTAGTGATGAAACTCTTAGAGTTATTAGAAGTGTTAGTTCTTTAAAGAAGTTGAATTCACAGGGTTGTTGGTTGTTATTGTTATTTTATGATGTTTTCGGGTATAGAATCTGTATTTAGGTACAGCAATTTTAACACTAGTTCAAGTTTAAAACAAGAACACCCTGAAGTACAAAAACACCCTCGACACAAGATCAAAGTGATCTTTCTAAGAAGTGTGTTTTATTTTTTCAGAAATTAAGATGAAACAGAAATATAAAGCCAAGTCCACTGACTTCACTGAGTATCCTTAAGGAATAATTCTATTCACTATACCTGAGGTTTTAGAATCTTCCACCCAGGATAAAATGTCTTTCAATCCAACTATAGTGGTACCTCAAATAATTGGATTCGTCGAACTCACTCAATGATTTGATTGATCACAAAGAATGTTTTGAAAGCAAGAAGAGCTTTTATTTCAGAAAAATTTTCATTCATTTCTAAACCTGTGGATGAAAGCAGGTTTATATAGCCATCAGATGCCTCTTCTGAAAGGTGGCAATGGTTCATTTAAAATGTGTATCCTTTGGAAGAGTCATATCTGTTCATTGAAAATATTGTGTCTTTTTCTGAACAGACACAAGTATCTGAACAGTCACACCTTTTCCAAAACAATGTCTTTTGCTTAAAGGATGTGTCCCTTCATTTTCCATTTACACCAATTAAACCCAACAATACCCCACATGAATGGGGAATGGCTATTCTTTGTAAAACTTTACGGACAAGTATGTGATCATCAAGCAAAGACTAATTGCATCTGGATAAGTGAGTTTCCCTTTGAACTTTTCGTAATGAACATGCATCGGATGCACTCGGTCAATCGGTATATTTGATATCTTTGAACCGTCGAGCTTTAATGTACACCTAGACAACACATGTCACACAGTCAGCCTTTTACCGTTTATGGTTCTTACGGTTTTTCTCTTTTCATCCATGAACACATCCCGATTTCATGAGAGCTTAGAGAATAGTCCTTTACTAACATTCTCCTTGAAGCGGCTTCCACTTTGCCCTCTCATAGGTGATTTCTAAAGGTTCAATCCTATAGATTAAACTATTTGGTCAAATCTGCCAAATTTAGATAATCATTAAAAGACTTTTCACTTTAAGTCTTATCCTTGTTTACTAAACATTGTCTACATCATAAGAATGGGTTGGGTAATTAACAATGTTGAACCTATCAGACACAAATTTGTTTGATCTCCTTAAACCTATCTCTTGGGATCTCCAATATGCTAGGTAGACTTACCGCCATGCTGACTTATCCTAGGCCTTAAACCCATTCCTTTGGATGTTCTTTCTACTCCTTCTTTATATAGGCCTTTTGTATGTGGATTCGACACATTATCCTTTGACTTAACATAGTCAACAGTGATAAATCCACTAGAGAGAAGTTCTCTAATGGTATTATGTCTCCGTCTTATATGACGAGATTTACCATTGTACATCATGCTCCCTGCCCTACCTATTGTCGTTTGGTTATCACAGTGTATACATACTGGTGCCACTGGTTTGGTCCAATAAGGAATATCTTCTAAAAAATTCCGGAGCCATTCTATTTCTTCACCAGATTTATCCAATACAATAAATTCAGATTCCATTGTAGAGCGAGTAATACAAGTCTGTTTGGATGATTTCCAAGAGATTGCTCCTCCATCGATAGTAAAATACATATCCACTAGTGGATTTTACTTCGTTCGATCTGGTGATCCAATTTCCATCACTATATCCTTCAAGTACCGCAGGATATTTATTATAATGCAACGCATAGTCTTGAGTGTTTTTTAGATACCCTAAAACTCTTTTCATTGCCATCTAATGAGTTTTGTTGGGATTACTTGTGTACCGACTCAACTTACTAATAGTGCATGCTATGTCTGGTCATGTACAATTCATTATATACATTAAAAATCCCAATACTCTTGCGTACTCCAATTATGAGTCACTTTCACTTTTATTCTTTCGAAGTGCAAAGCTCACATCCAATGGAGTCTTGGCAATACCTAATTCCATATACTTGAATTTGTCAAGTACATTTTTGATATAATAAGACTGTGACAATGCTAACCCTTGTGGAGTTCTATGGATTCTTATACCTAAGATCACATCCGCAACTCCAAGGTCTTTCATATCAAACTTGCTCTCGATCATTCGTTTCGTTGCATTTATGTCAGAAATATCTCTATTGATGATCAACATATCATCCACATATAAAAAAATAGTGACTTGGTGATTCAGAGTGTCTTTAATGTAAACACATTTATCACATTCGTTTATCTTGAACCCATTTGCCAACATAGTTTGGTCAAACTTCTCATGCCATTATATAGGTGCTTGCTTTAGTCCATACAATGACTTGATAAGTTTACACACCTTATTCTCCTTTCCTGGAACCACAAAAACCTTAGGTTGTTCCATGTAAATTTCTTCCTCCAATTCTCTATTTAGGAATGTGGTTTTCACATCCATTTGATGGATTTCAAAACCATATATTGCCGCCAAGGCAATTAATATTCGAATCAATGTTATCCTTATTACTGGCGAGTATGTATCAAAGTAATCAAGGCCTTCTTTTTTCTTGAAGCCTTTTACTACAAGTCTTGCCTTGTATCTGTCAATAGTACCATCCGTTTTCATTTTTCTTTTGAAGATCCATTTAGAACCTATAGGTTTATTTCCTGGAGGAAGATCAACCAATTCCCACATATGGTTGCTTAAGATTGAATCAATCTCACTATTGACTGCCTCTTTCCAAAAGGATGAGTCCGAAGACGACATTGCTTCTTTAAATGTTTGAGGCTCATTTTCTAAGAGAAATGTTACAAAATCTGATCCAAATGTAGTAGAAGTTCTTTGACATTTACTATGTCTTGGATTCTCTTCATTATGTACATTCTCACTTAGTTCATCTCGAGGTCGTTTAGATCCTCCACTGGACTATTCATGTCTAGTTTTATACGGGTAAATATTTTCAAAGAATTCAGCATTATCTGATTCAATTACCATATTTTTATTTACATCCGAATGTTCAGATTTATGAACCAGAAACCGACATGCTTTACTTCTTTTAGCATATCCTATGAACACACAGTCCACAGTCTTAGGTCCTATCTTAACCCTTTTAGGCATAGGAACCTGGACCTTTGCTAGACACCCCCACACTTTAAAATATTTCAAGTTGGGTTTCCTTCCTTTCCATTTCTCATAAGGAATTGATTGTGTCTTACTATGGG
The DNA here is from genome assembly GCF_002878395.1 of Capsicum annuum. Classification (NCBI taxonomy): domain Eukaryota; kingdom Viridiplantae; phylum Streptophyta; class Magnoliopsida; order Solanales; family Solanaceae; genus Capsicum; species Capsicum annuum. The sequence continues at coordinate 60,002,765 of NC_061118.1, read as the reverse complement.
GAACTCTATTGAGTATACGATTGGCTGTAAGGATAGCTTTCCCCCATAAGTTTTGCGGTAAATCGAAACTTATAAGTAAGGCATCATCATTTGCTTTAAAATTTAGTTCTTTCTTTCCGCAATTCGATTAGATTGAGGTGAATACGGGGCCATAGTTTGATGGACAATTCCATTCTCTACACGTACTTCGGTGAAAGAAGATTCATATTCTCTGCCCCTATCACTTCTTATCATTTTTATCTTTTTCTCTAACTGATTTTCTACTTCAGTTTTGTATTGCCTAAACACATCTATTGCTTCATCCTTACTATTTAGCAAGTATACATAACAATATCTAGTGCAATCGTCAATAAAAGTTATGCAATACTTTTTCCCACCACGTGATGGTGTTGACTTCATATCACAAATGTCAGTGTGTACTAAGTCTAAAGGATTGGAATTCCTTTCAACGGACTTATAAGGATGCTTTGCATACTTTAATTCCACGTATATTTGACACTTTGATTTATTGCACTCAAAGTTTGGCAAATTCTCTAAGATAGTCAGTTTTCATAATGTTTTATAATTAACATGGCCTAAACGTTCATGCCACAAATTATAAGACTCAACCAAGTAAGAAGAATTTGAACTTTTATTGATTTTAACATTCATTACATTCATCTTATAAAGGCCCTCGGTGAGATAGTATTTTCCTACATACACTTCTCCTTTGCTAATTACAATTTTTTCAGAAACAGTTACATATTTAAATTCGTTCTTGCCTAGAAGTGAAACAGAAATCAAGTTCCTACGTAACTCCGGAACGTACAAGACATTGTTAAGTATCAAGAGATTTCCTAAAGTCATTTTCAAGCCCACTTTTCCTGTTCCTTCTACCTTAGCCATAGCAGAGTTACCCATGTAGATCATTTCTTCTACTTGAGTCAGAGGGAATGACGAAAACAACTCTTTGTTGGTACATACATGGTGGGTGGCACCAGAATCCATCCACCATTCGCGAGGATTCCCCACCAAGTTGCATTCTGAGAACATAGCACACAGATCATCACATTCTTTGTTGGACTCAACCATATTAGCTTGGTCCTTTTTCTTGCCTTTCTTATGGGAACGACAATCCGTGGACTTATGGCCAATTTTGCCATAGTTGAATCACTTTCCCTTGAATTTCTTCTTGGATTGATTGCTTCCTTGTTCAACCTTCTTTCTTTTCTTAGAACTATTTTGGTCATCTTCTACAATATGTGCTCCATTAATTGTAGAATTTTCTTTTGACCTTTTCTCGGTAGCTTTATTATCCTCTTTAATACACAGTCAGACAATAAGATCTTTGACAGTCATCTCCTTTCGTTTGTGCTTTAAGTAATTTTGTAAGTCTTTCCACATAGGTGGTAGCTTCTCAATGATCGCTGCTAGTTGAAATGCATCATTCACAATCAAACCTACAAAATAGTTTATGTAAGTACTAAGAACATTTTTAATTTGCTCAACTAAGGTATTTTTCAAAGATATACCTTCTGCTAAGAGATCATGAATGATTACTTGCAATTCCTGAACTTGAGAGACTACCTACTTGCTATCTATCATTTGAAAGTCCAGAAATCTTGCAACAAAGAATTTCTTAATTCCCGCATCCTCTATGTTATATTTTTCGTTCTAGTGCCCCCCACAATTTCTTCGATGTCTTAGTTCCACTGTAAATATTGTAGAGGTTGTCTTGGAGACCACTCAAGATATAATTCCTGCAAAGAAAGTCTGAGTGCTTCCAAGCCTCTACAATCATGAAATGCTCTTTGTCCGAGGTTCCCTCGGGCACCTCAGGAGCATCCTCACTAGTGAACCTTTGAAGACATAGAGTGGTGAGGTAAAAGAACATCTTTTGCTTCCATCGCTTAAAGTCAATGCCCGTAAATTTTTTGGGCTTCTCCGTAGGTGCCATTGGTTGCGGAGCATTTGCTCAACTTGTTGAGGCAATACTAGTTGCCCCCACAGTCGTAGCCGCATCTTACATTTGACTTTTGTTAGCCATTTTTCTGTCACCACAAGACAATAAAATTTAGTATTTTCAAATACTATTTATAAAGTTAAGGAACTTTAAACTCTTCTTCTTGTTTCTAGTTAACGATGAAGTTTTTATGACTTCCAATCGTTAACCGAATGATCTTTAACTTGTGATGAAGATTTTATGTCTTCGAATCACTAGTTAAGTTCAAACGGAGTAGAAAGCTTAAAGCTTTAATCTCCAAAGACAAGCAATACAGATTCTGTAAGGATTATTCCTTAAGATTGTTATTTATGGTGTTTTTAGGTACAAGAATCTGTATTTAGCACAACAACTTCAACACTAGTTCAATTTAAAACAAGAATACTATGAAGTACAAAAACACCCTCAACACAAGATCAAAGCGATCTTTCTAAGAAGTGTATTTTATTTTTTCAGAAATTAAGATGAAACAGAAATATAAAGCTAAGTCCCCTGACTTCATGGAGTGTCCTTAAGGAATAATTCCTCTCACTGTACCCGAGGTTTTGGAATCTTCCTCCCAGGATAAAATGTCTTACAATCCAACTATAGTGGTAATTGAATTCGTCGAACTCACACCACGATTTGATTGATCACAAAGAATGTTTTGAAGACAAAAAGAGTTTTTATTTTAGCAAATTTTTCATTCATTTCTAAACCTGTGGATGAAAGCAGGTTTATATAGCCATCAGATGCCTCTTCTGAAAGGTGGCAATGATTCACTTAAAAGGTGTATCTTTTGGAAGAGTCATGTCTGTTCATTCGAAACATTATGTCTTTTTCTGAACAGACACAACTATCTAACAGTCACACCTTTTCCAAAACAATATGTCTTTTGCTCAAAGGTTGTGTCCCTCGATTTTCCATTCACACCAATTAAATCCAATAGTTATCTGATGGGGGTTTGAAATCACTGGCAGAAGGAGTTAGTAGGATGACATTGAAGAAACTAGTTCTTGCTGAATGTGATAGGATTATTGATCGTGGAGTGTTAAGTTTGATGCAATTTTGTTGTTTGGAGGAATTGGATTTGGCGGAATGTGGACCGGCTGTGACTGATGTAGCCAGTGAAGCTATTGCTTCGAATAAGAGTCTAAAAAAGTTGAATTTGTCGCGGCTTGTTAATGTATCTGATGCTACTATTGTTGCTATAGCTGAAAGTTGCAAGAATCTTGATGCTCTTATTTTAACTGGCTATGAATTTGTCACTGGTGAAGGCGTTCGTATTTTGACAAAACATAGGTCGTTGAAAGAGCTTATTTTGACAAGTTGCGAAAAGCTTAGTGGATATGATTTGGAAGAGTTGGTACTCGGATGCCAAACGTTAGAATACATTGTGGTTGATAGAAGGTTAAGGATGTGGGTTCCTATGGAAGTGCATGATATTATCATGCGAGAACACTGTTGGATAGATTGGAAATAACAGATGCAAAGGGGGTTGAATGTCTCGTTTCATATGGAATGATCTGTTTTCAGTGTTCCCTCATTTCCTAGTACCTCTTAGCAGTTATAACCTCAGGTGCTATTCTTCCCAGCGCCCATTATTTATTGCTGGAACAGTGATATTAATAAAACAAATGTACAACATAGTTTTTAATGAACTTGGTGACCATGCTATTGTCACGGCCCGTAGGATGCTTAACATTATGCATAGACGTTGCAATTTGGATCCTGAATATAGTAGAAATTTGAGATGGGGTAATCCAAGAATCTCTTCCTTAAGAGGAATCACGCATGCTTAACATTATGCATAGACGTTGCAATTTGGATCCTGAATATAGTAGAAATTTGAGATGGGGTAATCCAAGAATCTCTTCCTTAAGAGGAATCACGCGAAAACGGAACGAAAGTTTGTCCAAGCTTTGTTGGAAGTAAGACCACTTCCAATTTTGTGGCATGCTTTTGTTTCTCTAAGATAACCTGTTACAAACAAAACGATTGTAATTCTTATATTGAAAATGGAAATAAACTATACCATTGCTGCAGCATCATGAACTATGTTTTGGTATAGGTTCTTGTAATGCATGACAATAACAGAACACAGTTCTTCGTCTGTATTCTGTAATTCTTGAAAAGTTGGTTACACTCAGCTAATTACAAACTTTACTTCTGTAACGTCTAGGAGGAATGAGATCATGTACACCTCTGAAAGATATCCCACTTTACTAGAATATTTGGGCTGCAAATCATCTGACTTTCCTAGCAGCACAATAGAAGCATATCTTGAAACCTCGTTCCTGAGTAAACTGAGCTTGCATTAATGCCCTTCTGAGTTTTTTATTCATTTCTCATAAGCTTCATTGTGGCCTGAACGTCTGGCACCTGTTCATGAGTTTCATGAGTGTTTCTTTTTTTTCCTTCTTAGTCTGCTCATGGGTATCTGGCTCTATGTTAGGCCTAAATGTCCTCTCGCATATTTGGTTGAGCTTTTACTGTGTGTACACCAGGCAATGTCACCAGTGTATGATGATTTGAATGGTCACTGTGAAAAGTAAGAGAATGAGATGAAACTAAGCTCCTGCTGCTAGTTGTTTCTTGGGATGATATCAGGTTCTACTCAAGGGTCTACAACATGGGTATCCCTCTTTAACTTTTTTCTCCAATGAGTCCTTGCTGCTGTGTTGTGGAGAAGAATCTTATGAGGATGATGAATGCCCGACTATAGATTATGAGGAAAACAAAAACAAAAAAGTTTTCTGGCTATGTAAAAGTAGATGATTTTCCCACTTTTATGTGTTTTTGGAATATGGGAGGTTGAGGGAAGGATAAGTGCTTAGCCTTCAGTTTTGTTTAGAAGAGCAATTTGTAGTATGTAATCAAGTTTGGTGCTTTTATAATACTATGGCTCTTTGAGACATCTTCTTTAATACTTGTGTCTGGGAGAACCATCTCTTCTTAATGTTGTTGATGAGGAGCATTTTGGGCATCTGGATTATGTATTTCTGCTTTACTAATATGAATCTTGAATTGTTAATATTGAAAGCATCTGATTGAGTTTTAATCTTAGCCTATCTTTATTGATGTGGAAGCGTCCATAGATTCTTCAACATGTTTCTTTAGTTTGAAATATTAGAAATGAGTGTCTTTTTGACTTTTCAAAGAACTCCAAAAAGGTTTTGTGAAGTGCCAATCTTTTATTATGAGTTTATGAAATCACCTGTCACAAGCTATTTCTCCAATTAATGCATATAGTCTTCATCTCCTTGGAGAATATATTAGGGCATATTGGCCTGGGAAACTATGTAGAAACTAGTTGGTGTCGAGAAGTTTAATCGAAAATGATCCCAAAGCAGTTTGCTTGCCCTTAACCCTTCAGGTTCAAAATAATTGTGTGCCTCTAATTAGAAAGATAACATGCAAAACCTCTTTTAGATATGAAAGAATTACAAAAAATTTATATGCACATGCATGAGTTAAAAACACAAAAAAACTACCATATGTTGATAGGGTTATATCAAGACACCAAGAGAAGAAATAGTCATACTGAATCACAGTGAGAAAGAACTTAACATCTCTTCATGTGTGCTCAAACCTGATCATAAACTTGTTAGTCCTGTCTTTGATATAAAATGAGGGCGAAGCATGTATAATCAGCCCCAAGAGTGCTTCCCTTCTCGTGCGAAAGAAAAAAACATGTTTAGCTTTTTTGTCTGCCTCCTTTACCTATCATTCTGTTGACATTTAAAAAGGAACTCTCATTGATAATAGCCAAAAATCTCTAGCATATGTTGAGGGACGTACTTGGAATGCAGTCAATATATGAAATTATAGGTTCAGTGAAAATGAAATGATGAGCTGATGCAATTAAAGGCATGAAATTTCGTTATGTTATGTGTAACTTGTCCAAAATGTGATTGCCCATGCTTTTGGTCCTTCTCATTTCTGCTTCCTCTTTCCCCACTTCTCTTTAACTCTCCCATTTGTATACATAGAATATAAAAAAGACCGCCATCTCATTGTATAGAATGATAAAGCTTTGAATTGTCTAATATTAGCTGTTTCTTGAATTCATAGAAATGTGGGTTGGCAGAAAAGTTGTGTTTTTATTAGTACTATTTCTTTCTTGAGCTTAGAGCTGAAAGAAGAAGAAGAAGGCGATGTTTGTGAGAAATTGTAACTCTGCGATCTGATGAAGAAAGATCTATGTTTTGTGCTTGATGCTGCGTGGTTTTGAAGGGAGTGGGTGGGAATTGGGACAACAATTTTGGATGCAGAGCGAATTTAATTTTACAAGGTAGCAAATCTTGTGTCCACCCTTAAGTAATATCTTTGTGTGTTTCCTCTCTTCTTACATTTCTTGATTTCTAAGCCTTTGAAAGTTCCTAAGCTTCACACACAAGTTTCATTGCATATTATCCAAATGTTTTTCATTCTCACATGGGATTCTAAAACTGTAATACGTATCTGTCTCTATGCTCACATATCTATATGACTATATCCTTATTATATACACATGCAGAAACTTGGGAGTTTGTTGGGGTTAAGTGGGTAGGAAGGGATTTTGCTGTTAAATCCTGTGTGTATATTATTACCATTTTTATCATTCGACTAGAAAATCTTTTTTCAAGCTTATACACTGCAACTATTTAAATCATCTACGAAAGCTTTAGTACTTTTGTCAACCTTCCTTCCGTCAGTAGTGCTTCAATCCTAGGAAAGCTAGAAAAAAATTCTTTTGTTGCAGTTTATCAGAAACAACCTCTCTACTTCCTCGGAGGTAGTGGTATGGACTGCGTACATTTTACCCTCCCCAGACCTCACTTTGTGGAAATATACTGGGTCTGTTGTTGTTGTTGTATAAATTTTATTTGATGGTTGTAATAAGGGAGGATAATTTTTGAATTCAGGATTTGTGGTATATAAGAATTCTCTTGAAAGAGAGTACGCAGTTGTACAACAACATACCCAGTGAAATCCCATAAGTGGTGTTTGGGAGGGTAGTGTGTACACAAACTTTACCACTACCTCGTGGAGGTAGAGAGCTTGCTTCCGAAAGACCCTCTGCTCAAGTGCGGCAAATCCAAGTACAAAGAAGAAGAACTGGTGAAGAAACCATAGCAGCTAACAAAGGAAGCAGTGTAAAGCATACAAGAAAGGGACAAGAACAACAACAAAATAGTGTGATAATCGAACACAATAAACAATAGACGAAGATAGATATCAAAAGCAAGAATTACAATAAACAGCTAGTACTATGACTGACACCAACAAGCCTAAACCCTTAAAAAAGCATGATAACAGTTTTAATATATTATATGTAGAAAAGATGTGCGAAATGAAGATGAAGCAGGGAATCTCTATCTTTTGAACTTTGTTTCTCATGTAATCCTTTTCTGGTTCTCAAAATTGGTATTTTTGAAGTGATGATGGAGGTGACATCAAGCTGTAAAGACAAACTGGGGATGGACAGTGGTAAATATGTGAGGTACACACCTGAGCAGGTAGAGGCTTTGGAGAGGTTGTATCATGAATGTTTGAAGCCAAGTTCACTCTGTCGTCAGCAACTGATTTAGGACTGTCCAATTCCATCTAATAGCAAGCCAAAACAGATCAAAGTCTGGTTCCAGAACAGAAGGTATCCAACTAAATTAGAGCTGCCGAGGAAAGATTACAGGAAAAAGATATTCCCAGAGATGAAGATGAGTTTGAGAAATTAGTTAGAAGTTCCCCTAATAGCAGCTTTGTCTGGATAAAATACATGGCATTTGTGCTGTCTTTGCTGATGTTGAGAAGGCCCGATTGATCGCCGAACGGTAAATCTTTGAAGTTATATTTTCTTCATCTAAAACAAACAGTGAATTCCATGTCTGGCAAATGAAGAGTTTGAATTATAAAGTTGTAGTTGGAATTTTAATGAACGTTCGGCTCCGACCCGACCCGATCCCCGGCCCCCGTCGCCGTCGCTGACCTTCGGCGCCGGCCCCGACCTCCGGTCTCCGGTGCCGACCCCCGTCGCCGCTCCCTGCTAACCTCCGTCGCTGACCGCCGGTTCCAAGTCGTTCCCCCCCCCCCCGTTGTTCAGACCCCCCCACCCTGTTCTGTCCATACCACCACCACCACCACCCCCCGACGGGGTACACTAGCCCTCCCCCCACCTCGGCCTCCAGCCAGCCGCCGCCCGGTCTCCAGCCGCCAACTCGGTCTCCAACAGCCGAAGCTCGATCCTCAGCTGTCGCTCCGTCTCCAGCAGCCGCAGCTCCATCTCAGCACCAGAATCCCCCGGAAGCCGGTCAACACTGGGATTGGTTTCCGGCTTGGTATACAAGCGTAATCCGGTGACTTCTAACCTTTTTTATTTCGTTATTTCATATTTCATTTTATTTCATTATTTCATATTTCATTCTTCGTATTATGCTAGTAGTAGCCCCTGTACCTTGACTTGCGTAGGATTTGTGGATATTGTCTGTTGTTGCTGTTGCTGTGCTCGTTTCTTGCACTGCTTTGGATTGGGTTGTCGGCTGGGAATCTGTATTTGGGGCTGTGGGTGTTGATTCCAGTGGGGTTTGCCCCCTAATTGAGTATAGTTTTGTTTCGGGAGTATTTCTTTGAATTTGTGTGAGCCTTGTATTTCCTTGTTGCTGCTTTGATACTACCACTGTGTATATCTTTATATTTTTGTATACTTTCGTGTAGTTATGGCTGTGGGCGGTAATGGGTGGATAGGGTCATGTCCGAGGGGGTTGGGGCGTGGGGCCGTGGTGGGGGCGGGGGATGAGGAGAGGGCGGGAGTGGGAGGGAGGCCAAGGTTTGGCCGCGGGAGGGGGGGTAGTGGAGGGCGTGTGGATAGTGACGGTAGGCTGAGGGTTGGGTCTTGGAATATAGGGACCCTTCAGGGTAAGTCTATAGAGCTTGTGAAGATTCTTAGGAAGAGGAGGATTAACATTGCGTGTGTCCAAGAGACCAAGTGGGTAGGGTCTAAGGCTAGGGACGTGGATGGTTACAAGCTGTGGTACTCTGGGAGCGAGAGGCGTAGGAATGGAGTTGGCATCTTAGTAGATGAAGAGCTTAGAGGTCAGGTAGTGGAGGTGAAGAGGATCAACAATAGGTTGATGACTATTAAGTTGGTCATTCGGGGGTTTACCCTGAACGTGTGTAGTGCTTATGCGCCGCAAGTGGGATCGGAGGGGGAGGAGAAGATGCGGTTTTGGGAGGCTTTGGAGGAGGTGGTGAGAGGCGTGCCTAGTTCGGAGAAGATTGTTGTAGCAGGGGATTTCAACGGGCACATTGGGGCGTTACCGGGAGGCTTTGGTGATGTGCATGGTGGTTTTGGTTTTGGGGAGAGAAATGAAGAGGGGGAGACCCTATTGGAGTTTGCGAGGGCCTTTGGGCTGGTGGTGGTGAACTCGGGCTTCTCGAAGAAGGATGAGCACCTGATCACCTTTCGAAGCGCGATAGCCAGGACCCAGATTGACTTTTTGTTGCTTAGGAAAGGGGATAGGGCGTTGTGTAAGGACTGTAAAGTCATCCCGAGTGAGAATCTTTCGACCCAGCATAGGCTCTTGGTTATGGATTTGGGTATAAAGAAGAATAGAAAAAGGAGGAGTAAGGAGTGTAGACCTAGAATTAAGTGGGGCGGCCTAACGCCAGTGAATGCATGGGAGATAGGGGAGAGGTTGGCGGGAATGGGGGTGTGGGAGTGTAGGGGGAACGTGGATAGTATGTGGGACAGGGCGGCAAGGTGCATCAGGGAGAATGCAAGTGAGGTGTTGGGTGTTTCTAGGGACCGGGCCGGGCACCATCGGGGGAATTGGTGGTGGAATGAAGAGGTGGAGAAGAAAGTGGGGACCAAGAAAAGGGCGTATGCTAAGTTGGTGGAAATTAAGGACGAAGAGGAGAAGCGGGTAAACAAGAAAGAGTACAAGCTAGCGAGGAAGGAGGCTAAGTCAGCAGTCACAGCAGCTAAGACGGCCGCTTTTGAGAGCTTGTATGCAGGGTTACAGGGGAAAGGAGGGGAGAAAAAGTTGTTTAGACTAGCTAAGGCTAGGGAAAGGAAGGGTCGTGACCTCAATCAGGTGAGGTGCATTAAGGGGGAGGACGGCCACATTAAGAAGAGATGGCAGTCGTACTTTCATAGGCTCTTGAATGACGAAGGGGATAGAGCTATTGTATTAGGGGAACTGGAGCACTCAGAGGAGTGTCGGGATTTTAGCTATTGTAGACGTTTTAAGGTAGAAGAGGTTAGACAGGCTGTCCGCAGGATGCGAAGGGGTAGGGCGACGAGGCCGAATGAGATACCGGTGGAGTTTTGGAAGTTCGTTGGAGAGGCTGGTGTAAGGTGGTTTACTGGATTGTTTAATGAAATCTTCAGGACGGCAAAGATGCCCGAGGCCTGGAGGTGGAGTACCGTGATCCCTCTCTATAAGAATAAGGGAGACATTCAGAGTTGCAATAACTATAGGGGGATTAAGTTATTGAGTCACTCTATGAAGATCTGGGAGAGAGTGGTCGAGGTGAGGCTGAGACGGATAGTGTCTATTTCGGAAAACCAGTTCGGATTTATGCCCGGCCGCTCGATGATGGAGGCAATCCACCTGGTACGGAGGTTGGTGGAACAGTATAGGGAAAGGAAGAAGGATCTGCACATGGTATTTATCGACCTGGAGAAGGCTTACGACAAAGTCCCCAGGGAGGTGCTTTAGAGGTGAGTGGAGTACCGCTGGCATATATCAGAGCAATTAAGGATATATATGATGGAGCGAAAACCCAGGTGAGGACGGCGGGAGGAGACTCAGAGCATTTCACTGTCCTGACAGGATTGCATCAAGGATCTACTCTTAGTCCCTTTTTGTTTGCGTTGGTGATGGATGTGTTGACGCGGCGTATTCAAGGGGCGGTGCCGTAGTGTATGCTTTTTGCAGACGATGTAGTTCTGATAGATGAGACTCGAGGGGGTGTGAATGACAAATTAGAGGTGTGGAGACAAACTCTTGAGTCTAAAGGGTTCAGGGTGAGCAGAAGCAAGACAGAGTATGTGGAATGCAAGTTTAATGACGTGAGGCGGGAGAATGAGGTAGTAGTGAAGTTGGAAGCACAGGAGGTATGTAAGAGGGATAATTTCAAGTATCTTGGATCCGTGATCTAGAGTAACAGTGGGATTGACGAGGATGTCTCGCACCGTATTGAGGCGGGATGGATGAAGTGGAAACTCGCGTTGGGGGTGCTGTGTGATAAGAAGGTGCCGCCCAAGCTTAAAGGCAAATTCTACAGGGTGGTAGTCCGTCCGGCCTTGTTGTATGGAGCGGAGTGTTAGCCAGTTAAGAACTCCCACATCCAAAAAATGAAGGTGGCAGAAATGCGGATGTTGCGCTGGATGTGTGGACTGACTAGAGGGAATAGAGTTCGGAATGAGACTATCCGGGAGAAGGTTGGTGTGACTTCAGTGGAGTGCAAGATGCGGGAAGCACGATTGAGATGGTTCGGACACGTGAAGAGGAGGGGCATGGATGCCCCGGTCCGTAGGTGTGAGAGGCTAGCGTTGGATGGTTTTAGGCGGGGTAGGGGTAGACCGAAGAAGTACTGGGGTGAGGTGATTAGGCGGGACATGGAACAGTTACAGCTTACCGAGGACATGACCCTAGATAGGAAGGTCTGGAGGACGCGAATTACGGCAGAGGACTAGGGCTAGTTTGGGTCGCTAGTGTAGGGAATTACTTGGTGGGGGTTTTATTCCTGTTATGATTCCGGGTTCCATGTTCCATGTTTCATTACGAATCTGTGTGCTTTCCTCTGCTCTCCTCTGTTTTATATTACTTATGGGTGCCGTATTTATGTTATGTAATCTGCTTCTGTGCTTTACTATGTGTTTGTGTGGTATCTCGTGCCTTGAGCCGGGGGTCTATCGGAAACAGCCTTTCTACTTCTTCAGAAGTAGAGGTATGGACTGCGTACATCTTACCCCCAGACCCCATTAGGTGAGAATACACTGGGTTTGTTGTTGTTGTTGTTGTTGCTTTGTTTACTTTTTCATTCTTACCATATTAAAATCATTCAGATGATTACGGTATTATGTCCGTGTAAATGCAAATGTAGAGAGAAGCAACTTAAAGAATCATTGCGCCTTCAAGCAGTGAACAGAAAATTGACAGCAATGACTAAGCTGTTGATGGAAGAGAATGACAGGCTACAGAAGCAAGTTTCACAGTTGGTGTATGAGAATAGCTTTTCCCGCCAACAGTCGCAATCTGTTCATACTATTCTTTTTCTGTTGCTTTCTCTTCTTAATAGTTTCTCGTTATTGGTCACCTTGATTATTATTCTGTTAGTACTCGTCTTGTATATGTGTATGTCTAATCAGTTTTCAATACAACCTAATGTTTCAATCTTAAAGGATTAATGCTAGCTGTAAGAGTTTCTTTCTCTTTGTTTCCCTAATAACTTGATTAGTTTTCCTAACTGTGATACTTCATTTTTTTTTCTTGATATTCATACGTACTGCATTGAGTAAGATATACAACTAATATTTCTTTGTCCAAACTTTGCAAGCTATTCCATTTTGAGTCTCAAGTCTTAATTTATTTTCTTTTCCGCAAAGAAATAGGTCGATTTCCTTTTTACTGTATATTAAAAGGGCTTTTAATAAAATCAAGGCAGACATTGATTTTTCTTTTACCCCAATCCTTTTTCTATGTTGAATGGTGGTGGGGGAGGGGGATGGTAAATTTATAAAAATAACCTGTTGGTTATGGCTTCCAGCTCTCTTTATTGTTGTTCTTATGTCATCATTCTTACTGTTCCTAGAATCATGCAGTGAAACATTTTGAAAGAGCTTCCCTTCCAAATGCAAAACTGTCGTTGACTCAATTTTGAAAGGTTTGAACTGTTGAACAATGAATGACGACGGTGTAGTAGAATTTGCAAGATCTGTGTTTTGCTAGTTGCTCCAGGGAAAAAGTGTAGTTTCCTCTATGTTAGGAAATAGAAATATTGGGCGGTGCAAAATACTCAGCTTGGAGAACTATTGCCACATCAAATGTGTACGGATGGTTTTCATAAACAGAATGTATGAATAACAAAGGCATTTTCACAGTTCATAGTGTGAAATTTCTGACCAGGTTAATAGCAGTTTCCGTAGAATTTTGCATTATATGTGACTCAGGTTATAGTGGAAATATGGAGGAATATTCTGTCACCACCAAGGAGCAGAATTTAGTTACAGAAGTTTTTATTGCTAAATTAGATCGCTCATTGTATGCACCATGCGGGCGAACAAAGGGGCATCTCTACAGTGATTGCATTGCAGCAGTACTGATGCCTTCGGTACAAACATATCTGTCCTAATTACTTGTCAAGGAGCTTATACTAAATTTATGACTCCACAGCCATTAAAATTGTCAGAAAATTCAGTTAATGGCTTGAATGTACTACTGTAAAACAATTTCCCTGGTTGACGATATTAGGACCTTCAGTTGAGTTCTGGAAAGCATTTTCTGCTCTATGTTACATTTGTGTCCTTCATTTTCTAGTAGATTTACTGGTACTATGCTTCAATTCTTGCAGTAAAGGCGACAAAAGTTTGTGTTATCACTTATATGGTTTATGTCTTGAAGACGCACTAACAATGTCTATTTCATTTAAATAAAAAATTCAATTCTTTTGTCCATATACTTAGTTTATTTTTATAGACTTTTTTTTCGTAGCAGTTTGTTTTTATAGTTGTTCTTGAATTACATATTTGAATTTTATTGTTTCTCTCATTTGCATCCCTCAGTCAAAATTTGCAATTTGTTTATTCAAATTTGCAATTTGTTTATTCGCTAATCTCCTAGAGAACATATTTTTATTAACTAATAGTACTTTTAACACTCCCCTCACATGCGTTTGACCAACCAGGTGAAATTTTGTTTTTGACAATGTGTAGCAGTGATTCAATTTAAAGACTTGTGCCTGCTCAGGCATCTTATTGAAGTGCATAGTTATCTCATTTAGAAACTTAAGTTGTTAGAGAAAAAAAAAAATTTGTTATTGAATTGTATTCTCTACATAGAATTTTATTCGGGAAAAAGGCTCTCTAGCACACCTCCCATGCTCGAAAACCCTAGATTTTTTACTATCGGAAACAACCATTGATGGCCAATACGGCCACTGGTCAGTCATCCACGACAATGGTTGACCAGTCCCTGCTTGGCGCACCACCCAAATTACCCAGCCCAGATACCAATATGACTTCAAACGCCCTAGATTACTCGAAGATTCTGAAACCTGAGACTTCGAATAGCAATCCTACGTGCCCAAAAAGAGATTTTCCTACAATTGCGGCTAAGCTTGTTACAATATTACATGGAGAGTCATATATAAAATGGTTTGAATCAGAAGTTGCAAAGATGAATGTAAAAAATTTGCAACATGCCATTGTGGGGAAGTTCTATGGTTGGCTTGATTTGGAGGAGTTGCGCACCATCATCCCTGCACAATGCAAAATCATAGGAGATTGTCAAATTGAATATTACAGGAGACGGCATATTTTGATCAGATTATCTTTAAAAGAATTTTTTATTAATATAACATTAAAAGCGGCTACATCAAGTCCAAAGATGGTACATCCTATCAAATGAGGCCTTTGATTTATGACTCAATGTTCACTGCAGAAGAGGAAACTACAAGGGCTATGGCTTGGATTTCATTTCCCAACTTGTTACCTACTTTTCTTGTGAAGGAGGCTCTTTTCTCCTTAGCTTCGACAGTAGGGACACCTATACACTTTGACATGACAACAATCAACAAAACCAGACCCGAGTATGCCAAAGTAAAGGTTTTAGTTGATCTCATGGCTAAGCTCCCAAACCATGTTAGGATGGATATAGAGGATGAGAATAGTATGACTACCTTCCCAAGTATTGCAATGAATGCAAACTTCAGGGGCATAATAGGTTTGAATGCAGAGTTATTCACCCTGAATTAACACTGAGACACGATGAAGAGGATCTTGTTGATATAGGGAGTGAGAAAAATAAGAATGGTCAAGTAAAAAGAGCTAAGTCACAACAACAACAACAACCTACTGGCAGCTTCCCAAAAAGATTGACAAATGGAAAGATAGTTGGGAATCCTGAGGTCTGGAATCAAGTTACAAGTAGGAAGGGGAAAACAAACGGCACTCAGAGTTCACAGGCTGTTAATTGTTCAAATGCGACATTGAGGTCACAAAATAAATATGGAGGTTTGGATAATATTCAAGAGGGAGATTGTGTGAACAATGAATGGTAAGTCTAAAGATGGCAATAACAAGATTGACAATTCTAATAAGGATGCAAAAAATAATCAATTACCTGAAACTATCAAGCTCCATAGGATTAATATAACTCCACTCTGTGATGCCCTAAAAGTGCAAGATATAGAGGCTCAAAAAGATGGCAACAAGCCACAAGGAACATGAGCAACAACAAGTTCCTGGATAGAGTAATAATCAGTAAGGGGATACTTTTGAGCAAGTGGATAATACTAGAAATAGTAAATAGATACAACAACAACGACGGAGTGTTGGACAGACCAGTGAAGAAAACCAAAATGATGCATCCTCAATACATAGAGAGTAGATAGGTGCAATGAGTGATAAAGTACCACACTGAGGATGATCACATAAAGGAGGGGGAAGAATCACATAAGAAGGGAAATGAAGTTGAAGGAAAACTTGCAAATACAGGGAAAAAACTCAGCCCATTTACCGATAGTATACAAGAAAATAATACAGGGTAACAACTAGTAAACTCCAATCAGAGAGAAGGGGCAGACATGGCTTTAGTCATCTCTTCAAATACTTTATCACTGACATCATGCTCAAAGTCATATCCCAGCAAGAACCTACAAGATATTGTATCACATAAGGGGTGGAAGAACTCAGAGGTGTTGATGAAGATAATATACCACTCATAGAGGACAGGGATGAGGAAGATAATTCTACTAACTGGGAACAAGTTTCCAGAGAAGAAGATATGTCAAACTCCAAAGCTAAAAACCTAAAGGGCAAGAATTCTAAGGCTCCGCAAGCATCAAAAATGGGCCTGAGATGGGGTCCTAAACCATCTGTCAAATAATGTTGAAGGCCCTTGATTGAAACATAAGGTCTGTTATTACACAATAGGTTTTTCATAGGGTACAAATTCTACATAGACGTTATAAGTTTTGTTTTGGTGCATTCATTGAACCATTCCAAGACTCTAAGACATATTCAAAAGTACAAAAGAAGGTTGGGGATAAATTTTTGCCAGAGTTGGATCTTTATCAATAAAGGTATTTCTATAGAAATTATATCTGATTCTCAACAAAAAATTTCAATGACGCTGGTTATACAAGATAAGGATAAAACCTTATTTGTCACTATAGTGTATGCCAAATGTTCTGCTTTGGAGAGGCTACAATTATGGGATGAGATTTATAGCCTGTCTAATAACATGACCCTACCATGACTAGTGGAGAAAGTAAAATTGAGAGGTCTTCTAGTGTATCCAGCAGAATATGAGGACTTTGCCTTTTGCCTGAATTCCTGTGAGGTGGAAACGATAAATTATAAAGGTAGCCCTTATACTTGGTAGAATGGTCGAACTGATGATCAATGCATCTTTAAAAGATAGGACAAAATGGTTGCTAATCAACTATTTCAGGAAAGTTTTGGCTTTTAGAAGTAGAGCATCTATCCAGAACAGGATCTGATCATGCTTCTTTGCTCTTGTAGTAGTAAGCCTGATGGTACAATAAAGTTTTTTGGTTAAGAGAATTAGAGAAGATGGGGTTCTACAGATATGGAGAATTTTTTGCTAATAACTGGTACTCTGTTCTAGTAAATGGTAAAGAACATGATTTTTCCACTCTACTAGAGGAGTAAAGAAGGGAGATCTTTTATCTCTATATTTATTCATTCTCCGTGTAGAGGTTTTCTCCAGGGATTTGAATGATCGTTTAATAATAGTGATTTCAAAGGGTTTGGCAAGCCTAACTGGAGTTTTAACTTAAAACACCTATCATATGAGATGATACTAACATTTTTGTATCTGCTCATAAACTTCTTTGGAGTTGATTATGATTACCTTGGAGGATTATGAGAAGCAATCTGGACAATTCATCAACAAGGAGAAAAGTTCCTTTTTTGTACACAGGAACACTGTAAACAATCTTATTTAACAAGTAGAAGAGGTGACAGATTTCGGCAAAGGTAATTTTCCTTTTGTATATTTGGGATGCCCTATATTTCATTCCAATAAAAAAGGACAAGTTACTACTCTGGCCGAGAAGATAAAGAACAAAATCCAGGCTTGGAAGGGAAAGTTTCTGTCATTTGGGAGTAAAGCAATCTTGATTAATAGTGTTATTCAGAGTACCTATTTATCTATTATCAGTTGTCAACCGCCCAAACTGTGTAATCATGACATTTACAAATTATTTGCAAGGTTTCTCTGAAATAGTACATATGAGGAGAGAAGAAGGTACTAGATCTCACGGACAAATATTTGTTTACCAAAAGATGAAGGTGGTCTAGGGTTTAGATTATTATTTGATGTTTTTAAAACTTTATTTGTAAGATTATGTGGTATAGGGTTTATATTATTATTTGATGTTTTTAAAACTTTAGAATAAAAGAAATCACTATGGATTAATTTCAAGTGGAATAAATATTGCAAGAAGTATCCTCTTCAAGAGGTAGAATGGAGGGGAGGATCACAGTTATGGAAGTATGTGCTTGAATAAATAAACTCTGTGGACTGGGAAATATGGTGGGAAGTCAACTGTGACCATTCAAATATGTGGTTTGACAACTGACAAGTTAGATGCTCTCTACTATGTAGTACCCCTTGTGTAATGACCCTCCAGGCCATTTTTCATATTTCTGTTTATCTCACTGTTAGGGATTTTTCATAGCTATCCCAAGTCATTTATGACTTGCTAGAACTGACAGTTCGGTTACCAGGCAGTTTGTTTGTTTTTTAGAACCAATTTCCTGTTTGAAAGTCTTTATTGGTTTCAAATGGCCATTGGGCAAAAACTTCAGTGAAACGATATCGGATGCAAATTTCGATTACGCTAGTAGCTCCAGAATATCAATTTTAGGCTAAGGTAGACCTTTGGTTTGGGTCCTAATTCATCCAAGCTCATTTCGACCTATTGTCAGAAAGTTGAAAAATGGATAATATGAGTGCGGGAACCTCATTTGGTTGAAACGATCTTGAATGGAAAATCCAACTTTTCCATCATATTGAAATATCGATGTTAGGCTAGGGGACCTTTGGTTCAGGTCCCATGGCTTCTAGACATATTTTGGGCTATAGAGCAGATTTTATGAAAAACAAAACTATAGGTGTGAGCCCTATATTTTTGTCGAAACGATCTCAGATGAAAGTGTTGATGATTCCATTGGATTTGAAATGTGGTTTACTCAAATTTCACTATTGGGTCATATTCATCGATGTCCGAATGAGTTTCAAGGGTCAAAAATAAGGTTTTGACTTTGCTTATATCTAGTGCATAGGGGGGATACCACGATCACCCTAGTGTGATTTCCATTCCTGGATTGTGATAGCAACATCTCCATACCTGGTATAGGTATAAAATGGCCCTTTAGGCTGCGTTTTAGCCATTTTTGACTCATTCTTGTGACCTTAAAACCCCATATAAGTGTGTTAACTCAAAATTGACTAATAGTTAGGTGTGACTTAGAAGCTTGATTAATATATATTTTTGTGTTTAACATCAGATTTAAGGTAAGAATCCTTTAATTTCAAGCTTGAATTTCTTGATTATTTTCCCAAAACTCCAAATAGCTTGAGGGCTTGATTTTAGCCCTAAATAAGTATAGTTTTCACTTATTTTTTGAGAGTTATGATTCCTTAATGGTGTATGAACTTTTGGCAGACCTCAGAAATGTGTTTTTCATAAATGGGAGCCATTCGAGATTTTTGGTATCTTTTGGACCCAAAGCACAATGGTACAATGTAAGTATCGTTATGCTCATATTGATGAGTTGATTATGTTTTTGATAACTTGGCATCTTAAAGAGGCTTCTCGAAAGGGGAAAATGAAGGTTTAGCGGATTGATGAGCATTCTACGTATTTGAGGTAGGTTAGGTTTATCCCTTGTTAGAATGAGCTTTGTCATAGTATAATTATGATATCTTGTTAGATTGAGAGGGATTTTAGGTGTTGGTTTGATGATTATTCAAGAATTATGGTTAGTTAGATCTTTTAGGTCATTTGGACCCATATAGTGAAATGCCTAGCTTGTTGTCTTGAACCTTAATGGATTAGAATTAATGTCTTATGCTTAACATGAGAATTCTTAGAATTACTCTAGTTAGATGGGAGTAACCCTTTCACTCATGCTTAGGGCAAGATTAGCCTTAGATGCTTACTCTAATGAAGTTGTTTTAGTTTCACTGGACTTAGTGATAGTATTTGAGTAGGATCCCTATCTTGGGACTTAATGGTGGATTTCTATACATCTAAGAGTTGAATTAGGTACCTTACCCTAGTCCGAAGTAGAAATAAACTTAGAAGGTATATTGGGGGATTTAGAAGTGGGCCTTGACCCACCTTAAGCCAAGATTGAGGTAGTCCTCGTGAGACCCATAGGTACTTATAAAATGCCCCTTGAGGCAATACTGAACAACCTTGGTAGTAAATTAATTGATGATGCCATAATGAGCTATTGTTTATGCTATTAAAGAAGCCGATGACCATGTTATTCATTAAGCTATGGATCTGGCTATTACTCGGGCTATTGATTAGGCCATTGCTTGGCTATTGATTGAACCAATGAACACCTCATTGAATGGTCCCTTGTCTATAACATGGCTTAATCCATAAAGTACGATATCGATTATGCTATGAATAAGCAATAAGTTATGCCATGGATTTGCTATTGCTCAAGTTAGTGATAAACTGTTTTATGCTAATGGCGGACCAATAAATAGGTTACTTGTGGGCCATTACTCATGATAATGCTTATGGTTATGCTTATGGTCTAATTGATTAGAGTATTGACTTATCATTTATAACACTCATATTACATATGTATACACTTATTGATAATATTACATTGATGATGAATGAGGAAATATGGAGGTATGCTATTCTTACTTCTCCTTTTATGTTTATTTACTTTAGCCTTCGTGGGGCTTGTCCTTTACTTTAGCCCTCGTGGGTCTTTCTCTTTATTATGCTCTTTATTATGAATATTAATAAGGATATTATAATGATATGATGATACCCGGTAAGGCCGGAGAATATTATGATGATATGATGATATCCGACAAGGTCGGAGGATATTACTTCCTCCGTCCCATTTTATGTGTTGTCATTTTCTTTTGTGTTTGTCCCAAAAAGAATGTCACCTTTTCTTATTTAGTGACTGTTTAAAGACATAATTTCACTTTTACCCTTATTGGTCCTACTTATAAGGTCCCACTTGATTAAAAATGCTAGTAGTTTATTTTTCTAATAAAGGACAATTTAGTAAAAGTTATCAAGTCTTTTCTTATTTCTTAAACTCCGTATCCGGTCAAACTATGACACATAAAATGGGATGGAGGGAGTATGATGATTTGATGATACTCAATAAGGCTAGAGAATATTATAATAATATAATAATACCTGGTACGGTCAGAGGATATTATGATGATAAGATGATACCCGACAAGGCTAGATGAAGATGATGATACGTATATACCCGGTAAGGATGGAAGATGATTGTTGATGTGCCTATGAGTACATCTTCCAGTTCGAGTCTGGATAGCCCTATGTATGGCAATTATATGTTATTTATGCTCATATGTAGTTGAGTATAATGTTGATATTAGAGATGCCGACCATAGTTTTCTAGTGATCAAGGTATAAAGTGGTATAATTGTTGATTTAAGGTTGAAAAGATAATTGATGAATATTAAGAGGTTAATAATGACTTATGGATAGTTGAACCTTAGAAATAATAAGGACTAGTTGTATTGACGACTAGTAATTATGATGATTAAGCTAAAATAATGTTCAGCATAAATGGAGACTTATAGCAATGATGATTTGTTGATAATAATTATTTAATCGATGACGATGACTAATTTCCAAACGAGTATTTGTGGATTAGTGATGCTAGTTACTAGATGGCATTTAGTCACTAAATTGAATAGTGAATAATTGGCAATTAGCGTTTATTGGATCAATGGTGATTAGTGAATTTTATGATTGCTAGAAACAAATATTGGCTAGTTGATAAATATTGCTTAGTGATGAATTTTTGTTATGTGCTAGGTATTGACTAGTTGGTGAAGAATGACTAGTTGTTGACCCATGAATAATGACTATGTGGTGAATAGTTGATAAATAATAATTAGAGGTTATATGATGACTAGTGCATAATTGGATTAGTAAATAAGTGTTGGCTACCTGATAAAGAGCTATTAGTACGTATCGAGGATATAGTTGTCTAAATGATGGTATTGTTATGGTTATGAATATGTTATTTAATTATGAGTGTTGATGATAATTGAGGAAGGTTGGTGAACTTTTGATTGATGATAATTATGAAATATTGATAAATTGACCGATTGATAGTAAGCATGGAATAACAATTGAATAACAATGGAGTTTGGATATATTGTTGATTAGATTCCTTTACATTTCTCTTGGGTGTACTCTCCGGTGGTATGGAATGCTGTGATGAGTTCTTTACTTTACGCACCAGTTGGCGTATGGGAGCTAACTTTGTATTTATGATTGCTTGTGTTGATGCTTTATGGTAGATTATTATTTCGAATTGTCCAATTCTTATGTACAACGATATGGGCATGCGTTGGTGTCCTATGTTATATTGTTATTTTGATATTTATTACTTGTTATGTACAACGATATTGGCATATCTTGATGCCTTATGTTATACTGTTATTCCATTTTGATTACTTATTATATATAGTGTTGATGGAGATGATTCAGGTTCGATTCTGTACCTTGACTTAGTTATGATTATCTTACATTATATCATCTTTATATCACGACTTAGCTCAGTCGGCCGATGTTGCCTATTGAGTACCCGTTATTTTGGTACTCATACTACACTTCTGCAGCCTGAAGATCATAGTACGAGTTATTGCCATTGATGTGTGCTTCATGCGGAGCAGCAATGGTTCGGAGACTTAGAGTGAGCTCCTAACGTTTGGAGTACTACTTACCTCCATTTTATGTAATAGACTAGTCTCTATGTTTTATTCAGAGATAAGTTGTATCAGTGTAATTTATTAGGTCTATTTCACTCCTATACTATTGTTTTATTAGTAGCTCTTGTACTGATACCACCAGATTTTGGGACTTTATTATGTATTTGTTTCGCTTACTTCATCTATTCTGCATTTGGATAGTCCGTTACTAGCAGTTCCAGACTACGGGCTTGGCTTGCTTACTGCTGGGTTATAGCAGGCGCCATCATGACCTGAGAAATTGGGTCGTGACGAATTGGTATTGACAGCGCCCAAGTGCACAAGCAAGTGTACATGGTCTACCAAGTAATATAGTGGCCTTCAAGAAAGCTGAGTTGTCGATCCCATAGAGACTAGATTGGCAATGATTTGATTTCAGTTCACACTTTAGATTCAATTGATGCGAGAGTAACCAAATAAAGAGTTTGGGAATTGTAAATAAAACTAAACAATGCAGAAAGTAAAGGTCTTGAGAAAATTAATAGGACAAAACCCAGAGTTGAGGCACTCTGAACAATCATATTATGCTATTGGATTCCATTCGTTAACTTGCTTATCGTGGTTGTTGATTCGTAGGGTTAATTGAGCGATTATGGTTTCCTAACCTCTAATCTATTACCTAAATTGAACCTTACACCTACATAGTTGAGCAGGGATGTAATAATTCACTCAAATTCTTAACAAATATCATCCTACATATGAATCAAGTAAGGTATCTATGTACATCCCAAACCTAGATACTAATTCAAGTTTCTTATTTTATAAAGAATTAAGAACCATACTCTGTTTATTCCCATATTCTATCGCCTATTCCCTCTCCGAGTTCACAAGGTTGACAATGGATGTATTCTAAGGGTCGCAAATCCTTAAAATAGTTATAATAAAAATAAACAAACAACCAATATTGATAAGCAAAGCAAACAAACTTAATCCATAGCAATAATAATCATGTTCTTGGCTTCAACCCCAGAAAAGGGTGTTTAGCCACGCATAGTCATAATCATAATCATAAGGTTGTCATTAACGACTAAAAATATGTATGAACTAAATAAAATTAATAAAAACCTAATAATGAAGTTGTAACAGCCCCTTGATCTCCAAAATATGTCAAAAAATATGTAAAAACGTGATACAACATGTATATATAGCATAAGGGTAAGCCAAGTCCGTGTAGGAGTCAAATTAGCTAGAAACGCCAAGGTGTAGAGTGGAGCGTGCGTCACACCCTCTATTCCTATGGAATGGGGTGTGTGTTGCACCCTGTATTGCGCAGGAGTGGAGCATGCGATGCATGCTAATCGCATGCACTCTCTGGAAATTGTCCTCCAAATTTTAGTTAAGTGTTGGTGCTTCCTTCTTCCATTCCTTGTCTTGTAGCATCTTTCCCTTGATTTCCAAGCCTCTTTAACATCAAAATATCATCATATTCAGATCCAAAAGCATTCTACATCATCACACCATACGAATTAGAAGCACAAACAACACTAAACCCATTACGATGAATCAAAAACAAGAACTTAGGTTAGGTTGAAGCCCATGATCTTTCACTTAAAGTTTCCACTCTTTATTTGACTCATATGAACTTTTTACACTCCTAAAAACTTGTTCCACATATCATAACACATTTAAAACCATAAGGAACACATAGAATTCAACAAGATAGACTAGAAAAACAACTAGCTCAAGTTAGGAAGACTAGTTTTCTATATTGAACTAAAGTTGACTCTTTTAAGTACAAACTTACTTGGAACCTTATAAACACATGATTTAACACTTTTATACACATTTATCTCATTATCAACCAACATAGTATATCATCCTCAAAATAAGGCTAAAAGGGCTAGAATAGTGCTGCTAGAATGCATAAATACACCCAACATCACCACCCCACACTTAAATCCTTTTTCGTCCTCGAACAACTCTTATCTATAAACCTAATGAGCTTGAGATTCTGAACTTCTACTATATGCAAGACACTCAAGCTATCACTACAATGACTACATAGAATGCAAGTTACTCACTAAGCATGTTATTTACACAATTGAAAGCTCATGAACACTACTTTGAAACATCCTAACCTCAAGAGTTGACTCACTAGGTTGGAAAACTGATGCTTATCGCTCAATCAAGGATATCATACAAATCACCCACATTCATCAAACATGTGCCCCTTACAATAAGAGAGTTACCCATAATCACTCACAATAATATAATTCATAATATTATAGGTACAAGAATCGAATCCCGCTCATTCTCAAGAAAGAATACACAAGTTACACACAATGAACCATAAACTTTCCCTTAGTGTAATGCTTCACTAATAGTCGAATGTAAAGATTAAGATCAATTAGGACTTTTCTAACTCCTATTGTTATTTCTTTTTATGCTATATTTTTAGTGTTTATTAAGCTTCTTGGTAGATCTAGGCATAGATTATTGTCAGATTTTATTTCCTCATTTTTGATTAGATATCTTGCTATATAATTTTATTCTTGTCCTATATTTAAGAGTATTAAATATTCTTTTTCATTTATTGTTCCTGTTATGTAATATTGGTTTAAATTAGTTGTTGAACTTGTTTAATAACTTGTTCTTTTTTATGAACTTGATGATTCTGATTTTTCATAATCTATTCTTTTTGTTGTGCTTATTCTATCATTTATTATTTCTAAATTTTCTTCTATATCTATGTCTCTATAGCTATAATCATTATTATCAATTATTTTTACAAATTGTTTGAAAGGACTTTTTATTTGTATTTTGTTAATTTTATTTTTTTTCCCGTTATTTTATGTTTTGCTGTTAATACATATAGATTTTTACATCTTGCTGTAAATATTTTACTTCCTGGGGTTAGTTCTATTCCTGATATTTTCCAATATAATACTAATGATTTATCTATATTTTTATCTGTTATTGCTACTGAAT
>NC_061118.1:59973776-59974649 GCF_002878395.1 Capsicum annuum | reverse complement strand
GGGTTAATTCTATTCCTGATATTTTTCCAATATAATACTAATGATTTATCTATATTTTTATCTGTTATTGCTACTGAATAATTCACACTTATTATAAATTTAAATTTCCTTTTATGAAAGTTACTATACCCTTTTCTATAGGTTTTATAATTCTATCATCTGCTAGGTATAATTCTATTGGTGTATCTATTCCTTTTCTGAAACATGCTTTTATTAATATCTCTGTACCTCCAAGGTGTACATATTTTATTGGGTCTCTACTTTTTATATCGTTTATTTCTTTATTAATTATCTTTTTTGTTACTAGTGGTATACTAGCTTTACCTTTTGCATATCTACAGTCTATTACATGTTCTTTTTGGCTTACTACATAGTATTCTTCTTTTCTTCTACTAAATATGTTTTTTATTGTTGGTATTTTGAATATTTTTCTACACTTAAATCTAATTCTTTTCCTTTTATTTCATCAAATATATGACTATCAAATATTATTTTTTGATCTGTTCCTTCTTCATTTAAATATTCTTCCTTTGTTATTATTTTTATGTCTTCTTTAGTTATTTGGTTTAATCTTATATCTTCTTCAGTCAATTCGTCTAATTCGCTATCTAATTCATTATCTGTTTCATTCTCTGAAATTTCATATATACTATCTTCACTTTCTAATTCGTAATCTATATAATCTATCTGCATATATTCTGTATTTTCTATTTTTATTTTTGATATTTGTTTATTTTTTGAGTTTTTAGGTAATTTACAATCTCTAGCTAAATGTCCTAATTTTCCGCAATTATAACAATTACGTTCTTTTATAGATTTCTTTTTCCTATATGGTCTTTTATGTTTATAATTTTTTACATCATATCTTTTTCT
>NC_061118.1:59972048-59973676 GCF_002878395.1 Capsicum annuum | reverse complement strand
ATAATCTATCTGCATATATTCTGTATTTTCTATTTTTATTTTTGATATTTGTTTATTTTTTGAGTTTTTAGGTAATTTACAATCTCTAGCTAAATGTCCTAATTTTCCGCAATTATAACAATTACGTTCTTTTATAGATTTCTTTTTCCTATATGGTCTTTTATGTTTATAATTTTTTACATAATATCTTTTTCTTGATTTCTTATATTTATATTTTGATTTTTTGTATTTCTTATATTTCTTATGTCTTTTTCTTTTCTCATAATATCTTTCTTCGCATCCAAATTGAGGTACTATTTTATCTTTGCAACATGCTAAATTTCTTATTAATGTTTTTTCCATTTTTATTTCTTCTTTATATTTTTCACATAGGTTTCTGTACCATTGTTGTAAAAATTTTATTCTTGCTCCTAGAGTATCTACTATTTTTGCTTCATCCCAACTTTTTATTATTTTTGAACCAAATGGTTCAGGTAATTTACTAAAATATAATTTTCTTATTTCTTTGCTTTCTTCTGTATTATATGTTCTTTTATAATAATATTCTTTAAATGCGCAAGTATATTCATCTATGTAACACAAATTACATATTGCTAATTTTAACATTAAATTCCTATTTGTATCTTTCTCTTCATTTTGTTCTCCTTCTGTTGTTGTCATGCTGCTAAATTCGTCTTTTATAGCTATTTCATATTTTTTTTAATAATTCTATAGGTGTTAATTTAGTTGTAGTTGTTAATGATGTTTCTTCTGTAGGTTTGTCAGTTCTTAATACCCTTTTAATATTTTTCAGTTAGATTTGAAAACCATAATTTCACTGTTCCTATTAGTGTTCTTTCTATATATTCTGGTGCATTTGTTACGTTTATATTATTATCTAATAATTGTTTTGTCATATATCCTATCCATAATTGTATTGTTTTTTCTGTATCTATTACACAATCTAAGTCTAAAAAGTTATAATTTTTATTAACTATTTGTTTTGGTGTCTATTTGTCATATTTATCTTTTAGATTATATCTTATTCTTATAATATGTAGGTTTTCTTATTTCTGATGTTCTAGGTATTATATTTTCATCTTCTTTTTTATCAAGAGTATTTATTTCTTTGTTTCTATTTCCTAAGTTTTCTTCATTAATTACTTCTTGTTTTTTATTGATTTCTGAATTTTTTGTATTTGTTAAGATTTCTGTATATGCTTCACTATCTTCTGAATCATAATTATCTGTTTCTTCAATATCTATTGTATTTATTTCTAATTTTTCTTTAAATTGATTTATCTCGTTTAATAATTTATGTTCTATATCTTTTTCTTCTTTTTCTTTTTGTCCTTTTTCATACAAATCTTTTAGCATTTGTAGTTCTTTTTCTAATTCAGCAATCCTACTATATTTAGTTTCTTCTATTTTTTGTATTTCTTCTGTAGTTTGTTGTTTTATTTTTCTATTTCCCTTTTTCTATCTTTCTTCATTTTCTTTTTCTATTCTTACCATAGTTGTCAATTTATCTTCTAATTTTAATTCTTCTTTTTCTAACATTAAATATAAATGTTCACCTATTTTCTTATACCTTCTTCCTATATTAGAAAATACTATTTTTATTTTTAATCCTTCACGGTTTTCATATA
>NC_061118.1:59967389-59971948 GCF_002878395.1 Capsicum annuum | reverse complement strand
AATTCTTCTTTTTCTAACATTAAATATAAATGTTCACCTATTTTCTTATACCTTCTTCCTATATTAGAAAATACTATTTTTATTTTTAATCCTTCATGATTTTCATATATTTTTCATCTATTATAAATTCTTCTTTGTTCATTTTTATTTAATTGTTAATAGATCATGTTGGTATGTATATTCTACACTATCTATTGTTGATTTTAAATTTGATATTTCTTCTTTTTGTGCATTTATTGAGTTTTTACTAAGTCCGGCAATTATGTTATATTGTATTCTTTCTATCCTTATTTTTAATTCTTTATGTTTTTTAGATATTATTTGCTTTAATTCTTTATATTTTGGTAATTTTTGTACTTTATTAATCTAAATAATATGGGGAATATCTAAATTTAGTTTTATCAAATAAGTCAGTCATAATTAATAAATTAATCAAATAATAAATTAATCAAATAAATCCAAATGTATAATACTTCCATAACTTTAAACAGCATAGGCTCTGATACCAATTGTAGGGGGTGCGGATTACTTGTTTGGTAAAATAAATCCATTGTGCGGATAACTTGTGTGGTAAAATAGATCCATTGTGCGGATAACTTGTGCGGTAAAATAGATCTATTATTTTGTGCGTGGATATTTCTTAACTTCTCTAAATATTTTTATTTTGAGTTTATTTATGTTAGTTTTATCGATATTCTTATCTTGGGGGGTGATTATATGGTAATTGGTTAAATGCTTTAGTATTCTTTATTTTTCTCCCTTAGTTTTTGTAATTCTTCTATATTATTTTGAAGGTATTCTAAATATTCTATATCTTTTGTTTCAAAATATCCAATTAGATTAACTTTCATAAGTTTTTCTAATAATATTATTTCTTCCTTATTTTGTCTCCAATATTTTAAATATTCATAGTCTATCAGTTTATCCTGTAGTAATTGCAGAGTTACAAATTTCTGTATAATAATTTATCCTAATTGTACTGTAATGTATATCTAATTCTAGATTTTCAATTCTATTTATTATCTTGTGTTGTTCTTCTCGTTGTGAGTTTTTTAAATTATATAAACTATCACATGTACTTTTTCCTAAATTTTTCTAGGGTTCTTCTATCCATATTAATTTTTCTTTTAGATTCTCCATTATTTTTCTAATTCGGTTCCTATAATTAATTTCTTCATTTAGATTATCTTGATTTTCTCTAGTTTTTCTAATATATTCTAACATTTCTTAATCTGAATAATATCCATCTGGGTAATTATCTAGGTATAACTGTTCTATCCAATTTATAGTTTCAATTTCATAGTCTAATACTTTTTCTAATATTATTCTCTTAATATCTATAATTTCTATATCTCTAAATATATATAAGATTAAGATTTTAAGATTATCTATCATTTAAAATTGGTTAAATACTTTATTATAATATTTTTTAGTTGTTTGTTTTAATCTCACTAATTCTTCTATATTTTCACTAAGAAATTGTATATATTTTACATCTATTTTCCAAAATTCTAAATAGACATAATTTATCATAGTTAGTGTGTGGGTTTGGTATGTAAGTATTTATAAGAGTAGCTCGGTAGGTGTAGTATATAATTAATTCTAGTCATAAAATATCTATCACATATTTTTTTCAATATGATTTTTCTTATATCTACTATTTCTATATTCTTAAGTACATATAAAATGAGTATTTTAAATTTATCTACCATTTCGCCAGATAAATAATTATCCATTTTTCAGAAAATTGTTATTTTCAGAATATTCCCTTCAATCATGCAAATAACAAAATATGATCACTTTAGATTGCTATATACTAGATTATTCTTAAATAACATATTCTTCGGTCACTATTAGCATGGTAATCTGGATACTTTTCCCTTAAATAGCGCCTCTACTCTGGTTACTCTCCTATCACGGCTTTCCTGCCTCACCGGTTTCACCTTTAGGATGACATAGTTCTTAGGGATTTTTCTCCTTTTCCACTTTGCTAATAAACTTCTTAACATGCTATTTTTCGAATAATCCTACTATAAAGCAACTAACATGAACTTATTTTATCATATCATGATTGTTAGGAATTTATAAATTTAGCTATTCATAATAGTAAATGAATATACCTTTTTTGGTAGGTTTGATAATTCTAAGCTTTATTCCTCCATAGATTTTTCCATTGAAATATACCTGTTTTTTAATAAATAAGCAAAATATTTGTTGTAGACGAGAGAGAGTTTTTTGCTTCAACGGATGAAGGCTTACCTTCATCTGAGCGAATGCTCTTTCATTTATAATACTGAAATCGAATATTTTACACTGTTCTAACTTTACACGTATCTACATACTATTCCAAGAAAAGACTAATCTTTTAGCTAAAGTCTTAAAAACTTAAAAAGGTCAAAAAGCCTATAATAGGCTAATAATGGTACCTAACCTAGTAAAGACTAACTATACAATGTTCTTTACGTAAAAGAAATCAAAAGCTATAATAATTCACATGTTTAAAACTATAAGTCATACGTCCTTTTCATATCTTTAATGACATTTTGATAACTTTGTCTTCTTTTCTTTATCCGTGGTTGATTTTTCTTTGGTCTTGTATCTATCTTCTTTTTATTGCTCTGTATCTTCATTATTGCTTCATATCTTGCATCTTCCAGCTGTCGCTTTTATCTTTTTCTATTCCAGTTGAACTACTGGGAAAATATTATCTTCTCCATTACATTTTGAACATTGATGGTCTTTATATTTATGTCCAATTAACTTGCAATATCTGATTAATAATTCTTCCAAAATAAATTTTTCTATAATGGCTCTGGCGATAGATTTTTTCTCTGGATTGAGTAACATCAAGATCCATTTCCTAATGTCTTCCATATGTACTTCTCGTAGTTCCTTTGAATTTGAGTATACTATTGCATTACCTCTTGAATAATAACTCCATATAGGATTTCTGTTGCGATAAGTAATTGCTAACTCTTGAAGAATCATGGATAGTCCAATAATTCTCTTATTTGCATTAAAATTTGGTATCTCAATTCTAGGTATTTCTAGTTGTTGAGTAATATCTTCTGGTATAATCATATCTCGGGTCATTCCTATTTTTACAACTTGTATAGGTGATTTAACTTCATCATACAATATCTCAGCTAGTGCTGTGTAAAATTTTATAAAAAATAGGTTACCTTTGGTTATTCTTTTAAAAATATTAAATGACTCATATATTTCTGGTATAGTGGATATTTCATTTCTGTCTTGGGTATATATGGTACTAAGTAGTCCATATTCGTAATAAGTTTTAACTAGACTTGGTTTGATTTTGGGTAATACGATTAGCTTATTGTATCCGGTTAGCTTCTGGGTTATGTAATTCGTATGTGGTTGTTGGATGTTTATAGCTCTGGGGTTGGTATTTAATAAGGTTTGTATTTTGTAAATATTTTCTATGTATGTTCGGGCTGTATAGTTGTAGGTCTTTTTGTCTTGGTTTAAATTATCTCGGTATGTGGTAATTTGTGGGGGTATGAACATAGGATCTTTTGGTGTATTTGGAATAAATGGTTTATCAAATAGCCTGTTTAAGTTCATATTTGTGTTTTTCCTAACTCCTTTGCTTGTACCTGCAGAAGTAGAATGATAAACGTTATGGGTTTTATGGAGTATCCCAACGTCTCCTTCTAGCTCTGGAATTTTAATGTCTTCCGATCGACATAGCTCTGTACACTGCTGAGTTAGCTGATTTGTAGCTTCAGACTTCAGTTTAACTTTATTAGTCTTTAGCTTTTCTATTTCATTACCCATACTGTCCACTTTCATTGAGAGAGTAGTTAGGGTTTTGAATATCTTCTCTAAAGTATCATCTTTTATTATATCAGTATGTGTAGCTTTGTCTTGATATGGAATCTGCAATAACATTTTTGTTAGTACTAATTACTTCAATTGTAAATGTAAAATTTAATATATTCAATACTAGTCTCTGAATCTCTTTTGTTGTAACTGAATTTTGTATTTTCTTTGTTTGCCACCAACGTACCTGTGTATTATCTGTTCGTACAATACACTTGTTATATACAATATATGGCTCAACTGCTAATAAACATTTATATAATAAGCAAAATTCTTTTCTATTTATTTCCCATTTTATTTCCATTTCATTAAACGTACCTGAGTAGTATCTACAATGGTGTTCTAATTTTTCTTCTTCATATCTATATTTAAGTACTCCTCCATAACTACATTCACTAGCATCTGCTTCTAATATATATATATATATAATTTTTCTATTTTCGTCTGGAAATTGTAATTTTGGTAATTCTTTACAAAGTATTTTTATTTTCTGAACTTGTTTTTTATCTTCTTCATTGTAATTATATTATACATTCTTTTTTAATTTTTTCTGTAAAGGCTTTAGGTTTTCTGCTAATTTTGGTATATATTCTCTTACTTAGTTTACTAATCCTAAAAATGATTGTAATTTATTTTTTGTATCTAATTCTTCTTTTGAATTTATTATTTTTTGTACTATCTGTTGTTGCATTTTTACTCCACTTTTATCTATTTGT
>NC_061118.1:59809985-59967289 GCF_002878395.1 Capsicum annuum | reverse complement strand
ACTAATCCTAAAAATGATTGTAATTTATTTTTTGTATCTAATTCTTCTTTTGAATTTATTATTTTTTGTACTATATGTTGTTGCATTTTTACTCCACTTTTATCTATTTGTATTCCTAAAAATTCTATCTGATTTTTCATAATTTCAGCTTTCTTTTCACTTAAACTTATTCCCGATTTTTCTATTATATCCGTAAATTATTCTAATAATTTTAAATGTTCTTCTTTAGTTTTTGTATATAATAGTATATCATCTATATATACTATACAATTATGCAATTGTTTAAAATAACTATCCATAAAATGTTGATATCTACCTGGTGTATTTTTAAATCCAAATGGTAGTACATTCCATTCATAAAATCCTTGTGGTACCGTAAATGTGGTTAATTCCTTAGATCCCTCTTCTAACTTTAAATGGTAAAATCCTGATTTACAATCAAATTTACTAAAGTAATTATATCCTTGTATTTGTCTTATTTTTAATAGCTTACTTGGTATTGGGTAATTATATGCCATAGTTTTTGCATTTAAATTTCTATAATCAATAATCATTCTACTTTTTCCTCTTTTTTGTTCACTATATTTATTTACTATAAATGCTGGGCTATTATGTTTACTATTACTTTTTTGTATATATTGTTTTTCTAATAATTCTTCTATGTGCATTTTAAATTCTTTTAAATCGTCAAAATTATATGTTAATGGTTTTTGAGTTATTATGCTATTTTTATCTATTAATTCAATTTTTATAGTGGTTTTATGTTTTTCCCATCCTTTTAATAGATCTTCACTATATAATTGTTCTAATTTTTTCTTAATTATTTCTATCTTACTTATTGAAAATATAGTTATTTCCTTTTTATTTATTGAAAATACGACCAGTTCTATTGTATCTTCAATATTTTTTATATTTTCTAATTTTTGTGTAATTTTTTCACTTCCTTCTATCCAATCAGTTTTCTTTCTTATTTTATTAGTAACTCTTTTTGCTCTTACTTTCTGTTTACATGGTGTTGTAAACCACCAATCCATTCTAGTTATTATATGTGGGTATAATTGTTTACCAAAAAGTAAATGAGATAAATTAAAGACACCAATAATAGTTAAAGGATTTAATAATGAAGGAAGCTTAATTACTTATAAAGCTAAGAATGTAAAAACACAAGTATGAGATAAAATATTAACAATAGAAGAAGGTTTTTGCTTTCTTTCTCTTTATCTTTTCATTTTTGTTTCCTCTTGTTTTGCTTGTTCACTTTCGTAATTTGTTGGGCTGGACCGGCAATTGGGGGTTGTATAGATTATTTCCTTTTAATAAAATATGGCATAGCCACGATTTATCTTAAAAAACTTCTCTACATATTGGTGAGTTTTTTCTTTTTGTTTTTGATAATTCCTCACTTAATTATTTTTTAATTAGGTTGTTTAAACTTAAGAATGTTTGTATTAGCACTATAGTAAATAAAAATCATATCAAATTGCACTTGATAGTTGATAATATATTATTCTGAAAACTCTACTTAAATTTGTCAATGAAAAATACGACACAGAGACTTTTTCACACCACTAACTACTATTTTTGGGGCTTCACTTTTCACTTTTTTCCTTCTTAATTTTTACACTCCTTAGCCATATAATTTTTCAACTAAAGAGCTTAGGAACTTTGGATCAAATTCAGGTCAATCAAAGAAAGGGAATAGACTACGTATGAGGCTACCAAAGTATAGGTTAAAGTCTCAATAAGGCTAACTAAGATCATGCCACATGGGTAGAAAAAATGGTATAAAACATGGCTATCAAAGAAATGCCTGTATCATCTCCTAAGCCCAATAGTCTTTATTTCGCTTTGCATACACCAGACAAGTTTTAGACGTTAATATGCAACAACGAATACAATAAAAGACCTCACTCACACATGTGACATGCTCAAGTCCAGTGGGATCCCTACAGACTCTAAACCAAGCAACAACATGAATTCAAAATAAGCCAACATCGCTTAAGAGTCATAAACATAAGCCTAGGTGTCTCAAAAATACCTATTCAACACAATCATCATGCTTTCGCATTCAAAAATACTTGCATCATGTAATCACACATAGCAATTATCAAGAACATCTCACTTATTTCTAACACACAAATTTTAAAATTTACTCCTAAAAATGAAAAAAGGATACTGAATTCAAAGGACACCTCCTAAAAAATAATCAAAAATTAAAATCAATGGGTGAGTGAAGTGTGCCCCTACTAGACTGACACCAACAAAAACGAAATAAACAAAGAGAAAACCTTTTTGTAATTTTCCAAATTTAGTTAAAAACTAGGAAAACAAGTAAAAATTAAATTTCTATACTATTGCTTCACCCTAAACCATGGGAAGATTCTCCACCCCACACTTAAAAAATACACTTTGTCCCCAAAGTATAATTCAAAAGCAAGGATACAAATACTCCCTGAGGCCTCTTGGCCTAACTAGTAGCATCTTAAATGATAAATGAGGTCCGATGGACCCCACACCCAGTCTTTTCCATTCTTCTTAGCTTAGATATATGGGACTAAGACTTTCCATCAACCTATGACTCAATAAAAATAAAAATTACATGATATAAAGGAAAGAAAGAAAATAAAATACCTACCATAACTTGGGTTGCCTCCTAAGCAACGCCTGATTTAGTGTCACGACACGACCCACATTAGTACTCTTTATCCATATTTTCTTTATCCTTTTCCTTCTACTTAGAGGCCATTTTCTCACTCTTTTTTGACCTCACAAGTGCTTACTCTCAAGGTATGCATCTTTTCAACAATAGCCTTCTCATGCTCTTCTTTCAGCTTCACTCTTTTAGGTGTAATTGGTAGCTTGGGCAACTCTATGAGATAGTCTGAAGAAGTCACTTGTGGTTTTTACTCTACCACCCTACACTCATCCACTTCCATAACTATGATCATGCACAACTCTGTATAGTGCGAAGGTGGATTAAATGGTTCGTACACATTAAAGACCATCTCTTCATCATCCAGCCTTATTTGTAGAGTGCCCTCTCTAACATTGGTTAGTGCTCCAACCGTTGCCAAGAATGGATGTCCCAATATGATTATTACCTTTCCATCTACATCATAATCAAGAACAATAAAGTCAAAAGGAATAATGAACTCACAAACCTCAATGAACATGTCTTCAATGCTTCCTTCATGTTACACTCTTATTCTGTCCATAATTTGAAGCACCACAAAATAGGGCCTCTAGTTCCATAAATTGAGAATTTTAAAAATAGACAGGGGCATCAAATTTATGCTCGCACCCAAGTCACTTAACACTTAGACCACCTTATTATTACCAATTTGTGTAGGAAGGGAGAAACTCCCTGGGTCCTTCAGCTTCTTTGGCATCTTCCTTATTACTACTAAACTACACTCCCTAGTTAGTACTACCATCTCAATGTTATTCAACTTTGTTTTATTAGTCACCACTCTCTTCAAGTAATTGGCATACTTAGGAATTTCCTACAAAACATCTAAAAATGGGAGGTTAATGTGAAGTTCTCTGAAGGTGTCAAAGAACTTCTTGAAACATGCATCCTCCTTAGACTTTTTGAACTTTCGAGGGAATGGTGGTGGTCGTCTCTCTTGTTCACAGTCAGTTTCCTTTATGTTTGGGTACTCCGACTTTCCTAAATTTTCAACATCTTTGGCTGCAACTTGCTTCCTCTATACCTACCTTAGGACTAACTCTATATGTACCTCCTAATTTTTCTTAGGAGGTCTATCAATGGGATATTTACCACTCCTTAATATGATTGCCATTATCTACTTCAAATTCTCTGTAGCACTAGTCAAACCCCCTTGAGGTCATGTACTCTAGGACTGAGTGAACTGTCTTAACTGTCTCAAAATTTTTTTAGGAAAGTTGATAATTTTTATTTCTACAACCATTAATTCTTGATTGGCCAGGATCTTAAATATTTCTTCAACATTACTGGCCTGCATGTTCTGTTGCTGCTGAAACTGCTAAATCTGAACCAGATTATTGCCCATGAATAGTTGGGATGATTCTGCCACTTGTGATTGTAGGCATTATCATAATTTCCATTCTATTCATTGCCCACAAAATTCACCAACTTTGGATTTGCTCCACAAGTGTCTGTAATGTGGCTACTTATGCCATAAATCTCACACCAAGATGGGGTCTGCCAGACTATATTCACTTGGGCTTGAGGTTGGTTCACACCTAACTTATTGAACTGTGTCACCATTTGGTTTTGCAAGGCTATCAATTGAGTAGCGAAAGATGTGAAATTATCGACCTCGATCATACCTGTAGGTTTTTTCACCGCACTTCAAAAAATATCACCATGTCAATCAATATTACCTTGTGTAATTCAATTCAGGAGAGCATAAAGCTTATCATAAGTTGTCTCTAAATCTTGACCACCTATAACTGAATCTTACAATTTTTTATGTTATGTTCAAGAGCCTCAACAAAAGTATAAGTTAATAACTCATTCGTCTGTTGATGATGTGGATAATCTTTGAGAAGAGATTTGAACCTCTCTTATGCATGATATAAGTTCTCATCTGGCTTCTACTTAAAACTAAGAATCTCATTGCATAACCTTGCAGTCTTGCCAGATAAGAAGAATGGGATGAGGAATTTCTTCACCAGATCATCCCATGTAGTGATGGAATTTGAAGGTTCTATCTTCAACCATTTCTTTACTTTCCTAAAAAGTAATAAAGGGAAGAAAGTAAGCTTCACGTAGTTAGTGGAGACTCCAGAAGGGATAAAGGTGTCACTGATATTTAAGAAATTCTATAAATAGACCTTTAGATCCTCATGTGATATTCCGTTTGAGCTTAAATCTATCTCCAGGTTTCAGTCTACGGATGACGGAGATAATATTTGTTACGAGTGAGATTGAAACTTTGTGAACTGCCTTGTAGGCTCTTTTGCCATTGGTGCAAGAATATCTTTTTTCTTTTGAATTTATGGTATGTGATCGAGAAGTACTGCTTCTCTCGTTGGTTGATGTAAACATCGCTCAGGTTCAGGATATGGGTTGACAAAATCCCTTTAGCTTGCTAGCTTATTAAAGTTTCGAACTTGTACCTTCAAATTCAAAAGCTAAGATTAGGTTGTAAGAACTTATAAAATAAAATAGCAAAACTAAAAATAAGACAGTTGCCAATTTATAAGTCTCCAAAAATGAAGCTAATAACATGTTGCATCCTATCACACACGCAAGTGTACATGGTCACCCAGTAGTAAACTGGCCTTTAAAATACAAGTATCGATCCAACAGGGACTTATGCTCAACAACAATCTAATTCTAGTGTTACTAATTAGATTGAATAAGAGAAAGTGTATCCAATTAAGAAATTAAATTTTCTAATTATAACTAAATATAAAAAAGGAACAATGATATGAAATTTAGATTGTAAACAATAGATGAAGAGTTCCAGGGTTGAGGCATTTACTTCACATTCATGCGTAATTATGGTTTCTAGCTGTGCTAGTTCTAATCGTAATTGTTGTTATACGGGGTTGCTATTATATATTTGAAATGGTAATCCTCTAAGTCATCTACCCAAATTAATCTCACAACCATATCGTCGAGCGGGGATGTGAGTTTTTAGCTTTGGTGCATTAAACTATCATCCTATTTTGTTAACCAAATGAGGCTTTTAGGTATATCTCTATCCTAACCATTAATCATCTTTTAACAATTAATATATAATGATTAAAGACATGATACATACTCCTTACATTCTTCATTCCATCCCTCCACTCCTATGCTCAATTAGTTTTGGGACTTAAATTTATCCTAAAGTTCATGACGCTTTAGAATAGTATAGCAAAAATGTAAGAACAATCACATACTTGATAAACATATAAATCAACTTTAAACCATAATTAAACAGTTATGTTTATAGCCTCAACACTAGAATGAGGGTGTTTATCCACTCATAGTCTTACAAAAAATTACCATAGATGAGTTTTTTTGATACCCCGACGACCATCAGAATTACCTTTGGCAAACTTTACGGTTACATTCAACATCGGCGATCTGCATTCACCCTGTGTCGTTCTTTCTTGCTCTCCGATGATCTTTCTCTGGTGAACTCATCTTGGACTGAACAGCTAAATTTGATATTGCCGACGATGTAGATGCGCTGGAAACAGGTCAGGGATACTCCCTTTCTCCCCCCATTCTCTCTCTCCTGAGTTCTCTCTCCCTTTCCCGATTTCCCTTCTTGGCACTACTATCACCAGCGGCACTAAGGTCTCCATCGGCTCAACTTCGTTGATGGTGTAAGTGTGCAGCATTGGACATTACTTAGAAAATGCTCTAGTGACTCTACCCGGCGACATTTAGGTGACAGGAACACTATTCCAGCGACACTATTTCGGTGATACTATTTTGGCAACTAATTTCTATCGTAAATTGCTAGAATCCAGCGACTCAACCAAGTATAAGGACACAACCCAGCTTCGATCAGGTGCATATGATCTATCTTTTCTAGTTGGGAATAGCTTTCTTGATTTTTAGGGTCTACTACTGGTTATGTTATGCACTATTCTTGTTGGGATTCCTGTTTCATAGCGTCTTGGCTGATTATATGGTTGTGGATGTCAAATTTCTTATTGATTGGTTACTTTGTAATAGTGTTTTACATGTGAATCTTTTTATTATTCTTAGTAGTTTTGGAGTGTATTACCTTGTCTGATTACTGTTACTTGATTTACTAGCATATACATTAATTGTGGTAGTATTAGTTCCCGCTATTGACTATTGTTTATCAAAATTTGCATTATATTATTGGTTTTTTCTCTCTCTCTATTATAGATTGTTGTCTGTCCCCCTAGCTCCTTTATTGACTTTATTTTAACTAGTATATCCCTTTACCTTATCTTGATCCCCCTTTGTTGCATAGTGACTGTGATTGACGATGGTAGACTAGGGTCATGTCATAGGTCGAGGTTGGGGTCAGGGTTAGAAGGTGTTGGTTTAGGTTGGGGTTTGGGGGGGTTGGGTCTGGGTCGGGTCTAGGATCGATTTTGGGGTTAGGGGCTAGGCATAGTAAGGTTAGGCGGGATAACGGAGCTTCTAGGTTAAGAGTTAGGTCTTGGAACATCGATACTTTGCAGGGTAAGTCTATAGAGCTAGTAAAGATTCTTAAAAAGAGGAGGGTTAGTGTAGCGTGTGTTCAGGAAACTAAATGGGCAGGCACTAAAGTGAGAGAGTTTGATGGATATAAGTAGTGGTACTTGGGTAGCGGGAGACATAGAAATAAGGTAGGTATCTTAGTAGATGAAGATCTTAGGGAGTAGGTGGTAGAGGTAAAGAGAGTTAGTAATAGATTGATGTCTATTAAGTTGGTCATAAGAGGGTCTACGGTAAACGTTATTAGTGCCTATGCCCCACAAGTAGGTTTGGACGAAGAGGAGAAGAAGGAATTCTGGAAGGTTTTAGATGAGGTGGTGAGGAGCATCCCGAGCACTGAGAAGCTTTTCATGGAAGAGGATTTCAATGGGCATATTGGGTCTTTGTCGAGAGGGTATGATGATGTGCATGATGGTTTCGATTTTGGAGAGAGGAATGAAGGAAGAGCTTCTCTGTTGGATTTTTTTAGGGCTTTTGGGTTGTGGATAGAAAATTCAAGCTTTCTGAAGAAGGAGGATCACCTTATTACATTTCGTAGTTCTGTGTCCAAGACTCAGATAGACTTTTTTCTTCTTAGAAAAGGGGATAGAGTGATATGTAAAGACTGTAAAGTCATACCTAGAGAGAATCTCTCGACTCAACATAGGTTGTTAGTGATGGACTTGGTTATTAATAAAGGCAAAAAGAAGAGAAGTGGGGAGGCACGACCCACGATTAAGTGGGATAGCTTGACTTTGGCTAGTGCTTTAGAGATGGAAGAGAAGTTGAAAAGTAGGGGGGCTTAGTAAAGTAGAGGGTGTGTGGATAATATGTGGGAGATGACTCCCAGTTGCATTAGGGAGACCGCTAGAGAGGTATTGGGTGTCTCGAGAGGTCGATCTGGCAAACATTGAGGAGACTGGTGGTAGAACCAAGAGGTCAAGAGAAAGATAGATTCTAAGAAGGTGGCTTATGCTAAGTTGGTTAGGAGCAAGGATGATGAGGAAAGGTAAAAGAATAAGGAGGAGTATAAGGTAGCTAGAAGAAAGGCTAAGTTAGTGGTTACGATAGTTAAGATAGCAATTTTTGAGAGTTTATATGTGGCTTTAGAGGAGAAAGGAGGAGATAAAAAGTTATATAGGATGGACAAGGCCAGGAAGCAGAGGGCTCATGACCTTGACCAAGTAAAGCGCATCAAAGGAGAGGATGGTATAGTGTTGGTTGAGGATGCCCTCATTAGGGAGAGTTAGCAGTCCTATTTTCATAAACTTTTGAACGATGAGGGGGAAAGAGGTTCTGTGTTGGGAGACTTAGAGATATCTAAGAAGGGTCATAATTATTGCTCTTGTAGGCATATCGAGGTTTAGAAGGTCAAGGGAGTTATTCACAGGATGTGGCGGGGTAGGGCGACGGGGCCAGATGAGATTCCAGTAGATTTTTGGAAGAAAACTAGCGGGGTAGGTCTGTAGTGGTTGACAAGATTGTTTAACATTATTTTTAGAGTTGCTAAGATTCCTGAAGCATGGAGATGGAGGACGATGATTCCAGTGTATAAGAACAAGGGAGACATTCAGAGTTGTAACAACTATAGAGATATTAAGTTGTTGAGTCATACCATGAAGGTTTGGGAAAGGGTGGTAGATTTTAGGATGAGGAGGATCGTGACGATCTCTGAGAATCAGTTCGGTTTCATGCCTGGTCGCTCTACCACTGAGGCTATTCACCTTGTGAGGAAATCAGTGAAGCAGTTTCGAGAGAGAAAGAAGGACTTACACGTGGTGTTTATTGATCTAGATAAGGCATATGACAGAGTTCCCAGGGAGATTCTGTAGAGGTGCTCGAAGGCTAGAGGGATTCCCGTGGCATACACTAGGTCAATTTAGGATATGTATGATGGTGCAAAGACTTGTGTGAGGATGGTAGGTGGAGATTCGAAGAACTTTATAGTTTTGATAGGGTTGCACCAAGGATCAACTCTTAGCCCATTTCTATTTGCCTTGGTGATGGATGTTTTGACGCAACTTATTCAAGGGAAGGTGCCTTGGTGTATATTATCTGTAGATGATAAGGTTTTGATCGACGAGACTCGGGGTGGAGTTAATGATAAGTTAGAGATTTGGAGACAGAGACTTGAATCTAAAGGTTTTCGGTTAAGTAGAACCAAGATGGAGTACTTGAAGTGTAAGTTCAGTGATATGTCACAAGAAGATGGAGTGGTTGTAAAGCTAGAATCCCAGGCCATTTAGAAGAGGGAGAGTTTCAAGTATCTGAGGTCCATAATTTAGGGTAATGGTGAGATTGACGAAGATGTCACGCATCGTATTGGGGTGGGGTGGTTGAAGTGGAGGCTCACTTCAGGAGTCCTTTATGATAAAAAGGTGCCCCCGAAGCTTAAAGGTAAGTTCTACAGAGTGGTAGTCTGGAAGACTATGTTGTATGGAGCGGAATATTGGCCAGTTAAGAACTCCCACATTCGAAAGATGAAGGTGGCAGAGATGCGAATGTTGCGATAGATATGTGGACATACCAAGAAAGATAGAGTGAGGAATCAGATTATTTGAGAGAAGGTGGGAGTTGCCTCGGTGGAGGATAAGTTGTGAGAAGTGAGGCTACGTTAGTTTGGGCATGTGATGAGGAGGGGCCCTGATGCTCAAGTGCAGATGTGTGAGACTCTGGCTATGGATGGTTTTAAGAGGGCTAGAGGTAGACCAAAGAAATATTGGAGGGAGGTGATTAGGCATGATATAGAGCAATTATAGCTTACAGAGGACATGACCCTTGATAGGAAGGTGTGAAGGATGCAGATTAGGGTAGAGGGTTAGGGGGTGGGAGCGCGGCGGTAGTAATAGGAGAGTGCTCTTTTGGGTATGGAGTTTCTGGTTCGTAGTGTTGTGGCTGTAGTTTTTGGGGCTGGTGGTCTTGGATTTTTTGCATCTCGTACTAGTTTATTATGCACTTATCTTTTGTGTTTGTTATACTGTTAGTTTGTTTTGTGTACTATTCTAGTTTGTATGCGCTTACTTTTTGTATTGGTTATACTGCTATTAGTCCTAAGCCGGGGGTCTATCGGAAATTGCCTCTCTACTTCTCTTGAGGTAGTGGTATGGTCTGCGTACACTCTACCCTCCCCAAAACCCACTAGGTGGGACTACACTGGGTATGTTGTTGTTGAGTTTATAAAGTAAAACTACAAGAAAGTAAAGGTTAAGAACAAAGAATCCTAGTTTGAGCCCCTTGCTTTCTTGTCTTCTCTCCAATTTGTGTATTTCTCCCAAGATTCCATTAATTTGTGACTAATTGATCATTTTATCATTTTTAAGGTCGTCCAAC
Organism: Capsicum annuum; assembly: GCF_002878395.1. Lineage (NCBI taxonomy): Eukaryota > Viridiplantae > Streptophyta > Magnoliopsida > Solanales > Solanaceae > Capsicum > Capsicum annuum. Next base: position 59,956,818 of record NC_061118.1, on the reverse strand, counting down.
GGTATCCCAACACGATACATTTGCATTGATAGCATTATTTCTCACTTAAGAAGCAGAAAAATCACTCATAGCCGTTTTTGTGCCTTGGGCGTGGTACACCCTTATCATGCATATCCATATGAGTATCACGCCCTTATAGTAGATTCACACTGTCTTTTTACATGTTTAATTTTTTTCTTAGGGCATTTCACGCCCTAACCTTAGGATGTCCAAGGGCGTAGCACGCCCATGCACTCAGAAATTCTAAGTTTTGACATCTTGAACTGTTTTCTTTTGCCTTTGATTTCCTCGCTTTTTGGGTGTCTTTACACTTCAATTTTGGTTTGTATAACTTCACAATATTGATTCTAACATATCACATGGTATCCTATAACATCAAACATCACGAATTAGTGCACAGAAGACAATACATTTGAGACAAACTTGAACAACACATAGCTCAAGCTAGTAACAGTAATTTTCTCGTCTAAACTCTATGTGACCAATATGATCTAAACTTGTGTTGAACACATATTAAACACTATAAACTAGTAATTTAACAAATATATGCTTAATTATTTCAGTTACAACTCATTAAAAACATAAGAAGTCCTCGAAAATAACACTTAGGTGTATAAATCCACCTAAGATCATCACCCCACACTTAAAGCCTTGTTGGTCCTCGAACAACTCTTTACATAAACCACCATACAAGGGATACATCAACATTATTACTACAAGCAGTATACTCAAGCTAGCACTACAATGACTACATCAATAGCAAGTTCCACACCAGTATGTCATATTTGTCACGACTCGAGGCTACCCTAGTTGCGATAATGGTGCTTACAGTCACAGGTGACCACAAGCTAACCCATGAGTTGATACCTGCTGTGACAACTGAATAAATATGAAAATTACACCTGTGTGGAAGATAAACTGAGAAGTAAAAATATAAATCTTATTACTGAAATACTGAATTAATCATAAGTCTGAAACATCAGATAAAAACTGAAAGTAACTAACTGACTGTCTAACTTACTGTCTGAATGTCTGAAAGCCTCTAAACTAACTAAGGAGTTGATGGGACAAACCACCAACTAAATCCACCTAACTGAATAAAATAAAATATTGAAATAACTGAATAAATATAATATGTCCTCAATGGATAAGGACTCACTACTATGGTTGCTGGATTATGCTGAGTTGTCTAACTACGGTTGGGAAACTGTGTGTCCGAACCTATGATATAAGACATCATAGCACAAAGAAGAGTATGCGGCTAGTACTTTGAATGTGCTGGTATATAAGACGAGGTTAGGCTGATATACATGTCTAACTATGAAGTAAGGACTAACTGAATAACATGCGATAACTGAACATAAATTCATGAAAACTGTAATATCTGAGAATGCAAGACCAAGCATAAATCTGTAATCTGAAATAAGTTTGAAATCTAAAAGACTGTAAACTATATAACTGGATAACTAAAAGTCTATACACTTGGTCAAGCAAACCTAACTGAAGATACACTAAAATATGGTACTAAAATTATCGGAGGTATTATCTAACCGACATAGCCCAATCTGAGCTAATTAGGGTCCAACCTGTAACCTCAGTTGGAAGAGTGTCAGTATCGTGTCATGGGTATTAACACTGGCTATGTGGATCCACTAAACTGGTGTCCTGAGGGACTAAGGAGTCACCCTCTACTGGAATGTGCTCTCATGATATATGTGTCAACCCTCAATTGGCAGGTAAACATCTCAAACCTATGTTGGCTATGTAGTTCTGTAACTTAGGAATTTCTACTAAGGGTTACACCCTATACTGGAAGGTGAGCGCTTATCCTTGCATTTGCTCGATGCTAAATCCTACTCCCAACTGAACTGACACTGATACAGGAATGGACTAAACTAAATTAAACATTATTACCTAACTGATAGTGCTCATCATGATCATAAACATGTAAGTGTACTGATAAGAGTCATGGATTAACTGTCTGAGTACTTGAAAATCTGAATTCATGTAAAATACATAGGTATCGGGTGTTCATAACACACCATCACTAAATGAACATGAGTATGCGGTATCAAACTTGAAATACAATAATACGTGATTATAGTTCAAAGACCCAAATATGGCATCTCGTCAAAACATGTGAAAATCATACACTTAGATATGAGTATATCTTAAACATAAAGATACAATAGGATTTAATGGGTAAACTCATAACTTGAGGATTCATCCTGAAACCAATTAAAGATGACATAGAAATTCCAATACTTACGATTCATTCTACTTGAAAATACTTGTAACCATAACTTGTAATTTGAATTAACAAGAGATTCATGGAATTAGTTCAACATAAACATTTAAAACTCTTAATTTAAAACACCAAAAAGAGTTCTTGGACTCCATGGGTGAAAGGAACCCATGGATGAACATCACACCTACCTGAAGTAGACGCCTTTAGGAAAATCTCTTGAAGTTGTTCTTGTTCTTGAGCAAACCCTAATTGTTTAGGGAAAAGGAAGAAACTGCTCTTTTGATTTATTTCTGATGAATTGATGTTTTATGTTGTGAAATAGGGATTTGGTCCCTTTTATACCACCCTTTGTGAAGCCAAAACGACATGGGGTTGGATTTTAAGTAATTAGGGAAATACATAAAAGCCTCAGGAAAAATATGCAAAAAATCATATTCCCAATTGGTACGAGTCGACCTTACGACTCATATGTTAGGATACGACTGGACTGTTGACTAGTAAGTTTGGCAGATTCCAAAGAACATTTATTGTTCTAGATATGAGTTGTACTTATAACTCGTAAAATGCTTATATGGTTTGGTAAAGTCACTTGTAGGCTGAATGGAAAACTTAGGGAACCAACACTGTTATTGATACGACTTCTCTCCATATGATTCATACCTTTGTATATGACTAGATTACCCTTCTCGTATCCTAGACAGAACCTCAAGGGGTCAACACTGATATCCTTACAACTGTATTTATACGACTCGTACCCCTCTTGATGACTCATAGTGGTCAATTTGTACTTATAATAGAATGTTTGCCATGCTACATTGATTTAGGTATGAGGCCAACTTATGAATCGTATGCTGACTTATGACTTTTAGGCTGAGTCGTATGTAGTACAGATACTAGAAAAGATATGGGTTATTACAATATCTCCCCCTTGGGAACATCCGTCCTCGAATGAGACTTGTTAGACTGAGAATACTATGGCAGCTGAGATTATGTACTGAACATGCATGACTTGTAACATGATTAAATAACTGAGTCTGATACATGATACATGAACTAAAATGATTTTGTAAATGCATGAAATGACATGAGAATGGTTATTTAGCTAAAATAGAGAATGGAAAGGAGTCAATCTAAGAAAAATCATTACCTTAAGCGGAGTCTAAATTCATGGAGAAAAGGTGAGGTAACTTGGTTTGCATATCTGCTTCTGATTCCCAAGTGGCTCCCTTAAAGGACTGATTTCATCAAAGAACTTTGACCAAGGGAACTTCTTTGTTCCTTAGTCTATGAATCTGACGATCAAGGATCTAAACTAGGACTTCTTCATAAGAAAAGTTATCCTGAACATCCAGGTTTTGTAATGGGACAACAACAGTTAAATCACCAATACATTTCTTCAATAGGGAAACATGAAACACTGGATACACATATGCTCAATTTGCAGGCAACTCGAGCTCATAAGCCACATTTCCAAAATAACTCAAGATTTTAAATGGACCAACATATCAGGGACTGAGCTTTCCCTTCTTGCCAAATCTCTTTACTCCCTTCATAGGAGAAACCTTGAAATAAACTAAGTCACCAACCTCAAACTCCAGATCTCTTCTCCTCATATCTGTGTAAGATTTCTAACGACTTTGGGATGTCTTCAGCCTCTCCTGAATTAACTGAACCTTTTCCATCACATCAAATACTGAATTTGGCCCTATCAAAGTAGCCTCAGGTGCTTCAAACAAACCAATAGGAGACCTACATCTCCTCCCATAAAGATCCTCAAAAGGAGCCATCTGAATACTAGAGTGATAACTATTGTTATAGGAAAACTCAATCAAAGGTAAGTGATCATCCCAACTACCTCTAAAGTTAATAACATATAATCTCACTATGTCCTCTAAGGTCTGAATGGTCCTCTCTATTTGACCATCTGTCTGAGGATGAAAAATTGTACTGAGATGAACTTGGGTACCAAGACCCTTCTAAAAAGCCTTTCAAAAGTGAGAGGTAAACTAAGTACCACTATCTGATATGATAGACAACAGAATCCTATACAACCTAACCTACTCCCTAAGATAGAGCCTGGCATAATCCTCAGCTGAGCAAGAAGTATGAACTAGCAAGAATTGAGCTGACTTGGTTATCCTGTCTACAATGACCCATATCGAATCATGCTGATGACGCGTGTAAGGTAACCCTGTCATAAAATCTATGTTCACTACCTCCCACTTCTAAGTGGGAATACTGAACTCCTACAATGTGCCACTATAACTTTGGTGTTCAACCTTAACCTGTTGACAATTAGAACACTTATATACAAACTGTGCAATATCCCTCTTCATACCACTCCACCAATAGATTTCCTGTAAGTCACAGTACATCTTAGTGGCTCTTGGATGGATAGAGTATCGCGCACCATGCATTTCTGTAAATATTTATTGTTTCAAGTCATTAACACACGAAATACATAATCTACCCTGACAATGAAGTACACCATCTCCTCCTTAGGATAAATCCTCCACCTTTTGATCTCTAACTGCCTCCTTCAACTTAACCAAACTAGGATCTCTATCTTTCTTTTCTTTTACTTGGCAACCAAGGAAGATTCCAAACTATTCTGAACCCATACACTAATCAACCAACCATACACCTAATCTAGCAAGCTGATGAACCTCACTGGATAACTTCTTCTTATCTACCTCAACATGAGCAACACTTACCATAGACAACCTACTAAGGGTATTTTCCACTACATTGGCCTTGCCCGAATGATACAACACACTCATATCATAATCTTTTAACAACTCAAGCCATCTTCTTTGATGAAGATTTAAAATCTTTCTGTGAGAACACATACTGTAAGATTTTGTGATCCGCAAACACATCAACATGAACTCCATAAAGATAGTGCCTCCAAATTTTCAAGGCAAAAATAATAGCTACCAATTCAAGATCATGGGTAGGATAATTCTTTTCTTATGGTTTAAGTGATAACGCTCAAACTACACTCTTGAATGGGTGTAAGTGATCGTTGTCAATATAAAACCCAACTAGGTTGAGGTCGAATCCCACAGGGAATAGGGTGTGAAATTCGATTTATTTATGAAATACTTTACTGGTAGTTTACTGTTTCCGAAAATGGGGGTTTAAGTTTCATAGAGAGTCAATTGTCACTTTTAATATTTTAGTGTTTGTAATAAAGATAAATGAGAGACCAGAGTTATGTTCACCATGGGTTTTGGGAATTGACAGATACTAGGTAATGCTTAAGACTCTTGAAGTAAGTAGAAACATTAGAATATCCCTGATGACGATACTATCTGACTTATCTCTCGACCTCACCAGACAATTTATCATCTAATTTCCTTGAACTTAGATAACTTATCTATTTCCAATAGGATTTTATCTCAGGTAGATTAATCCAGTTATGGCATCAATCATTAAATAGAAGGTTGGTAGCTTCCGAGTCCCTGTTGATAATTCATGTCCTCTAGTTTATTTCTTTGTTAAAAGCAAATAAGCCTAAGGCATAACCTATTGTTTGCAACTAATAGATTCAAGTTAAAGCAACAGAATTTCAAGATGTCCTACTGCTCTTTGAATCCTTTAAATACCTAGCATCATATCAAACCCTAATCCATGGATCCCATAACTTGGGCTAATAGAATTAGCCGCTCATGATTTGATAAATAAAATAACAAGTTGAATTCTTGGTAATATGGATAAACTTACTGATGGATAAAACCCAATAAGTATTTCTTCAATTCAATCACAAGATGGAAACCCACAATAGTTGATAAGTGTTTGGAAAGAAAACAAGAAAAATATCTGATGAAAAAGATGAAGCAATTTTACGTGCCACCCTCTGAGTTAATTGTCTGATAGCTTCTCAATCCTAAAAATCCAAAAAAGATGATTTTAAAAACCTAAAACAAGTCTTTAAATAGTTAATTCTAAATAAGGAAACAAAAATTAAGATTTTAGTTTCCTCTTCAAAATAGTCGACGGCGATCTTGATGGCGTATCAGATGTCTGACGATGTGTGCAAGATATCGTCAAAGTTTCCAGTTAATTTTTATCTTCTGAGTCTTTTGACGGCGTGTCAATTAAGTGACGTAGCATGAAAAACGTCATCACATCTTCATTGGAAATCATCATGTTCTACTTTGAGTTGATGACAATTTTGATGCCTTATCACAGTTGTGACGACGCTTCATAAAGGTCTTCACATATCACTTCAATTCTTCAGATTCTGTCTAGGCTTGATGGTGACTTTGACAGCCTTTCACATATCTGACGGTGCTTCAGAAATGTCATAAGCTTTACTTTAGCTTATTTGCACCAGATTCTAACTGATTTGTTCTTATTTCCTTTTGTTTCCTCCCCTATCACTCACATCTGCATTAACATAATAAAAACAATCAAAACTAACAAAAGTGGCTTAAGACTTTGCAATTATTCCAAGTTAAAAGCCTCAAATATGTTATTATCTGCTCACACATCATTAAGCTATCTAGAGGCATAGGCTATGACCTTACCTCTCTGCATTAAAACACAACCAAGAACAACTCTGGAAGCATCATAGTAAACTACAAACCCATCTGGACCATTTGGCAAAGTCAATACTAGAATGGAAGTGAGTCGAGTCTTTAACTACTGAAAACTCTTCTCGCAATAATCTGACCACTAAAACTTGAGTTTCTTCTGAGTCAATCGATACATAGGGGATGCAATAGAAGAAAACCCCTCAACAAACTATCTGTAATAGTAAGCCAAGCCTAAGAAACTCCTGAATCTGATAGAGAAATAGGTTTGGGCCAGTTTCTCACTTTTTTGGTATTCTAAGGGTCAACTCTAATGCCATCATCGGAAATAATATGGCCAAGGAAATCTACTAATTTTAGCTAAAATTTGCACTTATTAAATTTAGCAAACAACTGATGAGCTCTAAGGGTCCGCAACATAATTCTTAGATGGTCAGCATGATCATTCTCACTGTGGGAATGGACTAGGATATCATCAATGAAGACTATAACGAATGTGTCCAAGTACTTCTTGAACACCCTATTCATCAAGTCCATGAAGGTTGTAGGGTAATTCATTAGTCCAAAATACATAACTAGGAATTTGAAGTGACCATACCAAGTTCTAAAAGTTGTTTTCGGAATGTCACATTCTCCGACTCTAAGATGACAGCCAGATCTGAGGTCTATCTTAGAGAAGTCACTGGCACCCTAAAGTTGGTCGAACAAGTCATCAATCTTGGGGTGTGGATACTTATTTTTGATTGTCACTTTGTTCAACTAACGGTAATCGATGCACATTCTGAGAGAACCGTCTTTCTTATGCATGAACAGGACTGGAGTGCCCCATGGGGAAATACTGGGCCTGATCAATCCCTTATCTAATACATTATTCAACTATTTTTTCAATTTCCTAAGCTCATCTAGAGCCATTCTATAGGGTAGAATAGACATAGGATAGGTATTTGGAAGAAGATCTATTCCGAAGTCAATTTCCCTTTCGGGAGGAACTTTGGGAAGGTCTTCAGGGAATACATCTGTAAATAACTTTACTACTGAAACTGACTCAAGACTTCGAGTCTCAAAACTATAGTCTTTTACTCGAACAAGATGATAAACACAGCCCTTAGAAATTATTTTTATTTCCTTAAGATAGGAAATGATCCGACACCTAACCACAGAGGTAATACCCCTCTATTTAATGACTGGTTTATTTGGAAACTAAAACTGAACAACTCTATTTCTGTAATCAACTCAGGAATAACATGAGTGAAGCCATCCATGCTGAGAAAGACATCAAAATCAGTCATCTCTAACTCCACAAGATTAACCAAGGTCACTTTCTGAGATACTATGATCGATAAATTCCTGTATATTAGTTTGTCTATAATAGATTTACCCACTGGGGTAGACACTTAGAAAGGCTCTACTAATATATTAAGACTGGAACCAAAGTTGATGGCTATATAAGGAGTCATAAAATAAAGTGAAGCTCTGAAGTCTAATAAAGCATAAACATGAAGATGAAAGACCTGTAACGTACTCGTAACTACATTGGGAGAGCTTTCCTGATCATGCCAGGTCTGGATGGCACACAACATATTCTGATGTTGCCTACTAGTTATGCTGGAAACGACACCCTACTGAGTCGGGCGAACAGCTAGAACTAGAGGATGATTAGACCGACCCTACTGACCAGTCTTTGGGAAATCTCTGACTCTATGGCCTGGCTTGCCACATCTAAAACACACATCACTTCCAGATATACACACACCCTTGTGATGCCTGCTATATTTCTCATAGAGCGGATTAGTATGACCACTATTCACACTACCCTGGGAATTAGAGCCTCGAGCCCTATCCTGACCATCTTGCCTGAACTTAGGTATTGGCACACTAGCTGAAGATGGAGTTGGGGCTGAGAACTTCTAAAGGAACTGAGAATGATTATCACCTCTGACCTTGGCTAATAAGAGTTAAAACTACCTATTCTAGCCTTCTTATTCTCTCTCTCTTTTTTTCTATAAGATTCTCTTCCTCAATATGCTAAACATGAACTATAAGTCTAGATAAGTCTATCTTCTTAGTAAAAATAGCAGTTTGACACTCTTTAACAACACTATCATATATAATAGAAACAAACTTACTCATTCTAGACCTATTATCATCCACCATCGAAGGAGCATACTTTGCTAACTTAGTGAACTTAAGAGAGTATTCCTTCACATTCATATTCCCTTATTTCAAATTGATGAACTCCTTCACCTTAGCTTTCCTTAAATCTAAAGGAAAAAGCTTGTCTAAGAAAGCTGTGGCAAACTCCTCCCACTCTACAAGCCCTGCCTCAGTACCTCTATCCTCCTTCCACTACTTTTACTAGGTGTGAGCTACATCCTAAAACTGATATGCATCCAACTCTACACCTCACTTGAAATGACACCCATAATATCAGTCACTTTCTAGACTATATCAAGAAACTCCTATGGATCCTCCTCAGACTTGGATCTAAAAAAAACAAAGGATTTATTTGGGTAAAGTCCAAAATCGTAGTTGCAACTATATTTTCCACTGGATTAGTTGGGACAATAGCCTATTGATTGTCCTGAGCAACTACTAAATGATCTAAGGTAGCAAAAGCAGCTCTGAACTCGGTGTGAGAGACATGTTCATTCAGGGGATCTTTCTGAACAGGTGGTGGTGCAGGTTGATTCCTATTCCTTTTTCTTTTGTTTTTTTAGGAAGCATTTTCTATAAACAGAAAGAAGAATGAGTTACAAAGAGAGTTTAAGTAAAGTTCATGTTCTTTCGCATGACATGAATATTGAAAGAAGGGAAACTTTTCCTAAAATGTCTTATAGCCTCTTGTCCATAAGTATGGCGCTCTTCACACCCATACATAAGACTTTACTCAACACGTCTTACAGACTCCCTAGGACACTGTATAACCTTGCTCTGATACCAAGTATTTTCATGATCGGAGGCTACCTCCTAGTGGATACAATGATGCTTACGGTCATAGGTGACCACAAGCTAACCCATGAGTTGGTACCTGCTGTGAGCACTGAATAAATATCAAAATAACACCTGTGTAGAAGATAAACCAAGAAGGAGCAATATAAATCTAAATACTAAAATATCGAATTAATCATAAGTCTGAAACACCAGATAAAATCTGAAAGTAATTGACTGACTATTTAACTGACTATCTGAACATCTAAAAGCCTCTAAACTGACTTAGGAGTTGTTTAAACTTGACAATGTTATTATTGGCACTATTGTAAATAAAGATCATATCAAATTGCACTTGATAGTTGATAATATATTATTCTGAAAACTCTACTTAAATTTGTCAATGAAAAATACGACACAAAGACTTTTTCACGCCACTAACTACTATTTTTAGGGTTTCAAGTTTTACCTTTTTCCTTCTTAATTTTTACACTCCTTAACCATATACTTTTACAACTAAAAATATTAGGAACTTTGGATCAAATTCAGGTCAATCAAAAAAAGGGAAAAGGCTACGTATGAGGCTACCAAAGTATAGGTTAAAGGCTCAATAAGGCTAACTAAGATCATGCAACATGGATAGAAAAAAATGGCATAAAATATGGCTATCAAAGAAATGCCTATATCATCTTCTAAGCTCAATATTCTTTATTTCTATTTGCACACACACCAGATAAGTTTTAGACATTAATATGCAACAACTAATACAACAAAAGACCTCACTCACACATAGCACATGCTCAAGTCAAGTAGGATCCCTATAGACTCTGAACCATGCAACAACATGAATTTAAAATAATCCAACATCGCTCAAGAGTCAAAAACATGAGCATAGGTGTCTCAAAAATACCCATTCAACACAATCAACATGCTTTCATATTCAAAAACACTTGCATCATATAATCACACATAGCAACTATCAAGAACATCCCACTTATTTCTAACACACAAATTTTAAAATTTACTCCTAAAAATGAAAAAAAGGATACTGAGTTCAAAGGACACCCCCTCAAAAAAATAAAAAACAAAAACCAAGGGCTGAGTGATGTGTGCCCTTACTAGACTGACACCAACAAAAACTAAATAAACAAAGACAAAACCTTTTTGTAATTTTTCAAATTTAGTCAAAAATTTACAAAATAAATAAAAATAAAATTTCTATAACAGCACTTCACCTAAAACCATGGGAAGATTCCCCATCCCACAATTAAAAAACACTCTTTTTCCCGAAAGTATAATTTAAAAGAAAGGATACAAATAATCCCTGTGGCTTCTTCGACTACCTAGCAGTATCTTAAATGATAAATGAGGTATGGTGGACCTCACACCTATTCTTTGCCATGCTCTTTACCTTAGATCTTTGGGACTAAGACTTTCCATCAACCTACGACTCAATAACAACAAAAATTACATGATATAAGAAGAAAGAAAGAAAATAAAATATCTACCATAACTTGGGTTGCCTCCTAAGCAAAACCTGATTTAGTGTCGCGGGACAGCCCACATCAATACTCTTTATCCATATTTACTTTATCCACTTCCTCCTACTCGGAGGCAATCTTCTCACTCTTTTCTGACCTCGTAAGTGCTTAATCTCAAGGTATGTATCTTTTTCAATAACAGCCTTATTAAGCTCTTTTTTTAGTTTCACTCTTTTAGGCGTAATTGGTAGCTTGGGAAACTCTATGAGATAGTATGAAAAGTCACTTATGGTTTGCACTTTACCACCTCACACTAATCCACTCCCGTAGCTGTGATCATGCATAACTCCATATAGTGCAAAGATGGATTGAATGGTCGTACACTTTATAGACCAGCTCTTCATCACCCAGCCTTATTTTTAGAGTGCCCTCTCTAACATTAATTAGTGCTCCACCCATCACCAAGAATGGATGTCCCAATAGGATTTATACCTTGTCATCTACATCATAATCAAGAACAATAAAGTCAAAAGGAATAATGAACTTACCAACCTTAATGAACATATCTTCAATGATTCCTCTGGATTGCACTCTTGTTCTGTCCGCCATTTGAAGCACCACAGAATAAGGTCTCTTCTTCCCTAAATTGAGAATTTTAAAAATAGAGAGGGGCATCATATTTATGCTCACACCTAAGTCACTTAACGCATAGACCACCTCATTATTACCAATTTGTGTAGGAAGGGAGAAACTCCTTGGGTTCTTCAGCTTCTTTTGCATCTTCTTTATTACCACTAAACTACACTTTCCAGTTTGTACCACCGTCACAATTTCATTTAACTTTGTTTTATTAGTCACCACATTCTTCAAGTAATTGGCATACTTGGGCATTTCCTACAAAACATCTAAAAATGGGAGGTTAATGTGAAGTTCTCTGTAGGTATCAAAAAACTTCTTGAAACATGCATCCTCCTTCGACTTTTTGAACTTTTAAGGGAATGGTGGTGGTGGTCTCTTTTGTTCACGATAAGTTGCCTTTGTTTTTGGGTACTCAGACTTCTCTAAATTTTCAATATCTTTGGCTGCAACTTGCTTCTTCTCTACTTGCCTTAGGACTAACTCTACATGTACCTCCTAATTTTTCTTAGGAGGTCTATCAATAAGATCTTTACAACTCCTCAAGATGATTTCCATTATCTTCTTCAAATTCTCTGTATCACTAGGCAAACACCATTGAGGTCTTGAACTCTAGGACTGAGTTAACTTTCCCAACTGTATCTCTAAATTTTTTTGGGCAAGTTACTAATTTTTATTTCTACAACCATTAATTCTTTATTGGCCAGGATATTTTTAAATATTTATTTAACATTACTAGCCTGTATGTTTTGTTGTTGTTGAAATTGCGGGATCTAAACCAGACTATTGCCCCATGAATAGTTAGGTTAATTCTTCCACTTGTGATTGTAGGTATTATCATAATTTCCATTCTATGCATTGCCCACAAAATTCACCGACTTTGGTTTCACTCCACAAGTTTCTGTAGAGTGGCCACTTATGCCATAAATCTCACACCAAGATAGGGTCTGCTTGACTACATCCACTTGGGCTTAAGGTTGGTTCATACCTAACTTGTTGAACTGTGTCACCATTTGCTTTTGCAAGGCTGACAACTGAGCGGCCAAAGATGTGACACTATCGACCTCGATCATACCTGTAGGCTTTTTTACCGCACTTCTAAAAATATCACCATGTCAATCAAGATTACCTTGTACATTTCAATTCAGGAGAGCATAAAGTCATCATAAGTTGTTTTTAAATATTGACGACCTACTACTAAATCTAATAATTTTTTTATGTTATGTTCAAGAGCCTTAACAAATATATGATTTAATACTTGATTTATCTATTGATGATATGGATAATCTTTGAGAAGAGATTTGAAGCTCTCCTATGTATGATATAAGCTCTCATCTGGATTCTACTTAAAACTAAGAATCTCACTACATAGCCTTACAGTCTTGCCAGATGGGAAAAATTAAACGAGGAATTTCTTCACCAGATCATCCTATGTAGTGATGGAATTTGAATGTTATACCTTCAACTATTTCTTTTCTTCCTAAAAAGTGATAAAGGGAAGAAAGTGAGCCTCATGTAGTCAGTGGAGACTCCATTAGGTATAAAGGTATCACTTATCTCCAAGAAATTCTATTAATGGACCTGTATATCCTTATGTGCTAGGCCTGTAAACTTCCCACTATTATGCAACAACTACACCATATTCTATTTGAGCTCAAATCTACCTCCAGGTTTCGCTCTATGGATGATGGAGATAATATTTATTACGAGTGGGATTGCCACTTTGTAAACTGCCTTATGGATAAGTTATTCTTCCGCCATTGGTGCAAAAATATCTTATTCCTTTTGAATTTATGGTATATGATCGAGAAGTACTGCTTCTCTCATCGGTTCAGGTAAACATTACTCAGGTTCATGATATGGGTCAACAAAATCCCTTTAGCTTGACAGCTTACTCAAGTTTTGAACTTGTACCTGCAAATTCAAAATCTAAGATCAAGTTGTTAGCACATATAAAATATAATAGCAAAACTAAAAATAAGATAGTTTCCAATTTACAAGTCTCCGACAATGACTCTAATAACTTGTTGCGTCCTAGCACACTCACAAGTGTACGTGGTCACCCAAGTAGTAAAATGGCCTTTAAAATCCAAGTATCGATCCAATAAGGACTTGTTACCAACAACAATCTAATTCTACCATTACTAATTAGATTGAATAAGTGAAAGTGTATTCAATTAAGTAATTGAATTTTCTAATTATAACTAAATATCAAAAAGGAACAACGATATGAAATTTGTATTTAAAAAATATACGAAGAGTTCTAGGGATAAGGCATTTACTTCACGTTCATGCGTAACTATGGTTTTTAGCTGTGATATGTTTATCGTAATTGTTGATATACGGGGTTGCTATTATAACTTGGAAATTGTCATCCTCTAAGTTATCTACCCAAATTAATATCGGAACTACATCGTTGAGCAGGGATATGAGTCTTTAGCTTTGATGCATTAAACTATCATCCTATTTTGTTAACCAAATGAGGCATTTAGGTATATCTCTATCCAAACCGCTAATCATCCTTTAACAATTAATATATAATGATTAAAGAAATGATACACACTCCTTACATTCTTCATTCCATCCCTCCACTCCTATGCTCAATTAGTTTTGGGACTTAAATTTATCGTAAAGTTTATGACACTTTAGAATAGTATAGCAAGAATGTAATAACAATCACATACTTGATAAACATATAAATAAACTTTAAACCATAATTAAAAAATCGTGTTTATAGCCTCAACACTAGAATGAGGATGTTTATCCACTCATAGTCTTACAAAGAATCACGATAGATGATTTTATAAAGGAAAATTACAAGAAAGTAAAGGTTAAGAACAAAGAACTCTAGTTTGAGCACCTTGCTTTCTTATCTTCTCTCCATTTCGTGTATTGCTCCAAAGATTTCATGAATTTGTGAATAATTGATCATTTTATAGTTTTTAAGGTCGTCCAGAGGTATCCCAACGTGAAATATATGCATTGATAGCATCACCCCTCACTTAAGAAGATGAAAAATAACTTTTGGTCGTTTTTGTGCCTTGGGCATGGTACACCCTTATCGTGGATGTCCAAGTGATTTTCACACCATTATAGAAGATTCACACTGTATTTTTACATGTTTAATTTGATTCTTAGGGCGTAGCACGCCCATGGACTAAGAAATTCTAAAATTTTACATCTTGAACTACTTCCTTTTGCCTTTGATTTCCTCGCTTTTTGGGTGTCTTTACACTTCAATTTTGGCTTGTTTAACTTCACAATATTGATCCTAACATATCATACGATTTCACATAACATCAAACATCATGAATTAGTGCACAAAACATAATACATTTGAGACAAACTAGAACAACACATAGCTTAAGAGAGTAACAGTAATTTTCTTATCTAAACTCTATGTGACCAATATGATTCTAAACTTGTTTTGAACACATATTAAACACTATAAACTAGTAATTTAACATATATATATTCTTAATTATATCATTCACAACTCATTAAAAACAAAAGAAGTCCTCAAAACTAGGCTAAATACATGTAGATAATGACACTTAGGTGCATAAATCCACCTAAGATCATCACCCCATACTTAAAGCCTTGTTCATCATTGAACAACTCTTTACATAAACCATCATACAAGGGATACATCAAAATTATTACTACAACCAATACAATTAAGCTAGCACTACAATGACTACATCCATAACAAGTTCCACACCAGCATATCATATTTGTCACGACTCGAGGCTACCTCCTAGTCATGACAATCGTGCTTACGGTCATAGGTGACCACGAGCTAACCTATGAGTTGCTACTTGATGTGAGCACTAAATAAATATAAAAATTACACTTGTGTGGATGATTAACTGAGAAGGAAAAATATAAATCTGAATACTAAAATACTGAATCAATCATAAGTCTGAAACACTTGATAAAAACTGAAAGTAACTGATTGGTTGTCTAACTGACTATCTAAATGTCCGAAAGCATCTAAACTGACTGAGGAGTTGATGGGATAGACCCCCCAACTAAATTCAACTGCCTGAATAAAATAAAATACTAAAATAACTGAATAAATAAAATATGTCCTCAATGGATAAAGACTCACTACTATGGCTACTGGATTATGCCGAGCTGTCTAACCGCGGTCAAGAAACTATGTATCCAAACCTATGATATAAGACATCATAGCGCAAAGAAGAGTATGTGGTCAGTACTTTGAATATACTAGTATATGAGATGAGTTTAGGCTATGTATACATGGGGTACTGTGCATATAAAGTAAGGACTAATTGAATAGCATGTGATAACTGAACATGAATGCATAAAAATTGTAACATTTTAGAATGCAAAACCAAGCATAAATCAATAATCTAAAATAAGTTTGAAATCTGAAAGACAGTAAATTATATAACTGTATAACTAAAAGTCTATACACTTGGTCAAGCAAACCTAACTAAAGATACACTAAAATATGGTACTAAAATTATGGGAGGTATTATCTAATCGACATAGCCCAATCTGAGCTAATCATGGTCCAACCTGTAACCCCAGTTGGAAAGGTATCAGTACCGTGCCACTGGTACTAACACTAGATGTGTGAATCCACTAAACTAGTATCTCAAGGGACTAAGGAGTCACCCTATACTAGTAGGTGCTCTCATGAGATATGTGTTAACCCTCAACTGGCAGGTAGACATCTCAAACCTATGCTGGCTACGTAGTTTTATAACTTTAGGATTTCTACTAAGGGTTACATCTTCTACTGGAAGGTGATCTCTCATCCCTGAGTTCGCTCAACTAAACTCACACTGATATTGGAATGGGATGAACTAGACTAAACATTATTACCTAACTGATAGTGCTCATCTTGATCATAAAAATGTAAGTGTACTGGTAAGAGTCATGGATTAACTATCTGAGTACTTGAAAAGCTGAATTCATGTAAAACATTAGGTATCAGGTGTTCATAACCCACCACCACTGAAAGAACATGAGTACGTAATATTAAACTTGAAATACAGTAATACGTGACTATGGTTCAAAGAACCAAATCTAGCATCTCATCAAAACATATGAAAATCATACACTAACTTCAGGATTCATCCTGAAACCAATTGAACATGACATGGAAATTCCAATACTCAAACATGATATGGTTCATTCTACTTGAAAATACTTGTAACCATAACTTGTAATTGAATTAGCAAGAGATTCATGGAATTAGTTCAACATGAACATTTAAAACTCATAATTTAAAACTCCATAAAGGGTTTTTGGACTCCATGGGTGAAAGGAACCCATAAATTAACATCATACATACCTGAAGTAGAAACCTCGAGGGAAACCATGTATTAACATCATACATACCTGAAGTACAAACCTCGAGAAAAATCTCTTGCAGTTGTTCTTATTCTTGAGCAAACCCTAATTGTTTGGGGGGAGGAAGAAACCGCCCTTTTAATTTATTTCTGATGAATTGATGTTTTATGTTGTGAATTGGGGGTTTAGGCCCTTTTATACCACCCCTTTTTAAGTTAACATAACATGGGTTTGGATTTTAAGGGATTGGGGAAACACATAAAAGCCCCTGGAAAAATATGCAAAAAATTTCATTCCCAGTCGGTACGAGTTGACCTTACGACTTGTATGTTAGGATATGACTGGATTGTTGACTCGTAAGCTTGGAAGATTCCAAAGAATATGTACTCGTCTGGATATAAGTCATACATACAACTCATAAGATGCTTATACTATTTGGTTAAGTCACTCGTAAGATGAATGGACAACTTAAGGAACCAACACTGTTATTGATACAACTTCTCTCCATACGATTCGTACCTTTGTATATGAATTAATGCCCGCTTCTCATATCCTAGACAGAACTTCAAGGGGTCAACACTAGTGTCCTTACGATTATATTATATGACTCTTACCCCTCTTGATGACTCATAGAGGTCAAGTTGTACTTGTAACAGAATGTTCACCATGCTATATTAATTGGGGTACGAGTCTAACTTATGACTCGTATGCTGAATTACAACTTGTAGGTTGAGTTGTATGTAGTCCAAAGACTAGAAAATATATGGTTTATTACAATATTACACTTGAAAACTAGTTAACACTACCTCAAAACATCTTAGCCTTGCGAATTGAATCTACCTAGTTGACAAACTCATGCATATTAATAATCATATAGATCATATAAGTCACCTAAATATAATCAAATGCGTGCCTTACCATAAGAGAGTTACCTATATTCACTCACAGATATACAGATCATCACAAGAATGGGTATAAGAATCAAATTACGCTCACTCTCACAAGGAATTCACATGCCACATAAGATAAACCATAAGTTTGCCCTTATTGTAGTACTCCACTAATATCTGAACATCAAGGATCAAGATCAAATAGGACTTTATAGGTTGTAATGTAGGATAATGGATGGGTAGAAATATTCTGGCCAGTAATAGTGACTATCTTCCCGAAGTTATTTAATACATCATTCTTGTTATTCAATACCTCGCTAATCAATCAAGTTCTCATCACTTATATCTTCCCCCACTCTTTTGTTTTCTCCCATTACTTTTAAACTAGTACATATATAGTATGGAGGGAGTATTCTTAATCAACGTATGATCAAATTTCTCTTTTTATTATACCACTCCCAACTATAATACATAGACTTTTTCACACCAATAGATACTATTTTTGGGGCTTCACCTTTTATCTTTTTCCTTCTTAATTTTTACACTTTTTAACCTCATAGTTTTTCAGCTAAAGTGCTTAGGAGATTTGGATCAAAATCAGGAAATCAAAGAAATAAAATAGGTTACGTATGATGCTACCAAAGAATAGGCTAAATCTCAATAAAGTTAACTAAGATCATGTAACATGGGTAGACAAAAAGGGTATGAAACATGGCTACCAAAGAAATGGCTATATCATCTCCTAAACCCAACATTATTTATTTCAGTTTGAACACACACCAATAAGTTTTAGACATCAATATGCAACAAGGAATACAAAAAAAGACCTCACTCAAACATGGAACATGCTCAAGTCAAATAGGATCCCTATAGACTCTAAACCAAGCAACAACATGAATTCAAAATAAGCCAACATCACTCAAGAGTCACAAACATGAGCCCAGGTGGTTCAAAAATAGCCGTTCAACAAAACTAACATTCTTTCACATTCAAAACAACTTGCATTATGTAATCACACATAGAAACTATCAAGAACATCTCACTTATCCCTAACATTCAAATTTTAAAATTTACTCCTAAAAATAAAAATGGGATACTGAGTTTGAAGAGTGCTCCCTCAAAAAATAACCAAAAAAAACTAAGGGGTGGGTGAAGTGTGCCCCTACTAGACTGACACCAACAAAAACTAAACAAAAAAAGAAAAAATCTTCTTGTAATTTTTCAATTTTAGTAAAAAACTAGAAAAACAAATAAAAATTGAATTCCTATAGCAACACTTCACCCTAAAACATAAGAAGATTCTCAACCCCAAACTTAAAAACATACTTTGTCCCCAAATTATAATTCAAAAGAAAGGATACAAATACTCCTTGGGGCCTCTAGGCATAGCTAGTAGTATCTTAAATGATCAATAAGGTTTGGTGTACCTCAAATCCAGTCTTTGCCATTCTCATTAGCTTAGATCTTTGGTACTCAGACTTTTCATCAACTTGTGACTCAAAAAAACAAAAGCTACATGATATAAAAGGAAATCAAGAAAAATAAAATACCTACCTTAACTTGGGTTGCCTCCTAAGCAGTTCCAAATTTAGTTTCGTAGCATGACCCTCATCACTAATCTTCATCTATAATCATTTATCCTCTTCCTCCTACTCAAAGGCTATTTTTTTACTCTTTTTTGACCTCGTGACACTCATGGGCTACATATTTTTTCATTATAGCCTTCTCAAGATCTTTTTTGAGCCTTACCCTTTCAGGTATAATTGGTGTTTTGGGAATAATTGGTGGTTTTCACTCTACTACCCCACACTCATCCACTTCCCTAATCATGATCATGAACAACTCCTTATAGTGTGAAGGTGGATTGAGTCATTTGTACACTAATATGCCATGGTTTTATGGAACTTTTGATGTTTAAAATTTGAAACTATGCAAGTACATTGATCTATTTTATTAGATATGATGTGTTTTTATGTATTTTAATGAAACTAGGTTCTAGAGTTGAAAAGAAGAAAAATAGTTGAAGTATAGTAGAGGACCTCACTTACAGTCCCATTTACGGGTTATAAGTGGGACTTATGATTCCATTTAAAGTTTTGAAGATACCAAGTTCTATTTGAGACTTATGAAGACTACTTACGGGGCGTAATTAGTGCTTACACCCCTTGTAGGTGGTTGTTCTGCAGCACATTAATTTGTTCTAAGACTTACGACCCACTAGGGGTCCGTAAGTGGTACTTACGGCCCATAAGTGGGTCCGTAAGTGGTTGTCAACTTAGTTTTTATTTTTCGTTTTAGTTAGGAGTTTTAGAGTTCTGCTATATACTATAAATACACTTTTAATATTTTTGTATTAGTTTATGTACTCGTTACATTCAAAACACTATATTGATTCTAATATTTGATTTTTGATCTTGGAATCCTTTTTTCTTGGTTTGAAGGTTGAATATTAATTTAAGATTTTGGTTTTATTCTTAAGTATTGTAAGATTATTCATATGCTTTCTTTAATGAATTCAATGGATGTTCTTTCAAATATGAGCGGCTAAACCACTTAACTAGGGTTGTGGGAACCCTAATGGAATAACAAAGTAGAGAAAGTGCAAAGTCGTTCTTGATGAATATTCTTGCATTCAATGTGGTCTTCTTTGGTTTGATTACTTTCTTAACGACTTCAGAAGTTAGGAACCTTCCTGTATTCAGTACTTACTTCAAAAAAAAGGTAGAGATTAGGAAAAAAAGATCACAAAAAAAATTGATACTACCAACTCTCATCTAATTAACTTGATACCCAAAAATTAATTGTTAATCCGGGATCTAGGATAAGGGTTAGTAAAGCAACAATTTGAGACTCAATAGGTAATGAGTGAGATTCACTAAATGCGTTCACGAGACGATTGATGACACATATCTTATTAGATTTTGTATGCAAGGCATTGAGATAGTTTGATAGAGCATGATAAGTCTACAGAGTTTAGAAAGTAAGGGGAAACACAGTATTAGTAGTCATCTCATGTTGATTTCAAACCAAGAGATCAAGAGTTGTTACTATTAATACTGTTCTCACAAAATCCCCTATTTTATTTTCTAGCTACTTTAGTAAGTTTGTGATAGATATTCGACCTATTCCATGTGAGTTCAACCCCAACCTTTGTTGGGTTATATGTTTAATAGCAACATCATTATACTTCTTAGAGGTGTATTTTTTACCCTAATCGAATTTGTCCACTTTCGCAGGGTGGGGGTATATCATAGTCGAGGGTTTTTCTTGCTACGTTTCTTTTTCCTGTCGGTTGTGTTGTCCTAGTAGAACTGGCATGTTTAGGTCATTTTGTGTTTGTTTCATATATATGTTATGTTCTGTTTGTGTTTAATTAGGATAAAGGTCAGGAACCTAAGGGCATTTTACAAATTCTGTTTGTTTTTAAGTATTTTTGAAAATTGATACCCTACCAAAAATATATTTTGAGCTGTGTGATATAAATATATGTGTGACTATTATGAATCTTGTTATGGCATTAGTTTTAGGGACAAAATAATCATAGCTTAGCATTTGCATGAACTGAACATGTAGTAGTTGGTATATGACAATGTACCATGTGTGTGTGAGATACTTACCAAGGTCCCTTTGTGCATTTAATCCAAAACTTTCCTTGTTAGTCTTGCCTAGGTTGTAGGATAATTGGTTAGGACGTGATCATAGGCCATTTTGGAATTTAGTCCACACTTAGCCTAAATGACCATCCAAATATAAGTATCCTACGATCCATGAATTTGAGCCTACATTGACCTATTTTCATGTCTTTACCTTGTCACCTTCCTAATTTGATTGCACTGAACCTATTTTGGCCCTGTTCCCTTCTTAGAGATTGTGCAACTTAACTTAGGCTAATTTTCTAAGTTAAGGGTGGCTATTATAGGGGTGTGTAGTTAAAATTGGGTATAAAGAAGGGTTTGTAGATAAGAAAGGAAACTAGGGTTGGGTATGGTAGAGAAAAAAATAGAAAAAGAGAAAATCAAAAAGAAAGAAAAGTGAAAAAGAAAAAAAAAAGAAAAAATAAAGAAATCACACCCAACCTGAATAAGCAATAAAAGAGAAAAGGGAGAAATAAAAAGAAGTTGGTTAAGAATTTGATCTAAAATGTAAGTGTAGTGTCAAGAAGGGTGATCCACTAGCTCCCAAATATATCATACTAGCCTCCAAACCTATATTACAAGCCGAATAAAGTCCTATAGTGATCCTAGTCCAACTGTCAGAAAGACTAAGGTAAAGAAAATAAGGGAAAACATATGGAATTCTATACACATTGATTGGAATTTCTTTTGTTACTGTGAGTGTCTCGATATCATCCCCACATTGACATGCATGATCATACTATGACATTGGGACTTCTTTGTTATTAGGGTACATGGGTTATCTTGCTAGTATTTGATTTGTTTAGGTAGTGTATATTGTATGTTTGCTTGGTTATTTGTTGCTAATATAATGCCATAGCTTGATTTCTTTGTGTTCTATTGTTGTGCTACATAAATCCGCATAGTTGGTTTTGAAAAAAGTTGAAAATATGAGCTGGTACAAGTTTTTGAATTGAAATTGAGTTGACTGTCATAGATGCTTTAGGCTTCTCTTGGTTAAGCATTGTGTTGTTTTGTTATGTGTTTGTTGCCTGAGGACATGCAAATTTTCTAAGTTGAGAGTGTTGATGTGCCATGGTTTCATGTCACTTTCGATGCTTAAAATAGGAAAATATGTAAGTGCTTAGGTCTATTTTGTTAGATATGATGTGTTTTTGTGTTTGTTTTGAATAAAACTAGGTTCTGGAGCTAAAAAGAAGAAAAAGAGTTGAAGTGTAGCATACGATCCCACTTACGGGCTGTAAGTAGGACTTACGTCGTTGTTGGTGTGATTGTAGGTGCCAGAGGGAAAAGTCCTAAAAGTTCTAAAGATACCAAGTTTTGTCTGAGACTTACGGAGGCTACATATAGGGCATAATTAGTACTTATGTTCTTGGTAAGTGCCATCATAAATGGTGGTTCTAAAGCATCTTGATTTTTTTTGAGACTTACAACCTATTAGGGGTATGTAAGTTGTACTTACAGCCCGTAAGTAGGTCCACAAGTTGTTTCCAACTTAGTTTTTGTTTTTTCTTTTGGTTAGGATTTTTAAGGTTTTTGTTGTATTCTATATAAGCCCTTTTTATATTTTTGTATCAGTTTATGCACTCTATACATTCACAACACTATATTGATTCTAAGATTTGACTTTTGATCTTGGAATCCTTTGTTCTTGGTTTTAAGGTTGAATAGTAAATTGAGATTTTGGTTTTATTCTAAAGTACTGTAAGATTATTCATATGCTTTCTTTTATGAATGTAATGGATGTTCTTGCAAAGATGAGCGGCTAAACCACTTAACTAGGGTTTTGGGAACCCTAATGGAATAATGAAGTAGAGAAAGTGCAAAGTCATTCTTGATGAATATTCTTGCATGTAATGTGATCTTCTTTGATTTGATTGCTTTCTTAACGACTTCAGAAGTTAGGAACCTGCCTATATTCAATACTTACTTCAAAAGAGAGGCAGAGACTAGGAAAAAAAGATCACAAAAAATTTGATGCTACCAACCCTCATCTAATTAACTTGATACTCAAAAAGTAATAGTTAATCTGGGATCCAGGATAAGGGTTAGTATAGCAACACTCTCCGACTCAAAAGGTAATGAGTGAGATTCACTAAAGGCATTCACAAGATGGTTAGTGATACATATCTTATCAGATTTTAAGGTATTGGGATACTTTGACAGAGAACGATAAGTCTATAGAATTAGGAAGTCAAGGGAAACACAATCCTAGTAGTCATCTTGTATTGATTTCAACCAAAAGTGATCAATATTTGTTACTATTAATATCGTTCTCACAATATCCCCCCATTTACTTTTCTATATTTATCGATTACTTTAGCAAGTTCGTGATAGATATTTGACCTATTACTTATGGGTTCGACCCTAATCTTTGTGGGTTTATATGCTTAACAACGACCTCATTATACTTCTTAGAGGTGTAGTTTTGGGTGACATCAAATTTTGGTGCCATTTCCAAAGAATAAGGTTACAAATTAATTGATTGAAGTTGTTGAGGTTGTTTAGTTTCATTTGTTTACTATTTTTGAGACATACATTGGTGTATGCCCAATACTGCGAGTCAAGGCAATCCCTTGATCCCACTCGATATTGATCTGGAGCATACCTTATGACAAAATCATAAGATAAAAGAGCAGGAGCACAGAGGTCATTATGACCCTAATTGGATTCCTTTTCCTCCGTAGCCGCACAAACAACTGTGTGGACACTGACCGAAGAGAATACAAGGAGGGATGTTTCTTCCCATTATGCAGTTTAAGAGAAAAGAGTGATATAGAAAGACCAACGTCAATCAGAACTCGACCTAGCTTGAAGAGATAAAGCTTAAGTACTCCTAGATTTTTCACTTTTGCTAGCATATGATGATCCAGATAAAGATTTAGGGTACGTTGAGCCTATCAAAACATGAGCTAACATCCCTTATGAGTTGCCTCAGTGGGTGAAGTTTGATATTATAAGTGCTATGATCAAGTTGCTGAATCTGAAGGGTATATTTTTTTGTTAGCCAACTGATGATGCCAACATGCACATATTTCGTATAACTTATCTGGGGTAAGTTAGAAAGTTTTAAGACTCAGGTTGTTCCTATTCCCCCTTACCGATAAAGTGATATTATGGTTAGGGAAACTACCTCATGATTCCATCACTATTATAATGAGTTCCAGAATCTATTTTTGGACTGATTCTTCCCACCTTCTAGAATGTTGCAATTAAAGAAAGAGATTTATAATTTCAGGCAGTTCCATTTAGAACCATTGTATGAGACATGGTTGTGGTTCAAAAAGAAGTTGATGCTGGTACCCAATCACAAAATTTCAAGAAAAAATTTGCTTGAGATATTCTATAGAGCCCTAAATGCCAATACCAAAGTTGTTATTGATACTATTACTGGCGGGGCTTTTATGAGCCTTCATTGGGAGTTAGCTGTGAATTCTTAGATCCGGTCTATAATATTTATTGAGGATGGCATACTCGGGAAACAGAAAGAGAAGTTGGTACCTATGCTATTGGTGCTTCTAGTGAGCAGAGAATTATAGATGACATGGTAGCTCAAGAGGATAAATAGCTGAGAATGGTGATTGGGCTATTGACCAAGTAATTTGCAACTATGAATTTTGAAAAGGTGAATAATTTGGTCGCACAAGGTAAAACTCCTACATTACATAATTCTAATATCGATGAGAAGGCAAAGTATCTGGATCAATAGATGATGAGTTTTTAAGCCAAGGGAAAAGGTTCCAATTAGGACTCTTGGAATTTGAGGTAGGGAATCAAGGTCAAAACAATTATGGGACAGATATAGGGATCAGAGCAGAGAGAGAGATGGTGACTGGAGATGAAAGGATGACTATATAAAGAAGGGTGATGTGTATATTCCACTGAGGAATCATGATATTGATTTGAGGATGGAAGAATTATTGAATAAGCTGGTTAAGGGTTCAAAGAATCAAGAGAGTTGCCTTAAGGAGATTAAGGCAGATATGTTGGAACTAAGCCAGAAAGTATATATGCTTACTATCATAATTTAGCAACTTGTGCAGAAGTTTGGTCAAATGTCAATTACTTTGAATCAATGTTAATCAAGAAATCTCCCAAGTAATACTGTATAGAATCTAAAGAATGATAGTCACTACTTAGCCATCACCACTCAAAGTGGAAAGGCGACTATTGATCCCCCTATGCTTATAGTTGATGAGGTTTGAGATGATGTTATGGATATTGATGATGCACCTGAAGTGGAACCTAAAAAGTTGGTGGCTAGTTGTGAATCATCTCAAATATCGACGGGTGCAGATAAATAAGTTGAGAAGGATAAAGGTAAGGGAAAGGATGTCGAGCCAGTAATGAAAATCATTCCATGACCTCCCCCACCTTATCCTTAGATATTTAAGAAGAATCAAGAGGAAGTAAAGTATCAGAAGTTTATGTCGATGTTGAAGGAACTATCTGGTAATATTCCTCTTGTGGAAGCATTAGAGCAGATGCTTGGCTATGCAAAGTTTATGAAAGATTTGGTTAGTAAGAAATGGATGGTAAGTTTTATGATCGCTGGTAATATGGACCATTGTATTGCTATTACTTCTCGATAGTTGGTTGAGAAGAAAAGAGAACCCTAGATCTTTACAAATAGCTGGGGTTGGGACACCTAAGTCAACAATGATGAGATTATTGATTGCTGACCAAATAGTGAAAAAACCAGTTGGTATATTTGTGATGTTTTTGTGAAGGTATCTTCCTTCATATTCCTAGCTGTTTTTGAACTAGATATTTTGCCAAGATCAAGAACTAGAGTTGTTTGAAACCACCTATGAAAGAGGTAGTGAAGAAAGAAATTATAAAGTTATTATATGTAGGCGTGGTTTATCCTTTTGCTGACAGCAAATGGGTGAGCATGTTCAATGCATACCTAAGAAGAGTGGGATCATTGTGGTACCAAATAATAAGAATGAGTTAGTACCCATGAGACCCATTACTGGATGGAGAGTGTGCTTGGATTACCAAATGTTGAACACTTGGACACAAAAGGACCATTTTCCTATGTTGTTTACGGATCAGATGCTAGACAGACTTGTAGGTAGGGGTTGGTACTATTTTATTTATGGTTATTTGGGGTATAATCAAATTTTTATTACCCCCCAAGACCAAGATAAGACTACGTTTACATGCCCATATGGTACTTTTGCATTCAAGAGGATGTTGTTTGGACTCTGCAATGCTCCCGCCACCTTTCAACCTTGTATGGTGTCAATATTTTTTTATATGGTAGAGGATACTATAGATGTCATTACAAATAACTTTTTTGTTGTTGAAGACTTATTTGATTATTGGTTGTCCTATTTAGCCACTGCACTTCACAGATGTGAGGAGTGCAGCCTAGTTTAAATTAGGAGAAGTGTCACTTTATGGTGAAAAAAGGAATTATTCTTAGACACAAGATTTCAAAGAGGGGTATTGAGATTGACAGGGTGAAGATAGAGGTGATTGAAAAATTACCTCTGATGTGCCATGAAAACACAACACTTTTGATGCTTGAAATAAAGAATTTATGCTTGGACTTAGGATATTTTGGTAGATATAATGTGGTTTTATGGTTGTTGCAGGTAAAACAACTGAATAATAATCTTGGAATGAAATTGGAAGAAAAAACTGAAAAAAGATGAAGTTTGTGCATGTACGATTCATCCAAAAAGTCGTCAACATATCATATGAATTATAGGTGTACTCGTAAGTAAGACAGAAACTAAAGCCAAGTAGAGAAGCAAAGTGAAAGGTAGATACGACCGGAACATACGAGTCGTAAGATGTGGAGACGAGTCTGGAGAAGTAGTCGTTGAGAGAATAAAAACCAAAGCAAAGTGCAAAGTTGAAGTCACAAAAGAAGACGAGTCATAGGACATGTGTACGAATCATACGGATCAGTTGTAAGATAACCAGTGAATAAAAAGCAATGAAGAACAACACCCAAGTGATGAAGAGTAAAGACCATGAGTCATAAGCTCTAGATATGACTCGTTGGGAGAAGTCATAAAGATAATAGAAACTTGAAGCCCAGGAGACCAGCTACTAGAATACATACGAGAAACACTGTACAACTTATAAGAAGACCTTACGTGTGGACTAAGAGAGTCATACCTTGTGCTGACCTACTTTTCCTATTTCGGTTTCATTAGGATTTCTGGGTTATTTTGAGATACTATTAATACCTTAGGGTTATTCCTTTATTTGGTTACATTCTTTAACACACTTTTACAATACTTTTACTACTTTTTACATCCTTTGATCATTGAGATTTTGTTCTTGAGATTTTTGGGTTTTTATTTGATTGAAGACTTTGGATTTTATATTTCTTATCCATGTGCAATTAATTACATGTGTTCTTTGTTGATTATCATGAATTGTTGCATGAACATGAGTGTCTAATTTCCCTAACTAGGGTTTTAGGAACCCTGACGGATTAACCACGTAAAGAACATAGGAGATTCATCTACTCTAACATGGTTGCATGTATCTTAATCTTCTTTATATTAGTTGACCTCAAAGCTACTGTAGAATCTTGATGATTGCCAGTATTTGAAAACATCCTCACAAAGGAGTTTGAGATTTGGAAAGGGGGATTAAGATAGTAATTTGAGATTCACGTCTATCTTATCTAATCAACTTGAGACTCAAAAGGTGAAAGTTGAACTAAAGTTATAAACAAGGAGAAATAAGGCGACGTCCAGATACTCACAAGGTAAAGGGTGAGATTTGCCAATGCGTTCACAAGATGGTTGATAATACATAGCTTGTCGACTTTACATACAGAACAAAAGAATAAGTGGGTTGAACACAAGAAATTTATGAAGTTGATAAGCTAGGGGGAACACTGTCCTAATGTTCATCTTCTATTGTTTACAAATTCAAAGTTTTCAAGTTCGGTGACTACTTACTTTTAATTCCAAATTCCCAAATTTACTTTTCCACACTGCTCGTGAATTTTGTCAAGTTAAGAAATTGTTCAACATTTTTCCTATGGGTTCGACCCCAACCTCAGCATATTTCTTTAGAGGTTACTTTTGGGTGCTATCAAATTTTAGCGTTGTTGCTGGGAAAGATGGTTTGAATAGTTAATTGAAGTTTGCGAGTTTTATTATTTTGTTCTTGATTTGGAATACATCGGTGTATGCCAAACACTAGGAGTAGAGGCAATCCCTTGCTTCCTTTTGATCTAAAGCCAGAAAGAATTCTTTAAACACCACGAAGGATGTCAGAACAAGTTCGTGATGGTGTTCCGGTTGGGGTTCAAGACCCTCAAATTGTACCTCCTCTACCTATTGATCCTAATGCAGCATTTACTGCATGCTCCAGGAGATCCATAAAATATTGCAGATAGACAGATAAAGCACTTATTGGCAGAAGAAGAGGCCCGATTGGTTGAAGGTGGACTAGCCAGTCCATGATAAGTGGCCGAGCATCAAGACAGAGTTCAGAGAGGTATAGTTCCATTGATCCCTGCATATCAACTCCTACACCCATACGATAAAGAAGAGGATATGGGTTATGTTGAACCTATTGAGACATGAGCCATCATTCCTCCTACTCTACCCCCAATGTTAAGTTTGACATTACTAATGGTATAATCTAATTGTTGAATATAAAGGGTGTATTTTTGGGATTAGCAACTGATAATGCAAATTTTTATTTGGCTAACTTTACTGGGATATGCATGTCATATACCATTCTGAGGGTTGATCAAGAAGCTTTGAGGTTGAGGTTGTTCCCGTTTTCACTGACTGGAGAAGCATCACTATCGTTGGGGGAACTTCTAAGAGGTTCAATCACTACTTGGTATGAGTTGTGGAGATAATTTATGAATAGATTCTTCCCTCGTGCAAGGATGCTATAGTTGAAGGATGAAATTTATAATTGCAAATAGTTTCTTGCAGATTCTACGTATGAGGCATCGTTTAGATTCAAAAAGAACTAAGCATGGTACCTAATCATAGAATCACATGGTTATATTTGTTAGAAATCTTCTACAAATCACTGAATATTAGTTTGAGAGAAATAGTAGATACTATTTTAGAGGTGTATGTATGTGTCTCTGGTGGGATGCTTCACAGGATATGCTAGATGATAGTTCATCGACTAATCGAGTTTGACACACCAGATATGCTGAGCATTGTGCTGGTACATATGCTAATAGAGCAGCTAATAATTATGGAGATAATCATGATTTAGTAGCACAAGAGGTTGCACAGCTTTGGATAGATATTGAGTTGCTTATAATACATTTCGCAATAATAAGTGTTGAGAAAGTTAATATCTACTTCTAGGACTTTTGAGATTGAATCTAAAAAGGAAGCGAAGTATCTTGATAGACAGTTGGCAAATTTCTGAGCCCAAAGGCAAGGGAATCAAGGTCAAAACTATTAAATGATAGATACCGAGAAATGAGTTGATACCGAGATGATGATTGGAGATGCAGAGATAGTTACAAAGAAAAGAGTGACAGATATATCCCACCAGGTAGCCAGGATACTGACTCTAGAATGGATGCAATGTTGTCAAAATTAATCAAAGGCTAAGAAAGCCAAGAGATTTGTCTTAAGGAAGTTGAGTGCTAAATTAAAAAGTTGAGTGGCATGCTACCACAATTAAACAATTGGAGAAGCAGTATGGACCGATGTCGTCCATATTAAATCAAAGGCAACCTGGCACTCTTCCTAGTAAAATGGTGGTAAATCTAAAGAATGATAGTCATTTCCATTCCATTACCACTCGGAGTGGTAAAACCACTATAGATCCACCTACACCCACTTTGATTGATTCAATATATGAAAATGACCTGGTTGTTGTTGATAATAGTAGTGATCAAAATAATAAAAATGATATGGTCAAGGAGCCTATTTTTAAGTCCATCCTAAGACCTCGCCCTTCGTTTCCTCAAAGACTAAAAAAGAAGCAAGAAGAGGGTAAGTATTAGAAATTTTTATCTATGTTAAAGGAGCTATAAATCAACATTCCACTTGTAGAGGCATTAGATCAAATGCCAGGATATGCAAAATTCATGAAGGATCTAAGGACCAAGAAGAGGTTAGTTAGTTATGAGCCAGTTGACAATATTCATCACTGTAGGGTTGTAGCTACTAGATCATTGATAGAGAAGAAGGAGGGTCCTGGTGCTTTCACCATTCTTTGCACCATTGTCCTTTCAAATTCAATCGGGTACTATGTGATCTAGGAGCAAGTATCAACCTCATGCCATTAGCAGTGGTTAAGCAGATGGGGTTGGGAGCTCCCAAACCAACCACCATGAGACTAGTAATGGCAGATAGGACAGTGAAAAAATAGTTGGTATTCTCTATGATGCATTAATAAAGGTGGCTTCTTTCATCTTTCCTACTGATTTTGTGATCTTAGACTGTGAAGTGAACTTTTAAGTCCCAATTATTTTAATAAAACTTAATGCTAAGCAGGTGATATTCAACGTATGCAAATTCATGAAGCAGTCGGATGAGTTAAGAGTGATATGTGTGATTGATATGATTTATAAAGAGATAGACTCATTCCATGATGTTAATGTGGTGACTATTTAGTATGTTGCTTCTGATGTTGTTCCTATTAAAGAAAGGTTGGGTGTTGAAGCCTTAGCAGTTATGATCATAAACTTCAACATTGATGGTATTGATAACTATGATGAGATAGTATGTGCATTTTATGGGACCGGTTCTTACACTTATGTACCAAAGAAGCTTGATTTGGATCTGAAAAATAGAACCACTCTACATGCTCGCCCGTCTATTGAGGAGCCACCCATCTTAGAGCTGAAGACCCTCCCTTATCATTTGTGATATGCATTTTAGGGGGCCAATAACACTTTGCCAGTAATCATTTTAGCTGACTTGATAGAGCGGTAGAAGTTTTATTATCAGTGGTATAGAGATTCAAGAGGGCCATTGGTTGGTCCATTGCAGATATTGTGGGAATCCCACCTGGTCTTTGTACTCAAAATATCAAACTTGAACCGAATTATGTTCCAAGTATAGAACATCAACATTGGATTAATCCTCTTATGTAGATGGTGGTGAAAAAAGAGATAATCAAATGGTTAGACGTTGGTGTAGTGTATCTCATTGTTGATAGTAAGTGGGCCAGTTTGGTACAATGTGTTTTGAAGAAAGGTGGTTTTACTATTGTTCCTAATGATAAAAATGAGCTAGTGCCAATGAGGCTAGTCACAGGATGGAGAGTGTGCATAGATTATAGAAATTTGAATGCATGGACTAAAAGGACAACTTTCCCATGCCCTTTATAGACCAGATACTTGATCGACTTGTGGACAGAGGGTGGCACTATTTTTTGGATGGGTACTTGGGCTATAACAAAATCACTATTGTGCCTGAAGACCAAGAGAAGACTACCTTTACTTGTCCTTATGGGACTTTTGCATTCATACATATGTCATTCAGGTTATGTAATGCTCCAACCACATTTTAGAGATGTATGAAGTCAATCTTCTCTAACATGGTAGAAGACACCATCAAAGTGTTTATAGATAATTTATCAGTAGTTGGTGATTCTTTTGATGATTGCTTGATTCACATGGTAAACGTTCGTCGAAGGTGTGAGGAATGCAACTTGGTACTTAATTGGGAAAAGTGCAATTTCATGGTCAAATAATGTATTTTACTTGGGCACAAGATTTCAAAAGGGGTATAGAGGTAGATAAATCTAAGATTAAAGTGATCAAGAAATTACCTGTGCCAATATCTATGAAGGGTGTTCGAAGCTTTTTGGGACATGCTAGGTTATATAGGCAATTCATCAAGGATTTCTCAAAAATTGCCAACCCTCCTTGTAGGTTTCTTGAGAAAAAGTGAAATTTGATTTTACTGAAGTATGCTTGAAGGCTTTTGAGTATTTGAAAGATAAGTAAATGACTGCTCATATCATCATACCTATTGAATGGTCCTTGCCATTCAATTTTATGTGTGATGCAAGTGGATTGGTTTTAGGTTCTGTACTAGGACAACAGAAATAAAAGATCCTTTATCCTATCTACTATGACAGCAAGGCACTAAACCCTGCTCAAAAGAACTTCACAATCACTAAACAAAAGTTATTAGCAGTGGTTTTTGCCTTTGAGAAGTTTCGGTCTTATTTGATTGGGATAAAGATAGTTGTGTACACTGATCATGCATCATTGAGGTACTTAATAGCAAAATATGATGCAAAATCTAGACTGATTAGGTGGGTTCTATTGCTGCAAGAGTTTGATTTTGAGGTCAAGGATAGAAAAGGCACTGAGAATCAAGTATCGGATTATTTATCTAGACTTGAGAAGGAAGCTATGTAGAAAGTTAAAGATAGCCTCGAGATTAGTGATAGTTTTGTAGACTAATAGATATTGGTTGCTTCTCAAGATCTAATTCTATGGTTTGCTGACTAGCAAATTAACTAGCGAGTGATCTAGTCCCAGAATACCTTTCCTTCCAGTAGAGAAACAAGTTTATGCATGAGGTAAGTAAATATTTTTGAGATGAGCCTTATTTATTCAGAATTTGTGCAGATGGGATTATTCATAGATGTATACCTGAGGTGGAGATGACAAGCATACTTGAGGCATGTCATTCTTCACCAGTTGGGGGTCATCATGGAGGAACCCACAAAATCTTGCAATGTGGGTACTATTGGCCAACAATTTATAAAGATGCTCATGATTTTTCTTCAGCTTTTGATCAATGTCAAAGCTAAAGTAACATATCTAGACTCCATTAACTTTCTATGACTCCTATTTTAGAACGGGATTTATTTGATGAATAGGGTGTGGATTTCATAGGACCTTTTGTGAGTTCTTTTGGCATGAATACATTCTTGTGGATATGGATTATGTTTCTAATGGGTGGAAACGGTTGCACTCCCCAATAATGAAGGATGTAGTATCATCGCATTCTTGAAAAGCATATCTTTTCTCGATTTGGAATGCCACGAACGATCATTAATGACAGTGGGTCACATTTTTGTAATTGTCTATTTAAAAGTCGGCTTGAGAAGTATAGAGTAAAACACAAAGTGGCAACACTTTATCACCCACAGACTAGTGGACAAGTTGAGGTGTCCAATAGAGAAATTAAGTCCATCTTGGCGAAGACAGTGAATGCCAATAGGACTGATTGTTCACGAAAAATAAACGATGTATTATGGGCTTACCGAACACCTTTCAAGATCCCTATTGGTGCAACCCCTTATCAGTTGGTGTATGGTAAGGCATGTCACTTGCCTGTGGAACTTGAACATATAGCACTATGGGCATTAAAGAAGCTAAATTTTGAGTAACAGGATGCAAAAAAGTCAAGGATGAATAAGATTTATGAGTTGGATGAATTCTGACTTTGGGCTTATGAAAGTTCTACACTTTATAAAGAAAATATGAAACTGCATCATGATCACAAGATTGAGAAAAGGATATTTGAAAAAGGTGATTGTGTATTGCTTTATAGCTCCAGCCTTTGCTTGTTCCCAGGTAAGTTAAAGCCTAGGAGGTATGGTCAATTTATGGTGACAAGAGTTTAACCATATAGTGCTTTAGAATTGAAGAGGGATGGTGAAGCCCCGTTCAAGGTGAATGGGCAAAGAGTAAAGCATTATATGGGTAACACTGAAGAAGTTAGTATGATTTTTGAGATGGTCCTTGGTAAGGTTTGAGTAACCAAGGTAATTAGGTCGTGCTACGACATTAAATCAAGCGTTGCATGGGATGCAACCCATGAGGTTGGTTGGTGAAATTTAGTATCCAATTTATCCACGTCATGCCACGACGTTAAATCAAGTGCTAGATGGGAAGCAACCCATGTTTTTGTACTTAATAATTTATAGGGTAATATGTGTATTTAGTGTGCAGGATTAAAGAATATAGAAGAGAGCTTGAAATTTCAGAAAACAAGGTTATACGGATTTTTCACGAGTAGTACCTTAACATGATGACTCGTGAGTAAGAGTTGTAAGGACCAAGAAGTTGATTTAGATCCAGGTAAGTGGACACTATAATCCTTACGATTCTCAAAACAAGTCGTAACCTCTGGTTATGGTTCATCACATGAGTCGTAACGACTCCAGAACCTAGGTAATATTCCAGGTCATTACAAAATGAGTAAAAGACCCATAAGCCTTGGTTACGATTTGAACACATGACTCATAACTAGACTTTCTAAATCAAAGGTCGTAGGTTAACCCGGCCCAATTCTTTGGTTTTAAATAAAAGAGAGGTGCTCGATATTCCAAACAATGGATACCTCCGTTGTTGATCGATATTTGAGCTCTAAACTCACGAAATCACTCCATAACATACACTAATTGATTGGTTCCTTCCAAACTTCAACAATTTTGCAAGCTTTTGGGTAAAAAAGTGTTGAAATTGAAGAAACCTAAGAATATCAACAACTCAAGTAACTTTTTGACCTCAAATTCATTATATTTGAGATGATGTTTAAAATGAGTTGAGAGTTTAGAACTTCTTTGAGTTGAATATATAAATGTATGAAAAATTAAACCCTAATGCTTAAAAATTAGTTCAGAATAGTGATTTGGGGTTGAACTTGAATTTGTGTTCTTAAAATATGTGTATTTAAACTGAAATGGGGTGGTAGTGTTGTACATTGAAGGGTAGTTTGGGGATTGTGCATGGAACAAACTCAAAGTTAAACCTTTATGTTGCAATGGATGCAACGCTCCTTATGATTTGTAACCACAAGTAATGAGTCGTTATGAGACTCATAACCACTGACAATATAAAAGTCTAACCGGGTGTAGATTCTGGTATGGTTATGACTTGCCTATGTTAGTCGTAACCAAGTCCTACGACTCATAAATATGTGTCATAATGACCTGGGGAGGTAACACATGATAGAGTTTTGTTTCTGGTCTGCTTATGAGTGTTTGTAACGAGTCGTAAACTGTCTTTATGAGTGGTTAGGAGGACTTATTAGCTGACCAATGAACATTAATATATACATTAGTTAACTGACGACTTGTATATATGAGTCGTATCCAGTGAATATGACTAAGACCCGCAAGTCGTATAAAGTCTAGTAAGGCACACTGACACAAATTTTCTTATTGTCTTTTAACAATACTTAGATATAACTAATTGATCTTATGCACACAGTAAGTATGGCTCCTAAAGGTCACTCCTCAAATAAAAATACTAAGAAGAAGCCGAGTCCCAAAGCTAATTACCAATTTGATAGACGATGAAGCAAGTGACTCAAGAGGTGATCTCGTAGAGTATCCAATGAAAAAAAGAAGCTGACCTAAAAGAAAAACAACCTCGAGAAAAGAAGGTTGTCACACCCGAGGATACACCTCCCAAGGGACCAAGAAAAAAGAACCCTCACACCTCACCACCCCAAACATTGTCCTAGTCTGAAGAGGACAATAGCAATGATAATAAGGAAATAGAATCGAATTATAATGAAGGTGGTAGTAATACACATGATGAGGACTCCAGTTCCTATGATATAGAATCAGAGAATGAAAGTGATGCTGATGAAAATATGACTTCTATTGACATACAGGACCCACCTCTACCTATTTAACCTGCTCTGACACCCACCATCGAATGGTGGGGGTACCCCAATATATAGGGATTTTATAATGATCGGATAAGAAAAATCCCTGCTATAGGGAGAATAAAGAGGGGGATTTATCTTAAAAGGATGTTGACCACAACAGGCATGTTTGAATTGCCTGGATTTGCAGATAAATTTTAGCAGTACAGTTTCTAATGAATGACTACAGCACCAGGAAAGCACAGTCCTGCACTAGTGCAGGAATTTTATATTGCATATAAGGGTGAGCTGTAATGCCTCAATACTACCCCTTGGATGTCACATGGTGCTTAGAACCATAAGTGATCCTAAGCTAACCTATGATACTTGTATAACTCATGAGCAACTGAATATATTACATAAATCTAAAAGAAATAAGTGAAAGATAAATCTTTTTTGAATATGATCAATACAAAACTGTATTATAAATGGTTAAAACTCTGGTTATACAAAACAAAACTGGAATCGAATACATCAACTCTAATGACTATCTATGAAGCCTTTACTAATATTGACTATAGGTAGTAGGGACATGACCCCCATCTATCCCTAATCAATACAACTGAATAAAAAAAGTAAGATATTTCTCGGACTATGATTGAATCAAGATCTTGAATCAAAAGGACTCATCACCTGCTAACTGGAAGCTGCACACTATCTGATTATGATGTGTGGGCTACAACTGGTACCTATATTATGAAATAATGTAACACATAGACATATAAGTGGATCAGTACTTTTGGAATGTACTGAGTATATAGGGGTGAATGCATAAGTAAAACAATAATTAAATGTACACATAGACTTTAAAATAATACATGCTAAGTGTAGATGACTCACCTTGAGCTTGAATAAAACGAAAGCTGTAAAATCATAAAAATGAGTAATGAAGTATAAGGATAAACTTTGTGAGCCATAACATTGAGTTATAAAAGCTTTACTTTTACTCTTTGTTTTGGGAGGTTCTTCTAACTACATAAACCATGTGAGCTATCATGGAGTCCAACATCTTACCCACGTTGAGAAGAGTTGTTCTACCCTTTCCATTGGAATAGAACCTTAACGTGATTGATCACTATACTTAACCCATATTGGGACTTAAACGTATGGTGGCACATAATTCTAGGGCATACAACCTTGGACTCATACCCAACTCGGTGCTAAATACTACTCTTATATTACTTATATGCTCATACTTTAGGAAATTTACTTTAAAATAGCATAAAAGTTTATAGAATGAAAACCAGTTATGCTTCTCTTTCTATAAGTCATAATCAGGATGAACAAATGTGGATTCCATATCTTATCTTAAGATAAAAAAAATCAATCTTTGCTTTAAATTTTGGTATAGAATTTTCAAAGGAGCTTAAGAGCATCATCTTCTTAAAATCTCAAAACTTGTACTTAGGGCTTATAATAGATATGCTTAAATGCTTAGGAATTCATAAAAGAACTTCATGCTCAATAATCTTTTTGAAATAGTTCAATAATTTCAGTCAAGATAATTAAATCAAAATCACAATATGAATCTTATAAATCAAAACACGAGCATGTGTAATATTGATGCACTTAATGCCTTGAATCTCATGATTTCTTTTATATAACTTGTAACATAATATCATACTTAAAAATCAATTGAAAATCTTTAATCAATGTCTCAAATTATATTCATGGTATTCAAACCATAAAAGAGAATTCTACAACTCAAGACATAAATAAATGAGAACAATTAAGAATTTTAATGCTTCAATCTCTTTATAAATCCATAAACTCAAAACAAGATAATTTGGGTATAAACCCTAATTGAAATTTATGTAAATTCAACTTTAAAACTAGTTTTGGGCACAAGGATGAAAGAGTATCCTTGTTCATAAACTCTATATACCTTAATTGAATGGATTCTTGAAGGCATCTTGAAATTGAAGCTTAAATCTTTGTGTTCTTGAGAGGAAAACCATGAACTTTGTTCATGGTGGAAAGGGGATTTTACATGAGAAATTTTGAGGAAGATGGGCAAATAATGTCCTGTTGAGTGTTATAAATCATGCCTTGGATATTTAAGGATTAGAAGAAAGGACCAAAGTGACCCTAAACCCTTAAGAAACTGAAATGGAGGGGGAATAAGATCTATGTCATGTCCCATATTAAGTTGAGAGATCAATGCATTGTGCCACAAATCGCGTTGAGAGACCCGCGCACTACTTCCAAATTGCGGACCATTACTGCCTCTCACGAAAAAGGCCATAACTTTTTGCTTGAGTATCGGATTAAGGTGAAATTGGTAATGTTAGAAAGATAACTCAATTATGTATCATTTGATGGGTCTTGATATGAAAAAATCCACGTAAATAAAAGTTATACATTTTTAAATTTTACCCTTGTAGAATCCAATACTAAATTTTAGACGAATCAAAGGCTCTTAGCTTAACTTTGTTCTAACTGATTTCTATGAACATTTTTCACCTCGAAAGCAATTCACACACTAGGATAAAGATCATGACACATGAATTCAAAATTAAATCATGGGATTATAGTTTACACATATAAGAACGATGCTTCAAAGTCTAGCCCAAAAATATGGGGTGTTACATGAGCTAAAGAAGCAATATCCATAGGGAAACTTATGGAGGGGTGGTGATACAGTGACATCTTTGAATGTTCAGGGAGTTCAAGTAAACATATCCAAAGACTATATTGAGGTTCTTGAATGGACCAGATTTTAGCCACCAGTAAACATTGCTGAGATGGAGTACCACATGGATGAAATACAGAAGGTTATAAAGAAGTAGGTGGGGTCAAAAGATAAGATGAGACATTTATTTTTATAGCATGCATGATTTCTTTAAATGGTGAAGAAGTCAGTTGGGTAGTCAGTGTCCCATGGTTGCAATCACAACAAATTACAAAACAGATACTAAACTTCAAGGCCAAGGCATGGTGGACTTTGGCATGGCATAGACTAAGTCCTACTACTGGGGACAGTATGC
Source organism: Capsicum annuum (assembly GCF_002878395.1). Taxonomy (NCBI): domain Eukaryota; kingdom Viridiplantae; phylum Streptophyta; class Magnoliopsida; order Solanales; family Solanaceae; genus Capsicum; species Capsicum annuum. The sequence continues at coordinate 59,917,559 of NC_061118.1, read as the reverse complement.
TTAGTTTAGTTCGTGGGCATTGAAAGCAGGACTCATGGCGGGGTATGAGTTTGATGTGTGTTAGTTTTTATCAAGATAAATATACGACTGCACAATGGGTGGAGAGAATCTATTTTTGGCATTCTCATGCATAATCACCCAGATTTTCTTGGCAGTAAGGGTGCAAGAACTTCCAGTGATTGACCAGTTTATTGAGCAAAAAAATACTACTGACTTGGGGCTGATTCGAGAAGTAAAAAATCCTATGACCAGACAGGCAAAGCAGGCCACAACATTGCTAGCTCAAGCAATGCAAAGCATAAAACAATGAGTGGAAGATGCTGGAGTTGATGAGGTAGCAGTTGAGGGTAGCCAGTCTGAGCCACAATATTCTGATACAGTAGGCCCAACCAGCACTCCAATGTCACCATATATTGTAGCCCCACAACCATTATCATCCATAACTACATACAAGAGTATATGGTTATTTCCCAGTCTAGTTTAAATAAGATTATTGGCAGGTTGGGAATGGTCAAAGCAAAAGTGCAATTGATCGAAGGTGATGTGAAACCCTGGGTTGAGACCAAATCGGCTAAACAAAATAGATGGTATAGGGTAGGTTGGATGCTTTTGAGCAAAGAATAACCCATCAACTGAGAAGCGAACAAACCCCAGACATTGCAAAAGTGAAAGTTGAGGTGGCCGAGATAAAAAAATAGTTAATGAAATATATGATAAACTATTTATCCTGGCACTTATGATTATAGATATTGAGACTAACATAAAAGTTGAAAACATATAGAGTGTCCCTATGGGATAAGCAAAGAAAGAGAGAAAGAAGAGAAAAAGTTCAAATACAGAAAAAGAAAATCTGAAGAAAGCATAGAAAGATTGCATATAGAGTTAGAATGACCGACAGGTAAGGGTCCGAGAGATTGTAATGGGTGCTGATATCTTGAAACAGGAAAGTGATGATGCTGAGAGGGGCAGTGATATAGCCTCAACACCTGACGTACCACTGAGCACACCAGCCACAAATAGTGCAACTATTGTAGAGACAGTCCCAGTAGCTGATAGGACTACTGTTGAGAATGGTGGGACCCGATATGAGGGACCACATGATGATGTACATGATCCAGCACATTGAGTTCCTAGGTACACTAGGGATAGTGCATATGATTTAAGTTGGGGTTGGGGTTGTACCAAGGTCGCCACGGGTTACAATTGTCATGTTTAGAAACCCGTGGCTACAATCTAAAAAAATTTGTGAACTGACATGTTTTTGTTTCTTTTATGTGTTGTGAGAAGCTAAAAATAGGAGAAAATTTTGCACTTGTGGAAGTAGATGTGATTTTGAATGATTATGCTGAATTTGTCTGATTTTGAAAAAAATTATGCTGAAAAATTGATGCCCCTCCTAAAATTTTGCAAATTGTGTGATATGTGTATGTGTGAGGGATGATCATGAATCTAATAATGGCATTAGAATTAGGAATAGAACAACTATGGCAAATAATTACGTAACTGGATAAGTAGTACCTAGCAGCATGACCCTTTGCAAGTATGTATGAGGCATTACTTAGTTCCCAGAGTGTCAGAATCTAGAACTTGCCTAGTTGCTCTTACATGGGGTTCAGGATAGTCGAGTAAGACATGATCATAGTCCATTCTTATTTTGAGTCCACTCGAGCCTAGATGTCTAACCAAAAATGATATGAATCCCTTGATCCCGTTGTTTGAGCTTTAACTTACCTATTTTTTGTTTACACCAATTTCACCTTCCTGTTTCACTTACAATGAACTTGTCTTGGTCTTGGTCCTCCTTGGACGCTATGCACCTCAACTCAGGTAAATCTCCTAAGTTGAGGTGGCTATTATTGGGGTGTGTAGGGGAAAAATGAGTATGAAGAAAGATGTGTAGAAAAAAAATTAGGACATATGCGATAAAAATACACGATAATAAAAAAAGAAAGAAAAGAAAAAGAATGTGAGAAAAGAAAAGTGCACCCGGCCTAATCTAAATGTACTTTAAAATAAAAAAAGAGATATAAGGACTGAAATAAAAAGAAAAAAAAGTAGAAAATAAGTGGACCCCAAGGAAAGCATAGTGTCAAGGGGTCGTAGTCACTGAAAAATCCTAAAAAGAGACCAGAACATCCACAAACCTACGTTACATGCTAAATAAAGTCCTTTAGTGATCCTATCCCGACTGTCTGAAAACCCAAGAAAAAAGCATATGGGCAAGTCTATGGTATTCTGTATGCACCAGTTGATACTTCTTTGTGAGCGGGAGAGTCCTTTGAAATGTCCCTAAATAATAATTATTGATCTAAACTAAGTGAATGGGGCTTATTTTGATTGTTAGCGTACAAGGGTTATGTTCTTAGGGTGCTAGACTGTTTGGTCAATGTGATTTGTGTCTATGCCTAGTTATCTGTTACTAATGTAATTCCATCATTGGATTCTTTATGTTTATCCATGTGCCAAATTGATATACACAATTGGATTCTTGAAAAGTTAAAATTAATAAGGGGAATAACAATTTTGAAACTTGAACTGAAAAGTCTCTTCCATAGGTATCTAAGGACCTTCATGTTTAAGCATTTTTGTTGTGTTATAGTTCTTATTTCTGTTTTGCCTAAGGACACCCAAACTTTCTAAGTTGAGGGTGTTAATGCACCATGGAAACACAACACTTTTGATACTTTAAACAAAGAATTTATGCTTGGACTTAGGATTTTTTGGTAGATATGATGTGATTTTATGATTGTTGCAGGTAAAATTGGTGAATAATAGTCTGGGAATGAAATTGAAAGAAAATGATCTGAAAAAGACGAAGTATATGCATCATACGAGTTATCCTATAAGTTTTAAACATATCATACAGCTCGTAGGTGTACTCGTAAGCAAGATAGAAACTAAATCCAAGTAGAGAAGCTAAGTGAAGGGTTGATACGACTGGAACATACGAACTGTAAGATGTGAAAATGAGTCTGGAGAAGTAATCATTAAGAGAACAAAACCCAAAGCAAAGTTCAGAGTTGAATTCACAGAAGAATATGATTCATAAGACCTATGTCCGACTCATAAGGATCAGTCGTGAGATGATCAGTGAAATAAAAGAAATAAACAACAATGCCTAGGTGATGATGAGTGAAGACCATAAGTCGAAAGCTATAGGTACAACTCGTGGGGACCAGTCATAAAGATAATTGAATCTGAAGCCCAGGAGATCATCTGCTGGAATGTATACGAGAAGCATTGTACAACTCATAAGAAGACCTTACGAGTGGACTAAGCCAGCCGTACCTTATGCCAACCTATTTTTATATTCCATTTTAATTAGGATTTCTGGGTTATTTTGAGATACTATAAATAACTTAGGGTTATTCATTAATTAGATTACATTTCTTAACGCACTTTTATAATAATTTTTACATACTTTAATCATTGAGATTTTGTTCTTGAGATTTTGGGGTTTTTATTCAATTGAGGACTTTAGATTTTCTTCTTTTTATTATTGTGTAATTAATTACATATGTTCTTTATTGATTATCATGGATTGTTGCATGAACATGAGCGGCTAATTTCCCTGAGTAGGGTTGTGGGAACCCTGGTAGAATAACTATGTAAAGGAAGTAGGAGATTTATCTACTCTAACGTGGTTGTATGTATGTTAATATTCTTCATATTAATTAACCTCACAGCTACTGCAGAAGCTTGAGGATTGCCTATATTTGAGAAAATCCTCACAAATGAGTTTGAGATTGGGAAAAGAGGATTGAGACAGTAATTTGAGATTCACGTCCATCTTATTATTCCGTTATCTCATCTAATCAACTTGAGACTCAAAAGGTGAAAGTTGAACTGAAGTTATAAGCAAGGATCAATAAGGTGACACCTGGATACTTATAATGTAAATGGTGAGATTTATTAATGCGTTCACAAGAAGGTTGATAATACATAGCTTGTTGACTTGACATGTAGAACAGAAGAATAGGTAGGTTGAACACGAGAAATTTACAAAGTTGAGAAGCCAGGGGGGACACAGTCCTAGTGTTCATCTTCTATTGTTTACAAATTCAAAGTTTTCAAGTTCAGTGACTACTTACTATTAATTCTAAATTCCCCCCCATTTACTTTTCCGTACTACTCCTGAATTTTGTCAAGTTAAGCAACCGTTCAACATTTTCCCTATGGATTACACCCCAACCTGGTTTTGGTTACTATATTTGTCATAGACTACAGCATACTTCTTTAGAGGTTAGTTTTGGAATACATTAACCTCCGCCAATTTTAGTTAAAGATATTAAAAGTTTCTTGGGTCATGCTGGGTTCTATAGGAGGTTTATCAAGGACTTCTCTTAAATACTAATCCATTATGCAAGATTTTACAGAAGAAGGTGAAGTTTGTGTTTGATGATACGTGTCTCAAGGCCTTTGAGTGCCTTAATGAGTGGTTAATCTTGGCTCTTATTATTATGTGTCTAGATTGGTCCTTGTCTTTTGAGTGATGTGCGATGCTAACGTTGTGGCCCTAGGAGATGTCCTAGGCCAAAGAAATAAAAATATCCTTTACTTAATCTACTATGTCAGTAAAGCATGAAACCCCACGTAGAAGAATTATACAGTCAGTAATTGCTTTTGAGAAATTCTGGTCCTGTTTGATAGGGACCAAAGTCATTGTTCATACTGATCATGCAGCATTGAGGTATCTGATGTCGAAGAAAAATGTTAAGCCAAGGTTGATTCATTGGGTATTATTGCTGCAGGAATTTGACTTTGAGGTGAAAGATCGAAAAAGCATTAAAAATTAGGTTGCAGACTACCTACCCTTCCTTGAAGAGGAGGCAATGCTAAAATTAGTGGATAAGCTTAAAATAGATGATACTTTTCTAGATTTTTGGGTCTTGGCAGTATCTCAAGACTTAATCCCCTGGTTTGCTAATTTTTTCAACTATATGGCAAGTGATCTTATCCTAAAAAACTTGTCATTTCAGCAATGCAAATATTCATGCATGAGGTATGCAAGTTTTTTCTGGGATGGGCCGTATCTATTTTGGGTGTGTGCAAATGAAGTTATTCAGAGGTGTATTCTTGAGATGGAAATGATGAGCATTCTTGACGCTTATCATTCATCACTAGTTAGGGGTCATCATGGTAGTACTCGTACAACCCACAAAATCCTTCAGTGTGGTTACTATTGGTCGACTATTAATAAAGATTCTCATGATTATGCTCGGGCCTATGACCAATTTCAGCGGCAAGGAAATAAATCACAAAAACATGAGCTCCCCGTGACACCCATCTTGAATTTAGATTTGTTTGATATGTGGGGAATCGATTTCATGGGTTCATTTTTTGAGTTCTTATGGGATAAAATATATACTAGTGGCAGTTGACTATGTTTATAAATTGATAGAGGTGGTTGAATTTCTCAATAATGAGGGTCAAAGTACCACTGCATTCTTGAAAACATCTTTTCAGGGTTTGGCATTCCACATGCTATTATTAGTGATGGTGGGTCCTACTTCTATAATTTTCTATAAGGCCTTTCTCGGAAAATATGGTGTGAAACATAAGGTAGCAACACCTTACCATCCATAGATGAGTGAGCAAGTTAAGTCTCCAGTCATGAGATCAAGTCCATATTGAATGCCAATTGGACTTATTGGTCAAGCAAATTAGGCGATGCACTTTAGGCCAACCGGACAGATTTTAAAACCCCCATAGTTGCCTCTCCATATCAGCTAGTGTACGAAAAGGCATGCCACTTTCAGTTAAACTTGACCACAAGGCATTATGGGAGTTGAAAAAGCTAAATTTTGAGTGGGATGATACTGAAAATTTGAGGATGAGTGAGGTAAATGAGTTGGATGAATTTTGACTCCAAGCTTATGAGAGTTCAGTTTTGTACAAGGAGAAGATGAAGTTGTATCATGACAAAAATATTGATAAAAGAGTATTTCAACCTGGTGGCATAGTTTTGTTGTACAATTCAAGGCTTCGCTTTTTTCCTGGCAAGTTGAAGACTAGGTGGTATGAACCATTCACTATGGTTAGAGTATTCCCGTATGGTGCACTTGAGTTGAAGTGATATAGAGAAGCCCCATTCATGGTAAATGGTCAACGTGTTAAGTACTATATGGGAGATATTTAGGAAGTGAGGTTTATGTTAATGTAAGTCTTGGCAAAGTCTGAGTATCCAAGGAAACCGAGTCATGCCACAATGTTAAATCATGTTCTTTATAGGTGGTAAACCATGGTCTTATTGGTGGTCTGAGTATTCAACACAGCCACGGTGTGCTGCGACATTAAATCAACCATTGGTTGGGAGGCAACCCAATGTTGTAGTATTCATTTCGTTTTTGTTTTTGTAGGTTTAAAGCATAGGAAAACACCTGAAAGCTGCTAAAATTGTAAAATTAGGACAAGTTTAGGTAAGTGGACATATAAACCCACTTATGGGGGCTGTAAGAACTACCTGGGACAGGTAAGTGGTGTCGTAGGTGTCAAAAAACTTTTACAAGATTTTTGGGTCTACAAAGTTGTACTTATGGACCAACTTACGGGGGTCATAAGTAAAACTTACGAACCTACTTGTGAGGGTCGTCAAAATCAAAGGAAAAAGTAACTACCAGGTCACTTATGGAGGCACTTATGGCCGTTGTAAGTACCACTTATTGGCTGTAAGTGGCCCCGTATGCTGACAAAAATTCTAGGGTCAAAATTCTTAAAAATTGGGTTGGTCCCAACTGACCCGATCCAATTTGATCAAACCCTCACCCTTAAAACCCTCAAACTCAATCATTTAACCCTATTAGTTCAAATTTTAAAACACCTACCCCTAGTAAAACTCCTCAACTTCCCTCTTAATATATAAAAGGCAAAAATATCTCTCAAAATCCTATCATTTGCATACATAATCATTAGAGTAGGGCTAAAGTTCACATTGTTCTTCTTTTATTTCAAATTTTGGCTCCAACTCTAGTAAAAAAATGTTCTTGATTATTAAAGTTGAAAACTAATGCTTGATATAGCCTGAAATTGATACTTTATGATAAAGTTTGAAATTTATGGAGCCTAAAGTGGTAAAATTGATATTGTGCATGATTTATGTTTGAGAATACCTGTTATCATATCATATATGGAAGTAGAAGTTGAATAGTAAGGAAAAAGCCTAAAAATACTTATGCAATACCTGTTGAACCTAAAACTGATATTTGTTGTAGTGTACGAAATTAGGTTAAAAAATTGAAATTACACTGTGTGGGATAAAATTTTTGAAAAAAAATTGACCAACTCTCTGAAGGTCACTTACGAGGCTACTTAAGGGCCTCGTAAGTGGTACCTATGGGGCATAAGTAGCCTTGTAAGTGTCAGACCAAAATCCCTAAGACTTTAGGGCTTTGTCTGATAATTATGAGGGCACCTATGACCCCCATAAGTACTACTTATGACCTCCATAAGTAGGGTCACAGGTATCCCTTTCCTAGGTCATTAAATTTTTTCAAAATTTTTGTTCCTTTCCTATGTTTCAAGCACTAACAACTGCTTTTTCAGGTGTGATGTCACTTATATCTACATAGAATAAGGGATTTCATTTTAGGCTATGTGACGAGTCTCCCGAGTAGAGTGGCTCTGTGGAGGAGTACCTCATGAGCCAGGACAGCATCCCATTGGCCCCATGATATACTCGGGGCCGATCATAGAGACAGGATGCAATTTTAGTAGTTATTGTGGAGTTGTGCGCTCAGCCCACACCATCATAGCCTCCGCAAGCTTCATAGGCCCCACCAGAACCACAGATTGGGGCCCATACTCCATCAACCCCAGTCTTTTGGATAGGACCTCGGATAAAGAATTTGAGTCGGACACTACCATACTTTTCCTAATCTCATGAGAAAGAGGATGATTCAGAAATTGATTTAGAGAAGGAGGTTGAGTAGGGATCAGTTTCTAGTTCTGGGGATGAGAAAAATATAATGGGCTCCCAGTTTGAGGAGGGGTTAGAGAATGCATCCGATTTAACTAGTGAGTCGATATCTGGCTTTTCTACACCCCATTCTAAAGAGGGTTTAGCCCAGGGTCTAAGTAGATATCTTCATCATCAGCATAGGGTAGTCAGTCGGATGCACAGGACACTCAACCCCTATTCCACTACTTGTTGCCCCAGTATCTGATTTCACAAATGTCTCAGTTGTACCTATTATTGAGATTTCGTTGAGATAGTGTGTGGAGGGGTTGCAACATATTTTACAAAGATAGCTTTATGACAGAGCAAGGTTGTTTCAAAAAGAGTATTACAACAGAAGTTAGGATTGATTTAATGGGGATAGCAGGTGAACTAGTCCTATAGGCTCCATTTGCTAGGTATAAGTTAGGATGGATAACTCGACCCCAAGGTTTATATATAACGGCTTTAGTTCAAGAATTTTATGCTTCTTATGCATTGATGATCTATTTAATTACCCCACCCGAGGACAGAGAAGTGGAGCAGCACTAGTTGACCCACACTTTGGTCAGGTGGGTGAATAGATATTTTTGAGATAGCCATACATCGAGTGTTATTAGGGCTATAGTATAAGGGACCAATATTGCCAGCTGAATTTAATTACATAATAAGAATATCGTATGATAGGTGTGTTATAAGGGATGTAGAGCATAGAAGACATAAACTTGATTTGGATAGATGGATAGCCACCCATATTTCTGAGTTAGGCACAGATGCCACATGGCTTAAAGGAAAACGAGAGATAAAGAAGGCATCACTTTATTTTGTGGAAAAGTTTTAGTGGACTATGGTACATCCATAGTGAGTCCAACTTCTTTGGACAACATACTAACATGGGATAGAGCAACCTTGATTGTCATCCTGATTGCTAGATACGACAATGTGATAAGCTGAAATAATGCCTATTCCTGAGGTATATCATTGGATTGAGGTTACACGCACAAGCAACGTTAGCTTGATCAAGGATGTAAAAAACTTGGTGTTTACATAAAGAGTGTAGCCACCTCTTAATTTTATTTTGGTCTATTTTGAGGGGTCGTCTATTCTGGGCTAGCCTATTAATAAGCCGAATGTTACTATGGCTATTAAGATGGGCGAGGAAAGATCTGAGCTCGAGACCTCTACTACTAGTAAGGGGTTCATGACAACATCTACACCACCCTCGGCTTTGACTTTTATGTCAGCTAGGACATCTACTCTACCCCTTTGGCCCACAGTTATTGGTTTGATTGGGGTGCCACATGAGTTAATGTAATTCATAGTTGAGAGATAGGATGAGGTGCAAACCCACCTTACTCAGATAAAGATGTCATTAGTCGCGCTATATGAATATATCTTTCCTTGAGTTCGGACTACACTTGAGACAGTTGAGGCCCAGTTTGAGGCGAGGTTGAAAGCAGAGATGGATGAGTATACTAGGGAGATTTATGCTCAAGTTGATAGCTTTGAGTCTAGGATGTATGCATAGTTTTGTGAGGTCCATACCTCTTATTTATTTGGCTTTCGTGAGAAGATGGCTATATTATGCACTAAGGTATTATCACTAGTAGAGATCCAGGCTTTAATCATTCCTTTAGTTATTCCATCCTTCATGCATTCGTTACCTCTACCTCCATCTATGAGATTTAATTTATTCATTGATGAGGATATGGTTCCACTTGTTAGGACCAGAGAGGTCGGGCATCAGAGCTATAAGACCCCACCATGGACTTTGATCAATCCCTAAAAAGGGTTTTCTATTATTCTAAGGTGTTCATAGTAGTTCACAAGTATAGATGAGCTGAGATAGCAGCAGGCATATCTTTTAGTCGTTCCCTACCACTACCTCTGTAAGATGAGACATGAGATGTGTAAAATAGGGGTGAGTTAAATACGGATTCCTAGAGCATTTAAGGTATGTCTTTACTCCCTTATTTTATATTATAGTTATGTACTGGGGATAATGCATAGTCTTTAGTTAGGGGTGCAGGTATATCACAATTGTGGGTTATTCTTACGATGTTTTATTTCCTGTTGGCTACATTATCCTAGTAGAACTGGCAGGTTTAGGTCATTTTGTGTTTGTGTTATATATGTGTTATGCTCTATTTATGTTTAATTAGGACAAAAATTAGAAACCTAAGGGTAGTTGACATATTTTGTTTGTTTTTTAAGAGTTTCTGAAAATTGATACCATTCCAAAAAGATTTTGTTAGCTGTGTGATGTGAATATATATGTGACTATTGAGAATCTTGTTATGGCATCAGTATTAGGGACAAACTAATCATTGCTTAGCATTTGCATGAACTGAACCGGTATTAGTTGGTAATATGACCATGTACTATGTGTGTTTGAAATACTTATCTAGTTCTGTTTATGCATTTAATTCAGAACTTGCCCAGTTGGTTTTGCCTAGGTTGTAGGATAGTTGGTTAGTACGAGATCATAGGCCATTTTTAATATAGTCCATTATTAGCCTAAATGACCATACAAATGTGAATAAGTATCCTTTGATCCCCGAATTTGAGCCTAAATTGACCTATTGTTTTCACCTTATTATCTTCCCAATTCAATTATAATAAACCTATTTTTGCCTTGGTCCCTTCTTGGCATTGTGCACCTTATCTCACACAAATTTTAAAAGTTAAAGGTAACAATCATAGGGATGTATAGTTATAATTGGGTATGAAGAAGTGTTTGGATAAGAGAAAAGAAAGTAGGGTTGGGTGTGGTAAAGAAAAAAAAAAGAAAATCAAAAATAAAGAAAAGTGAAAAAGAAAAGAAAAAGAGAAAATAAAGAAATCACACCCAACTTGAATAAGCAATAAAGGAGAAAAGGGAGAAATAAGGGAGAAACAAAAGGAAGTTGGTTGAGAAGTTGATCTAAAATGAGTGTAGTGTCAAGGTGGGTGAGTCACTAGTTCCTAAATATGCCATACCAGCCCCCAAGCCTATATTACAAGTCGAATAGAGTCCTATAGTGATCCTAGTCCAACTATCCGAAAGACTAAGGTAAAGAAAATAAGGGCAAGCCTATGGTATTCTGTGCACCTTGATTGAAATTTCTTTTATGAGTGTGAGTGTCTCGATATCATTATCGTATTTACATGCATGATCATAATTTAATTCCATAGCTTGTTTCTTGTGTATCGCACTGTTGTGCTACATAGATCAATACAGTTTTGAAAAAGTTAAAACTGGGAGGGGGTACAAGTTGTTGAGCTGAAATTGAGTTGACTGCCATAGGTGCCTTAGATTTCTCTTTTTTAAGCATCGTGTTGTTATGTTATGTTCTTGTTTCTTGAGGAAAAGTTGAGGGTGTTGATGTGTCATGGTTTCATGGCACATTTGATTGTTTAAATTGGAAAATATGCAAGTACTTAGTTCCATTTTGTTAGGTATAATGTGTTTTTGTTTGTTTTGCAGGAAATTATCGTGCACTGTTGAACTATTCCAATACCTTGCATGTAAAATCTGATAAGCTATATACCACAATAGTCTTTTGGATGAGCAAATGGATTTCACCCTTTACATTTTGAGTCTCAGGATGTCGCCTTAATAACCCTTATCCTGGATCCCAGTTAACTATTAACTTTTGGGTCTCTTGTTATTAGATGATGGTTAATGATCTTACTTAAATAATACCTAGTAGCATGGATCGATCGTTAATCTTCAAATTACTATTGTGATCTTCTTTTCCTAGTCACTACTCCTCTTTTGGAGTAAGTAGCAATAATCTAGGCGGGATCTTAACGTTGGCCACCGCTATGAAATCATAAGAACCAAAATAACCTAATCCATTCAAGAATCTTTATCTAGAATGACTTGGCACTTCCTCTACTTTGTTAATCCACCAGGGTTCCCACAACCCTAACTAAAGGAATTAGCCGCTCATAGTTATGAGATCAATGTGCATCAAATACCATAGGCTTGCCCTTATTTTCTTTACCTTAGTATACAGATAGTCAATCTAGGATCTCTATAGGACTTTTCTCGGCTTGCAATATATGATTGGGGGCTGGTATAGTACATGGACATATCAAGTGACTAAGCCTCCTTGGCACTACACTAACCTTGGGGTTTCACTCATTAGCCAATTTCATTTTTATTCGACCCCTATTTCTCCCTTTTTATTCTTTATTGCACATTCAGGTTGGGTGTGGTCTTTTATTCTTTCTTCTTCCTTTTTTTCACAATTTTTCATTTCTTTTTCTTTCTCTCTTTCTTTTATTTTCCTACCACACCCATCCCTACCTTTTTTTCTTATTTTACCCATCTTCATACCCACTATACATTATGCACCCCTATGATAGCCACCCTCAACTTAGGCGATTTGCCTAAGTTGAGGTGCACAATGTCCAAGGAGGACCAGGGCCAAAATAGGTTCATTTAAGACAAATGAGAAGTGAAAGGTGTAACAACAAAAATACGCATTCAGGCTCAAAATCGGGATCAAGGGATATAATTCACACATGGAAGTTTATGTAGGCTAAAAGTGGACTAATATAAAAAATGGCCTATGATCCTTTCCGAACCAACTATCCTACGACTTAGGCAAGACTAACCGGGCAAGTTTAGGATTTAACACACAAAGGAAACTAAGTAGCATCTCACACACACATGGCATAGAATTACATAATAAGTTGCTACATATCCGATTCATGCGATTATTAGCAATGATTATCATGTACCTTATTCTAATGCCATAACAAGATCTGTAATAGTCATATATATATATATATATATACATATCGCACATTTAAAAATAAGCTATTGAAGGGGCACCATCAACAAAACCATGTTAATTCCCCTAGATACTCATTTTTCTCCTAGTTAAACACATAACATCACGAAACAAAACACAATATGCCTAAATATGTAGGCTCTACTAGGAACAAGAATCTGAGAAAAAGAGACCCAACAACAAAAGCCCCAAGAGGACATCAAGACCCACAAATAGCCCTACCCTAACTTAAAATCATGCATTGTCCCTAATGCATCAAATCACTACAAAACAAAAGATTTTGGAATATATTTGTGGCACCATAGGTGCAGAGATCTGACGTCAGTCACACAATACAAATACAAATAACAAAATACATTGGGTTGCTTCCCAAGAAGCACTTGATTTCACGTCGCGACATGACGAGACTGGGTTGGGTACTCAATCTTCCCCAAAAAGCCCATGGGTACCCTAATTACTCATACTTCATCAAGGTAGCCCAAAAGTAGGCCTTCAAATTTCTCTTTCCACTTTGAACTGATGAACTGCACCCCTAGTTATTTTTCTGATTTCCCATTATGCTTATAGGGTGGAGGTATAAAAATAAAGGACCCAAGAAATAGATATGACATGTGGTACTTCTTAGCCCTTACATGAGGAATGTAAATTTCTGATGTCGGCTTGACAAATTCTATGATATAGACATTTGTTACCTCTTTTTTGCACTCTTCTATAGGCTCAGATGACTCTACCAAGATCTGACTATCCAAACACAATGGGGAAAAATATTTAGATTAGGCCTAATACTCCCCAACTCAAGATTTGCAGTCTTCTTTATATCCCCACATAATTCTAGGATACTCTTCTTAAGCGTGACACTGTCTACAAGAGAATGGGAAATTTTTTACTCCTCCAATTTTAGCTCATCAAGTTGGCATTTAGAATTCTTTTAGTGTTACATCACCCATAATAATTGTTGGGCGTTACACGCAACAACCTTTGCATTTAGCTCCAATGGTAAGTGGTAGATATCTAAGCCAAACCTATCAACCCTTTAAATACAATACTGATTTTCTTTTACCAAAAGCGTCAATGTGTCAAACATGCTCTCATTATGTTCCAACAATATATTTATTATGCTTCTACAGTAATGTATAAGGAGTCATCATCACTCTATACTTCATTTATCCAGGTTGTCATCTCAAGACGAGTAGGCGACAAAACAAATAAAACAAATAAAACAAAAAAAATAAAAACCAATAACTCCAACAACTTCAATCAAGAATTTTGAGACCATATTACCCAGCAAAGGTGCTAAAATTTAATAAATGCCTAAAACAGACCTCTAATTGAAGGATGAAGCGCTCGCTATCAAATATAGTAACCCAACTAAGTTTGGGTCAATTCCACAGGTTGTAGACACCTAAATTTATCCCTCCCCAAAACCCAATTTATCTATTTTTGGCCTCACCTTGTCATACACCCTTACCCATTTAATAATTTACCCTATAAGAATCTAAATAACAAACTCATGACAAAAAAGAACAACCCTTTTAACTAATTTTGACACCTCACCCCTACCCCTACCCCTACCCCTACCCCTAACCTCATCAGCCCCTACTCCCAAATACCTCCTACCACTCACTACCCTAGACCCCCTCTCCTAGCCTGTGAACAGAATAATACATAAAGAAAAAGGGGATTTTTCCATTATATATACACAATTTATTTTTCCACTTGGTATCTTTCATTTTTTCCAATTCATAAACAAAAGACATATGCACTGAGAATAGACCCTACATACACCCATGGATAATCATACACTCACAGAGAAGTGGGACAAGAAGATATTCACATTCTCCTCAAAGATACACACACCATATACAATATACATACCCTCACTGATTAACGCACAACAGTCACAATTACTCCAATCTTCTATTTTTTAACAATACACCAGACAAAATAGTGAAAAAAAAGAAAATTGAGAGATTAAGAGGAAGAAAATAGTGAATAAAAGTGAAAGAATGGGAGAGATCAAAAGAAGAGTGGAGGGAGTGTGATCTAAATTGAGAAATAACAGACGAGGGAGAAGTCTATCTTCGATTTCTGTTACTACCGAGCTCGCCGGAGCTTAAGCAAAGTAGAGAACGAATTCCAATGAGATGTAAAAATAACCCATTAAAACCGGTGACCAAGATCTTCACTGAAATCGACCATATCCACTAGAAAATGACTCAAAACTTGCCATCGCCGAAAAACCCTATCACCAGCAGTCGAAATCACCCATGAAATCCTATCACTGGTGAGCTACAAGTGAGCCGCTAACATAATCCATTTCATTTGAGCTTTCTAGTTGGTTTGAGAATTCGTCCCAATCCTATTTTTAGTTATCAAATCAACTTTTTGACACTTGGGTATGAGTTTGGAAAAATTGATTTTGAGATCGAGGTTTATTTAAATTTAATCTTGATTCGAGGTATTCCGGCATTGCTCTAGTTGAACAATTTGGATTTGGAATAAATTGAGGTCTATTTCTTATCTCATTCTCAATTATTCTAATTGTTTGATATTTTGGTGTCTTAAATTCATACTGTGTGGATTTTATTTTCATTGATTTTGAGATATTTTTGGATCATCGTGAGTGATAGTGGATAATTGGTAATTGGTTTAAAATGATGTGAATTCATTTATGGCAGGAATCAAACTTTGATAAAATATGAATATAAATTAGTTTTTTTGATTCACTGTATTTGTTACTTTTGCGTCTAATTGTCAATTCCTTGATAGTATTATGATAGGTCGAACAAGATAGGCAAATGATAGGCACAAGTAGGAAAGTTTAGAATTTGAGGATTTTTGAGTAATGTGGAATGTTTGTTGAATGATTCTCTTTTTCTTGCATTTGGAAACGTATTCATTTAGTCGGGGAATGCCACGTGGTCATATATATTCATTCACTGGGGAATGCCCCGAAATATCTTGTACTCGAAGGACATTCGTGATGAAGGTCCGAGGCATCGGGTAAAGCATTGGAGTGTAGTTTAGGATTAGTGTAGGTTTACTTTTTAGTACCTTTTTATTTCGGGTTGAAATAATTGAACTGGACATTATATTTTTTGACTTGTTTTGTTTTGTTATTTGTTTGATTGTTTTGTGTGTTTTGTGTGGTTTATGCATTCATAGTGTCAAATTAGCCGATATTCTCCACCAAGTGACTGTGGTCGGACCACGGGATCGAGGGGGGCCTAACATCCCCTCGGTCAACAGAATTCCAATGTCGGAATCTTTATTTTGCAAACCAGTTTAAAGTGTCAAATCATTTTGAAAAAGAATATATAAGGGTGACTTGGCACACCCGATCTATGTCAAGTGGCGACTCTGAGTTAATTGTGAAATGAATTCTTTTTGAAACAATTCTTTATTTTGTCACTATAATAATAAAAAACCTTTTCAAACATAAATTGAATCTTTTTGGTAAAAAGGGGGTATGACAGCTCTGGCGACTTTGCTGGGGATTTTTTAGAATTCGAGCTTATTTTTTGGAGTTATATTGTCTTAGTTTGACATTATGGGTGTATAAACATTGTTTGTGTTATAGTTTCTGTTATTATTTTATCATTATTGATTAACTATGTGCTACATGTTTATAGTTTTTATTATGTATTACGCTTTATATCTGGCATCACATGCATAATCCGAGTTAAGTTTTTCGGCAATAAGTCCGGTGTACACATGTGTACACTACCTCTAGTTGAGTCACCTTTATTTTAGGAGAGGATACATTGGGTGTATGGAGTAGGTGGAAAGCTATTGCAAGAACTATCGACCATATGCTCTCCCGAACAGCCTTGTTAGTGGACCCCAGCGTAGGTAAGCCTTTAGGTCATGCTTATCTGCATCATACTGAGGCCCAGAAGGACCCACTTGGTCCCTTGTAGGAGACTTACCCTTAAAGAATTCCTACGTGCAAATTGTTGCATCTTTGAGGATATCAGGATCATTTGACAAACTGATTTGGGGAAAAGCATGTGCTAGAATTAAAGGAGCATATGTTTAGGCGAGAAAAAAGTGAGTAAAAAATAAAAAGAGTTTTGTAGTTTTTTTAGAGATCTTTAAATCTTTTGTTTTTCACAATACAAAATATTCAAAAAGATTTTTACCTTTTGCACTCATTTCTCAAAAACAAAAACATCACAAAGATTTTCCTTTTGCTTTCTTTAGTAAGAATTCATAATTCAAAATTTTCAAAAAGAATTTTTTTTACAATAGGAAGTTTTTATAAAACGAAAAATTTTAAAAATGATGATAGAAGTTTTGTACATTTCATATAATGAAAATACCAAAGAGATTTTCCTTTCTTAGCTGTTGGTGTCAGTTTTATGTGAAGTGTCAAATTGAAAAATCCAAAAAAAGATTTTATTGATGTTTTCATCATCTGTCCTTGGTCGTATCTCTCAAGTCATGATTTACTTTGTTATTAAATCTTTAATTGTCCAATCTGGATGAACTACGCATACCTGATTCTCCTCTCTCGGGAGTGAGATACGTAGGCAGCCCCTTCTAGGGTTTGGTGATCTTATTCAAAAAATCAAAAAAGATTTTCTTCACTCTTCATTTAGAGTAGGTATTTCATATTCATCTTTAAAAGAAAATTACAAAAATATTTTTCTTTAATAGTTTCAATTTTCATTTTCGTATGAAATTAAAATTGAAAATTCAAAAAGATTTTTCTTTCGTAATAATAGGTTTCATTTTGTATGAGAATCTGAAAAATTCAAAAAAAAAATTCTTCACTCTTCATTTAGAGTAAGTGTTTATATAAATCTTTAAAAGAACACCACAAAAAGATTTTTCGTTGGTAGTTTCAAGTTTTATTTCGTATGAAATTCAAAATCGAAAACCAAAAAAGATTTTCCTTTGGTAATTATAGGTTTCATTTTGTATAGGGGTTTAAACTTGACAAATGCAAAAGATTTTCGTCAATTTTTTTGACAATTATTATTTTCTTTTCTTTTTAAAGTTTCAAGAAAAATATAAAAAAAGAAAGAAAAAAGATTTTAATTATCAATTTTGGCAAGACTTCACGAACTACGCACACCTGATTCTCCCCTTTCGGGGGAGAGATACGTAGGCGCCCTTCTCGGGCTTGGTGTCTTTTCCAAAAAAAAGAGAAAAAAAAAGAGATTTTGAGGAAATGTTAAACTCTAACGCATTTGTTATCTTTTGTCCAGTAAGTTTAAGGTGGTTGGTTTGTGGCATTCTGGGTGTTCCTCCATATCACATCAAATCTAAGTAAGGTTTAACTATATCCAATAAGGATATCGAGAGTGACCTCATGGATCAAATAAAGAGTCAGGAAAATAAGAGTTTAAAGGAAGAGAATTTGAGACTAAGATAGCAAATGATGAAAATGTATCGAGCTTGGGACAGTGGGCTACCTCCTCCTCCATTCCCCACTATTGACCCTGCCAATATCTTGAGTTTTCCATCATAAGTGCAAAGTCAATTGTCTATTGTTATTGACGTACCACAACATGCCTCGAAAATTATTTCACGTCAGCTGCATCCCAATACTTCCATCATTCCTTCTCTAGCTCCTCAGTATAAGCCTACTACATTCCCAACACCATATACCATCTATGATTTTGCTGCTCAACCCTCTACTGAGGCTTCCACATTGGCTATCCGCCTAACGGTTATGGTTTTTCATGCTGCTAGTGAACCCATTTTCAATACTCTTGATAATCATTGCTATACTCTTAAGCCTACTTTTAAGTTAATCCAACCACCAAAATTTCTTACCAAGAAGTCTGACATGACAGAAGAGCAAGAGAAAATGGTTGGAAAAATAAAGGGTGTAGAAAATGTTATGAAAAGTTCCCTAGGACTCGCGGGTAAATAAGATGTTTCATATAAAGGCTGGGGCATGTCTTTAAGTGTCAACCTTCCTCCTAACTTTGAGATATCAGAATTTAAGGAACATGATGGGTACGAGGATTCTGTAAAAACATAGGGATGATATTGTCATCAGTTAAGGGGGACTGAAGGGAAAAATAACTAAAAACATACCTATCATCATTCCAAGGGCAAAGTAGAGCTCAAGAGGTCCAACTCAGAAATACTATCAGTCTCAAACCCAAGCTTACATATCAGATCTATATGCTCACCTGCAACAAGGTTACTTTTTGCAAAATCCAAGATATTCCATTGCAGTTCCTCAGTATCCTTTGAAGAATACACAATGAGATGCTCATCTATCTTTTTATCCATATTCACCTATCCCTCAACATCGTCCTCGACCCTCACAAATTTACCAAGGAACCTCTAAATCTAAGTTTCATATGAGGCCAGAGTTTACAATGAAGAGGAAGGCAAGGGATAATTTCATGCCAATTGGGGAGTCCTATACCAGTTTGTTCTAGACATTAAGACAATGGGGCATAATTACTCCTATCCCTGGGTATACTTCTGATCCACATTCAAAAAATTTTGATCCTAATGTACGATGTGCTTATCATTCCAATATGCAAGGTCACAGTATTGAAGATTGTCGTATTTTGAAAAGATAAATAGAGAAGATGATTCAACAAAAATTAATTATGGTGCAAAACATTAACACCTTAACCGTCCCACAGAGTTCTTCACCAACATGTGGTACTGCGCAATATGTGGGAGGCAATGAGCTAAGCATGGGGATCCAGAACTCATTTGTTGAAGGAAATATGTCTAACAGTGGTGGAAGCTCTAGTCATGCTGATATGCAAACCAGTAGCTAATATGTCAGGCTGAGCAATTGAGAAGTCAACCCTCTCCCTACTAGGAAGAGGTCTGGTAGTTTGTTTTTTTTTCTATTATTCAAATTATATCAGGGTTGTAGTTTAAGATCTATCTTGTTTTGTTCCTTTTATCATGTATTTTCAAACCCTTCTATCTTTTATTTTAGCTAAATGAAGTGTCCCTTTTCCCTTTGTGTTCTAAATATGTGTTGTTTGTTTGTTTGTTTTCTTTACATATTACATTTTAGGTTGATTTTAGTGATATGACATGCTAGCGAAATTTTCAATTAGACCTTAAAATCTAATTTAACCATGAAACATTGAAGCAGAGGGCTAAAGTTAGAAAAAGCATCTGAGAAAATAGGTAGAGTGCTGAGACATTTGGTGACAAGTTGAAGACTTCTTCGAAAATTAAGGCAATTATTTGGAGAATCACAAGAATAACTTGTCCATCAATTGAAAGATATGTCTAAATTAGGTCAAATAGTAGATATGTGATCCTACATCAAAAGGAACATAAAAAAATTAGCTCCACAAAAGCACGAGTCATTCGATATGAGAAATGTACAGCAAAGGTAGAGTTTGCAGAAGAAGTAGCGACGCACAGGCTCAATTAAAATTAGTGTTGTAAAAATGTCATAAATGATATTCATCTTTGACTATCATATTGCATGACATGTACTTGTATTTTCAAGGATTGATATAACGAAGGCATTTTATTCTATTATCTAAATATTGTGTCATCCTTTGTTTACTCCATTTAAGCTTTAGTTCTATTTTATTTAGTACCCTTCTTTTGGAATCAAGATAGAGTCAACAAAGCTCAAAAGATAAGTGTTGAGCAAAAGAATAGAGTTAGAAAAGTTTCAAGAAAAATATATCAAAAGAAAGAAAAGAAAAGAGTGTCAAGAAAAAATAGAGTCAGAAAGGTCCCAAAAGAAAAAAAAAAAGCAAGAGTCAATAAAAGAGGAAAAAAGAAGAAAAAGAAATCAGAATCAAGCAAAAAATGAGTTGTAGGAACTACGTGTTACCTGATTCTCCTCTCTTGGGGGTAAGATATGTAGGATTCCCTACTCCGAGCTCGGTCTAACCAGATAAACAATTTAGAATTGCCCGGTCCAAAGAAACTGGGGCATGAGTTAATCCTCATTGTTTGAGTCGATTCCAAAAGTTGTAAGTCCTACCCCACTTCAAGTGTTGTTTGGGCCTCATGCCATTCTTTCTTTCTAACCCTATCCAAAAGCTAAGTTATAACCAAAGAAATGCCTTTAGATCAATCTTTTAGAATGTTAAGGCTAAGCAAGTAATGGATATGATGACACATTTTGGGAACTACTAGTCTTTCTTAGTGTAAGGAATTAGGAGAGAAATAAAAATGAGAGTCTTGTTGGTGAAAACCCTCACGGGCACCATAAGGCGATGGTAAGTTGAGAGAGATAAAAATGAGAGAGTCTTGTCAGTGAAAACCCTCACAGGAACTGTAAGACAACTGTGAGTTAAGAGAAATAAAAATAAGAGAGTCTCATTGGTGAAAAACCCTCCCGAATACACTAAGGTAATGTTGAGGTGAGAAAAAAATGAGAGAAGCTCGTTGGCGAAAACCCTTCAAGTCATCACTAGCCGAATGAGGTCTCCAAATTTGATAGGCCTAAGGAAGTAACTCAGTTTTAGGGCCATTAACTCAAGAACAATTGATAGAAAGTTCGGATTAAAGATCAGGAAGCTTAATCCAAAAGGCATGTGATAAACATTAGAGTTGGCTGTCATTTTCAAATAAATTTTTCTTTTCTCTATTTTAGTGGGGACATTCATTGTCTTTTCTTTCTTATCTATATTTCTATTTCTATTTTCTTGAGTCAGTTATTCAATTGTTATCATTTTTCTCATGTCTTTGAGTCAAGTCTACGTCAAAACGAGTGAGAAAAGATTTCAAAATTGGCTACCAGCTTTTTCAATTGCACAAAGCAAGGCAAAAGGCCAGCACATAAAAGAGACATGATTGTGATCCAAAATAAGGCATGTAAAAAATTTGTCGACAGACAAGTCTGGGAGCTCATAAAAGTACCAAGGTTCAAAGGATTTATTTGAGAAGCCTTGCAAAGTAGAGATACTGTATTTGTTTCAAAGTCACTCTTAATAATCTAAGTTTGGGTCAGTGATACAACAAGTCAATAATATATGCTAATGGTTGGAAGCAAGGTTAAATGTGACGAGGGCAAGAGCTATCGCCGCAAAAGCTAAAGCCACAAAGCAGCCACCATGTTTTAAACTCACAAGTTTTGTTTGATGAAACGGAAAACATAGTACCTTTAAAGAAAAGACTTCAGAGCAGAAATATCAAGGGTTGTAATGCCTCACTTTTACAAATGTGGAAAGCAATGTTGCTGTACAGGCTTGATAATCAAATTATGGTAAAAATTTATCATCCTGTATCCCTCGGAGACACTTTCTTGTCAAGGGATTTCAGTTTTCATTTGCTAAGTGATACTCTTCTTAAATTGAACCTTCACTCCTAGAATACGTACCTTTTAGTCGAGTTATTCCCCTTGACTCTTAGAAGACGTACTACTAGTCAAGTCATTTCTCTCGACTCTTAGAAGACGTACCTCCTAGTCAAGTCATTCCTCTTAATTCCTATAAGACATACCTTTTAGTCGAGTCATTCCCCTTGATTCCTATAAGATGTACCTTTTAGTCGATTCATTCCCCATGATTCCTATAAGACGTACCTTTTAGTCGAGTCATTTCTCTTGATTTCTATAAGACGTACCTTTTATTCGAGTCATTCCCCTTGATTCCCATAAGATGTACCTTTTAGTCGAGTTATATCCTTTGATTCCTATAAGATGTATTTTTTAGTCGAGTCATTTCTCTTGATTCCTATAAGATGTACCTTTTAGTCAAGCCATTCCCCTTGATTCCTAGAAAATGTACTTCCTAGTCGAGTCAGTCCCCTTGATTTCTAGAAGATGTACTTCCTAGTTGAGTTAGTCCCCTTAATTTCTAGAAGATGTACTTCCTAGTCGAGTCATTCCCCTTGATTCCTAGAAGATGTACTTCCTAGTCAAGTCATTCCCCTTGATTCCAAGAAAATGTACTTCCTAGTCGAGTCATTCCTTTTGACTCCTAGAAAATGCACTTTCTAGTCGAATCATTCCAATTAACCCATAGAAGATGCATTTCTTTGTTTGGGTTTTTCAAGTAGTTATGATGTGGCTATCATAAAAGTTCTCTGATATTAAAATGGGGCAAACTTTTAATTCCTGTTTTTGGAACTTTACTTTTCCGAGAAAATAGAATTTCTTTTTATAATAATCATTGTTTGGAATAATTTTTCTTTCTAGATTAGATGTAATTTTAGGAGCCTTCCTGAAGAATAGGGAGAATAAATGGAAAGTCAAGCAACAAGGTGAAGAAGTTGAACGACAAGAAACATGGTAAAGAAGGTGAAACTCAAGCAACAAGGTGAAGAAATTGAAAGTCAGCAGATTGAAATAGCAAGTCAGGATCCCACCTAGAGAACAGGGTGATGAAATTGAAAGCCAAGTAATAAGTTGGAGAAATTGCAAGTCAGGAGCCTGCCTGGAGAAAAGGGTGAAGAAATTGAAAGTTAGGAGCCCGCCTGAAGAATAGGGTGATGAAACTCAAGTCAAGATTCCAAATAAAGCTGCATAGATAGGACTTTTGTAATTTCAGATCTTTTAACTTGTAATTTTCATTTTTGATATAATGAAAGAGTTGCAGGCCGGAACCTCAACAAGACCTCACTCGACCTTCCAAGTCGGTTATCCTTCTTTCTTATATTTCTTCCTTCAAATAATAGTTGGGTCGAAATTTGGTCTTGTTGTCTACATTTTTTTCTGAAAATACTTTGTGTTTACACCCAAAAAGAGGCATGATGTAGACATCTAATTTTGTCCCTCCCAAAAACCCTATTTATCCATTTTTTACCTCACCTTGTCATACACTCTCACCCATTTAATAATTTACCCCACAAGAAACTAAATAACAAACTCACAATAAAATATAACAACCCCTCTAACTAATTTTGACACCTCACCCCTACCCCTACCCCCACCTCATCACCCTTACCCCCACATACCTTCTACTCATCACTACCCTAGACTCTCTCCCCTAGCTCGTGAATAGAACAATACATAAAGAAATTGGGGATTTTTCCATTACATATACACAATTTATTTACACACACAGGGGGGGCCTACTTGGTATCTTCCATTTTTTCTAATTCATAAATAGAAGACACACACACTGAGAATAGACCCTGCATTCACTCACGAATAATCACACACTCATAGAGAAGAGGGACAAGAAGAAATTCACGTTATCCTTAATGATACACACACCATATATAATATACACACCCTCAGAAATATATGCACAACAGTCATCATTACTCTAATCTTCCATTTTTTAACAATACACTAGAAAAAATAGTGAAAAAAAAAAAGAAAATTGAGAGATTGAGAGGAAAAAAATAGTGAAAGAAAGGGCAAGAACGGGAGAGATCAAGAGAAGAGTGGAGGGAGTGTGATTAAAATTGAGAAATAATAGATGAGAGAGAAGTCTGTCTTTAATTTCTATTATTGCCAAGCTCGTCGGAGCTCAGGCAAAGCATAGAACAAATTCTGACGAGATGCAAAAATAACCTATTAAAATGGTGACCAAACTCTTCGCTAGAATCAACCATATCCACTAAAAAATAACTCAAAACTTGCCATCACCAAAAAACCCTATCACCATCGATTAAAATCACCCACGAAATCCTATCACCAGTGAGCTACGAGTGAGCCGCCAATATAATCTATTTTATTTGGGCTATCCAGTTGGTTTAAAAATTCATCCCAATCCCATTTTTAGTTATCAAATAGATTGTTTGACACTTGGGTATGAGTTTGGCGAAATCGAGTTTGAGATAGAGGTTTATTCGAATTTAATCTTGATTGGAGGCATTCCAATGTCGTTCTAGTCGAACAATTTGGATTTGGAATAAATTGAGCTCCATTTCTTATCTCATTCTCAATTAATTCTATTTGTTTGATATTTTGGTGTGTTAAATTCATACTATGTGGATTTTATTTTCATTGTTTTTGAGATATTTTTGGATCATTGTGAGTGATTGTGGATATTGATTATTTGATTTTATAATGAAATTGGTAATTGGTTGAAATGATGTGAATTCATCTAGGGTGGGAATCGAAATTTGATAAAAAAAATGAATATAAATTAGTTGCTTTGATTCGTTGTATTTGTTACTTTTGCGTCTAATTGTCAATTCCTTAATAGCATCATGATAGATCGAACGGGATAGGAAAATGGTAGGCTCGGGTAGGCAAATTTAGAAGGTGTGGACTGTTGAGTAATGTGGAATGTTTGTTGAATGATTCTCTTTTTCTTGCATTTGAAAATGTATTCATTTAGCCGGGGAATGCCCCGTGGTCATATATGTTCATTCATTAGGGAATGCCCCAAAGTATCTTGTACTCGGAGGATGTTCTTGATTAATGCCCGAGGCATCAAGTAAAGCATTGAAGCGTAGTTTAGGATTAGTGTAGGCTTACTTTTTAGTACCTTTTTATTTTGGGTTGTAATAATTGGACTGGATATTATATTTTTGAACTTATTTTGTTTTGTTGTTTGTTTGATTGTTTTGTGTATTTTGTGTGGTTTATGTAGTCATAGTGTCAAATAGCTGATATGCTCCACTAAACGACCGTGGTTGAACCATGGGACGGAGGGGTGCCTAACACCTTTCGTTCAGTCAACAGAATTCCTTAGCCGGAATTTCTGTTCGCAAACCAGTTTATAGAGTCAAATCATTTTGAAAAAGGATATCTAAGGGTGACTTGGCACACTCAATTTATGTCAAGTGGCAACTCTGAGTTACTTTTCAAAACAATTCTTTATTTTGTCACTATAATAATAAAAACTCTTTTCAAACTTAAAATTAAATCTGTTGGGGTAAAAAGGGGTATGACACAGGTAATAGGCCAGAAATATGTCTCAAACTTATTGAAATCACTACGCAGTGTGGAAAAGTAAAAAGGGGCATTTGTAGTAACTATATAAAAGTAACAAGGCTTTGGTTTCTTTTGGTTATAAACAATCTAAGACAAACACTAAGCTTGTGTTCCCCCTGGCTTCTCAACTTAGTAGACTTATAGTGGACTATTAAACTACTCCAACACCTTGTATGTAGAATTCGATAGGTTATGTACCATCAACAGTCTTTTGGATAAGCAGATGGATTTCACCCTTTGCCTTTTGAGTCTCAAGATGTCGCCTTAATAACCCTTATCCTGGATCCCAGTTAACTATTACCTTTTGGGTATCTAGTTATTAGATGATGGTTATGATCTTACTTAGATAATACCTAGTAGCGTGTATTGACCGTTAATATTCAAATTACTATTGTGATCGTCTTTTCCTAGTCACTACTCCCGGAGTCTGTAACCCGGATGCTACATGGTGTTCATAATCCCAAAGGAGCACAAGCTAACCCATGACTGGTACTTGCTGCAATAACTTTGTAATAAATACTGTAATTATTATGGAAATAGGCAGAAACATATGCCATAAGGTTCAAATCTATAAATAAATCTGAATGCGGTATCAAAATACCAAATCTAAATATAAGTACTGTAAAACTGAACAACTGTCTGAAAATACTCTATTCTGAAAAGCCTCTAAACTATCTGAACTGTGGAGTTGATGGGATAAGTCCCCAACTAACTCTAATTATCAAAAATAATACTGAAATACTAAAAATAACAAGCATGTCCTCAAACTATGAGGACTCACCACTACTCTGAAAGATGAAGATCTGAACTGCTAAGGGTGTTCTGGAGCCTGCACGTCTGAACCTATAATATAAGACATCATAGAACAAAAAGCATGCACTAGTACTTTGAATATACTGGTATGCTTAGTGAGGTAGGCTGAAATGCATGGGTTCATATGCATGAACAATACTAACTGAATAACATGAGTATGACTGAATAAGAGTACATGCATGAATACATAGACTTTAACTAAGATTGTGATAATACTGAGTACTGAGTCTGAATACTAATAACTGATACTTGAGTTTACTGATACTATACTACTGATTATCTGAATAAATGTATCTGACAGTCCCAAATTCTGTAGAACTATACTGAGTTTCGTATTGAGCTGAGTGACTATATCTGATAGTCCTAAATCTGTGGAACTGAACTGAGTTGTATTCCAAGACTGAGACTGGAACTGAAACTGTGGGAGGTAATCATCTAACCAACATGCCCATCTCTAATTTGATTGGGTTCCAACCTGTAACCCTAGTTGGAAGGATGTCAATATCATGCCACGGGTAAGGACAAGCTATTAGTTTACCCTTACTGACAGGAAGCTCTTCCGTCAACCCTCGCTGGTAGGAAAACTCAAATGAGATGTATTAACCCTTATAGTATCTAGAAATAAGATATCTCAACCCATGATGGCTACGTAGTTCTGTAATGCAGGGATTTGTACTAAGGGTAAAACCCTCTGCTGACAGAAATGCCTCCATCCTTAGGTTTGCTTGGTGCTGAATCCTACTCCCAGTTGAATGGACACTGAACTGATTTCTACTCTGTACTAAGCTAGACTAAATTGTTACTGATATTACTATTTGACTGAACTGAACTGAGTTCACTGAGTTCTGTGGACTGATGGAATACTACTGAATTTTGTTAACTGATAGAGCACAGATTGCTACTGAGGTCTACACTGAGTCATGTGACTGAATTACAAACACTACTGAGATTTTTTGGGTTTTTGTAACTGGCTGAGTTCTACTGATCGAGTCACTACTGAGATTACTTCATAACTGACATTGGCTCTAAGTAAACAGCTAAATTATAGGGTATTAAATTTCCCCAGGACTCGATTACATGAAAATAAAGCATCGCATGATCTTGCTTAGCATAAGTATGCACGTTGAATTCATAGTGCATCTATAGAGACATCTTATCAAACTTTTGCATGGTATTACTTGCAAAGCTAGAATGACATGATTTCTTTCCCTTATTAGTTCATATGAACAAGTCATCAAGCACTTAGTGAGCATACATATGCACATAACACTAAACAACAAGTAGGCATCATAATTCAAATCCCTATTGATAATTTTAAGGGTTTTACATGGATCCTTATGATATTACATATATATCAGCTAACCTCACATGAAACGTATCATAAAACATGGATTATAATCCCAATTAATCATTATAAATATGAACATAATCAAACCCAATATGGAATTCATGAATTTCATCTACTTGATGTTAGAAAATAGTTTCTTGGACTTCGAGGGTAGAAGAGACCCTTGGATGATCACATACCTTAGTTTATGAATTCTGAGAGATTGATGGTGAGTTCTTAAGTTCTTGATTTGAAATTTAAACACCTAGGGTTTTGTTCTTAAGAAATTTTGAAAATGAATAAGTATAATTGCTCTCCAAAGGTTTTAATTTCTTGTTTTGGGGGCTGAAGGGCGTGGAAAAAAAACCTAATTAACCCTGAGGACGCAGCCTTTTAATGCCTATAAACTATGTTACCAATGCACAGGACAACACGCCACGTCGAGTCCATATCAATTCACTGGAATTTGCACTAAAACTGGGGAAAAACTATCTTATCGATCTGATGGTCGGCGCGACGCATCGAGATTGCGTCGACCCACTATTTTGGGCACTTAAACATGGTCTAAAAGAGATCCAAAATTCTCAAAACTTGTTCGAAAACATCTATTTACCTTCCTGATCATGAATTAACTCTAATATCAATATTTAATGGATGTAAAGGTCTTAAAATAAGATTGCCAACTTTTGAAGGCTAAAATGGCACTAAGTCTTGATACTTAGCTAATATATTCTAAGTCTGGGACCCCTTAACAAGCTTAAGGGACTGAATTAAGCTAGAATTTCGCGGGTTCTTACTGTTGTCCACCGCTAAGAAATCAATAAGAATGAATAAAACCCAATACATGCAAGAATATTTATATAGAACGACTTGACACTTCCTCTTCTTCGTTAATCTACCAGGGTTCCTACAACCCTAGCTAAGGGAATTAGTCGCTCATAATTATGAGATCAATCATGAAATCCAAAGAAAAAATTACAAAATAAATCTCACAATAATGAAAGAAGAAATCTCAAAACCTTAAATTGAATAACAAACCAAGAACAACAAGATGTTTGAGCACTTGGCCCCAAAGGGGCCTCCTTCTCAATCAATCAATATGTGAATGTCAATGTCTAAATGAATGAATGAATACAAACCCTAAAGGATATTTATAGATTAAAAAAAACCCTAGAATTCAAATCCTAAATAAAATAGGAAAACTTAATTACCCATACATAATAGAACTTAAAAACATCATAAGAGTGTTATTGGGATACATGGAAACCCTAGGAAACGATTTTGAAATGATCCAAAAAAATCACCATCGGTGGCCACTAGTGGCTTGTCCTTGGGAATAGGTAGTACTTTTGGTCTGCAAGGATGGTACAGGTAGTGGCCGCAGGTACAATTCCTGTACTACAGCTTTCGGGATTTCGACCTCTGACACTTGCTTTGCCTATATGCGGACCGTATGTGCTACTTGCAGTCTGCAAGTTGACTTGGCAAGTAAAAAATTCCCCACCATTATATATATAATTTAATTATCTTTCCAACGATATCAATTTTGCCTCAATCCAATATCCGGATGAAAAGTTATGGCCAAATTACTGAAGCACTGTCAACTCTCGGGATCTTAAACTCTGGCACTTACAACCAAGCTTCAAATCTTCAACTTCAATCACATGCTTTGGCCATGTATAATCCGAAAAGTGTCAAAAATACCCAATAATGATCAAGTGTCCAAAAACATCACTTTTCATCTTTTTCTCTAATTTAGTATCCAAAATCCAATTTCCCGCAAAACACTCCAAAAGCACATCAAATCTAACAAAATACCTTAAGTACATGCATATTCTCATAGTTTTAAGTATCATAATTTCTATATTTCTATAGTACATCAGTGTTTCTTCAGCATCTTGATTTGTTCTGAAACTTACGACCCACTGTCTGTAAGTGGTACTTACGGGCCCGTAAGTGGGTCCGTAAGTTGTTGCCGACTTAATTTTCCTTTTTTATTTAGGTTATAAGTTTTAGGGTTCTGATGTATTCTATAAATACCTTTTTAATGTGTTGGTATTAGATTACGCAGTCTTTACATTCACAATACTATATTGATTCTAAGATTTAACTTTTGATCTTAGAATCCTTTGTTCTTGGTTTTAAGGTTGAATTAATTTGAGATTCTGGTTTTATTCTTCAAATATTGTAAGATTATTCATATGTTTTCTTTTATGAATTCAGTAGATGTTCTTGCAAATATGAGAGGCTAAATCACTTAACTAGGGTTGTGAAAACACTAATGAAATAATGAAGTAGAGGAAGTGCAAAGTAGTTCTTGATCAGTATTTTTGCATGTATTATGATCTTTTTTGATTTGATTGCTTTCTTAACGACTGTAGAAGTTAAGAAACTTCCTATATTCGATACTTACTTTAAAGGTAGAGATTAGGAAAAAAATCACAATAGAAATTTGAGGCTACCAACCCTCATCTAATTAACTTGTACTCAAAAGGTAATAGTTAATCTGGGATGCAGGATAAGGGTTAGTATGGTGATACTCTGAGACTCAAAAGGTAATAAGTTATATTCACCAAAGGTGTTCACAAGATGGTTGGTGATATATATCTTTTCAGTTTCTATATGCAAGGCATTGGGATAGTTTGACGGAGCACAATAAGTTTATAGAGTTAGAAAGTCAGGGGGACATAATCCTAGTAGTCATCTCATATCAATTTCAACCAAAAGCGATTAAGATTTGTTACTATTAATACTATTCTCACAAAATCCCCCCATTTACTTTCATGCATTTTTTTGGATACTTCAATAAGTTTATGATAGATATTCAACCTATTCCCTGTGGGTTCGACCCCAATAATTGTTGGATTATTTATTTGATAGTGACCACATTATACTTCTTGGAGTTATAATTTTGGGCAACGTCATACACTTTAAATACCACTTCTTTATAATGAGTATATCTGCAATGATTAGTTTAGGTTGCACTCTTGTTTTGTTCACTACTTAGAGCACCAAATCATAGGGCCACCGCTTCCAAGAACTAAGAGTATTAAAAACAAAAGTAGGCATCAAATTTATGATTTCCCCTAGTACCTTAACATGTGGACCACCTAATTCTCACCAATTTGTATTGGATGGGTCAAACTCCCTGGGTCTTTCAACTTATTTTCCATCTTCCTCATTACTACTGAACTGCACCCTTAGTGAGTGCTAGCGTCTCAATGCCATTCAGCTTTATTTGATTAGTTACTAAATTCTTTAAGTACTTGGCAGACTTGGGCATTCCTAGCAAAAAATCTAAAAATGGGAGGTCAATGTGAAGTTCTCTGAACGTGTTAAAGAATTTTTTGAAACATGCTTCCTCCTTAGCCTTTTTAAACTTTTGAGGGAATAGTGGCGATAGTCTCTCTTTTTCATGCTCAGTTGCCTTTGTTTTTAAGTAATCAGAATCCCTTGAATTTTTAACATATTTGGCTACAACTTACTTCTCTTCTACCTGTCTTGGGACTAACTCTGCATATACCTCCTAATTTTTCTTGGGAGGTCTGTCAATAAGATATTTACCACTTCTCAAGGTGATTGCCATTATCTATTTTGAATTCTCTATATCACTAGGCAAACCCCCTTGAGGTCTTGTACTTTAGGTCTGAACTAACTATCCCAACTTTGTCTCTAAATTTTTCTAGGCAAGTTACTGATTTTTTATTTCTATATCCATTTGTTCCTGATTGGCTAAGAACTTTTTTAATGTTTCTTCAATATTACTGGCTTACATGTTTTGCTGCTGCTGAAGCTGTTGAGTCTAAACCTAATTGTTTCCCTATTGGTAGTTGGGCAGACATTGTCACTTGTGAGTCTAGGCATTACCATAGTTTTCATTCTGTACATTTCCCATAAAGTTCACCAACTCTGTATTCTGTCCACAAGCATCTGTAGAATGGCTACTTATGCCACAAATCTCACACCAAGATAGGTTCTGCTGGACTATATTCACTTAGCCCTAAGGTTGGTTCACACCCAACTTACTAAAATATGTTAACATTTAGTTTTGCAAGGGTAAAAATTAAGCGTCCAAAGATGTGACACTATCCATCTCACTCATACCTGCGGAATTTTTCACCGCACTTTTGCAAATATCACCATGCCAATTAGGATTACCTTGTTCAATTCAATTTAGGAGAGTATAAACTTCATTATAACTTTTCTCTAAAGCTTGAATGAAATTTTTGTGTTACAGTCAAGAGAATTAACAAAAGTATGAGCTAATACCTTATTCATCTGTTGGTGATGTGGATAATCTTTAAGAAGAGATTTGAACCTCTCCCATGCATGATATAAGCTCTCATTCGACTTCTGCTAAAATTAAGAATCTCCCTACATAACTATGAAGTCTTGCTAGATGAAAAGAATTAGATGAAGAACTTTTTCGCTAGGTCATCCCATGTAGTGATGGAATCTGAAGGTTCTACCTTCACCATTTCTTCATTTTCCCTAAAAACTATAAGGGGGAGAGAGTGAGCCTTAAATAGTTAGTGAAAAATCTAGTAGGGATAAAGGTGTCACTGATCTCCAAGAAATTCTACAAATAGACCTATGAAGCCTCATGTGACCGGGCTGTAAACTGTCTATTGTTGTACAATAACTACACCATATTCTATTTGAGCTCAAATCAACCTCCAGGTTCTGGTCTATGGATGATTGAGGTAACATTAGTTATGAGTAGGATTGCCACTTTGCGAACTATCCTGCAGGCTAGTTGTTCTTCAGACATTGGCACAGGAATAACTTCTTTCTCTTGAATTTGCGGTATGCAATAGAGAAGTAATTCTTCTCTTCTCAGCTAATGTAAGCATCACTCGGGTTTAGGATATGGTTCAACCAAATCTCTTTCCCCTGCCAACTTATTCAAGTTTTAGACATGTACCTAGAAATTTAGAAGCTAAGATCAAGTTGTTAGCACTCATAAAGAACAAAACTAAAAATAAGACAATTGCCAATTTTCAAGTCCCCAACAACAATTCAAAAAACTCTTTGCGTCCTACACACACGTAAGTGTACATGGTCACCCAAGTAGTAAAGTTGCCTTTAAAAGCCAAGTATCGATCCCACTAGAACTTTTGCTCAGCAACAATCTAATTATAGCGTTAATAATTAGATTGAATAAGTCCAAGAATAACCAATTAAATAATTTAATTTGATAATTATAAACTAAATATCAATAAGTAACAAAGATATGAAATTTATATTGTAAATAATATACGGAGAATTCCAAGGTTAAGGCATTTACTTCACATTCATGCATAACTATAGTAAACATTTTATGCTAATGTTTATCGCGATTGTTGATCTATGGGATTGCTACTATAAGTTGTGAATGGTCATCCTATAAGTATCTATAAAAACTAAACACACAACTACATCATTGAGTGGGGATGTGAGTCTTTAAATTTGGTGCATTAAACTATCTTCCTATTTTGTTAACTAAGTGGGGCATTTAGGTATATTGTTGTCCTAACCATTAATTATTCTTTAACAATTAATATCTAATAATTAAAGACATGATACACACTCCGTACATTCTTCATTCCATCCCTCCACTGCTATGATTAATTTGTTTTGGGACTTTGATGTATCCTAAAGTTCATGAAGCTTTAGAATAGTAAAGCAAGAATGTAAGAACAATCACATACTTAATAAAATATAAGTCAAATTTAAACCATAATTACACAATATTGTTTGTAGCCTAAAACATAGAATTAGGGTGTTTATCCACTCATAGTCTTTAAAATAATCACCATCTATGAGTTCATAAAGTAAAACTACAAGAAACTAAAGGTTAAGAATAAAGAATCCTAGTTTGAGTCTTCAATTAGTGTGTTGCTCACAAGATTCCATGAATTTATAACTAAGTGCTCCTTTTATAGTGTTATAGGTCGTCCATATTTAGCCTAACACTAATAATATGCATTGACAACATTACCCCTCACTTAAGAAGTTGTAAAATCATTTTTGGCTATTTTTGTACCATGGGCGTGGCACACCCTTATCGTGGATGTCCAGGGGCATGTCACAATCTTATTGTAGATTCACATTATTTTTTACATGTTTAATTTGTGTATTAGGTTGTTTCACTCCCTTGTCTCAGAGTTCCAAGGGCATAGCACGCCCATGGACTCAGAAATTTTAGATTTTGTCATCTTGAACTCCTTCCTTTTGCATTTGTTTTCCTCGTTCTTTGGGTGTCTTTTCGCTTCACTTTTAGCATTTTTAGCTTACCAACATTTCTAATAACATCTTACATTGTCTATTATAATATCATACACCATGAATTAGTACACACAACACAATAGAATTCATCGTGATAAATTAGAACAACACATAGCTCAAGATAGTAACACTAATTTTTTCGTCTAAACTCTATGTGACTAATATGATTCTAAACTTATTTTGAACACACCTTAAATACTAAAAAAAAGTAATTTTAATGCATATATGCCCAATTATATCATTCACAACTCATTAAATACACAAAAAGTACTCGAAACTAGGTAAACACATGTAGATAATGACACTTTGGTGCATAAATCCACCTAAGATCAATACATACATACATACATACATACATACATACATACATACATACATACATACATATATATATATATATATATATATATATAGACATATTTATAAATTAACATATTTATCTAATAAATTGATTATTAAAAGAAATATTTTACTAATTAAAATAATAAAAATCACTTTTACAATCTTAAGCCATCAAATCAAATAGTTTGCTTAGATCAATAAAATATCATTCCTTTTGGCTAGTGTGTTATATAGATTGAAACAAGAATTCATCCAATATTACAAGTAAATCATTTAGACAGTGATTTAAAATCTATAAGAATGGTTGGAACACTAACCTTTATCCATAACAATAACTTTTGAAGAAGATAAGATCTTCTAAACCTTAAAGGTCCCTCTTTCTGGTGTTTTTTATATGAGATGGGTAAAAAAAAAAAAAGAAAAATTGTCTTTTGATTTAGGGACAGTACCTATTTAAGGCTTTGAAGTGCCTTTTAAGGAAAGGTGCCTTTTCAGGAAAGGTACCTTTTCTATAATTCTCTATCAACCCTTAGAAAAGGTCCATGGATTTTTTATAATTCAAATTAAATACATACTAATAGATATTTAATTTTATACCCAAAAACTTCAATAATTTATTAGATTATAAATTGGTTTTTGATCTAAGGTGTATTTATGCACCTCAGTGTCGTTATCCTAGGTTGTTTGGCCTTATTTTGAGGACAACTTGTGTGCTCAATATGTTAATAATGATATAATTGAGAATATAAATATTTAAGTACTTGATTATAATGTTTAAGGTGTCTTTCAAACAATTTTTTACTCAATTTGGTCACTTAGAGTTCAAATGAGAAAACTAGTATTACTAGCTTGAGCTAAGTGTTATTCTAGTTGATTTAGATGAATTCTAGTATGCGTAATGAGTTCTTAATAGTTTGATTGTATAAATATTTGTGGGACAACTTTTTTATAGTGTTTAAAGTGCAATTTAATCAAGCGTATAGTCAAAACACAAAGCTAAATATTTAAAGGATGACATTAGTTCTTAGCTCGAGTTTCTAGTTCATCATTTTTATATTGTGTTGTTTTGAGATCTAATCCGTAGTATTTTATGATATAGGATGCTTGGTGAGTTGATTTTGATGATATATGGAGTATAGAAAACCTAGAAATCAAGTGGAAACAGAACCAAAAGTCTTGGTATGGAAGACAAATGTACAAGGCAAAGTGTAGACGTCAAATGCAATTTCCAGTGAAACCTCGTGATAAAAGGGCAACACACCCATTATTCCATGGGAATAAGCAACGAGCATCACCCCTTATTCCCTGGGACTAAGAAATGCACAGCACACCTTACTCCCAGGGGAGCAAGCAACGCGCCACAGAGCTTATTCCTACACCCGCCACATTGTAAACACCTTGGACATCTTGGAGGGTTAAAGAGGGGCTGGAAAACACTTCAATTAGGGTTTTCTTCTCTTTACTTTAGTTTTTATATAGATTATATCATGTTTTCATTCATCTTGATTACGATTATGTCCATTAGCGGCTAAATGCCCCCTTTCCAAGGTTAAGGCCAAGAACATATTTACTATTACATTGAATTTAAGTTTGTTTGGATTGATTATCATATTTGGTTGTTTATTTATCCTTGTTATAACTATTTTAAGGATTCACCACCCTTAGAATATATCAATTGTCGACTTGTGAGCTCGAGAGGGAAATAAGAAGATAGAACGTGGGGAAAAATAGAGTAAGGTTCTTATTCTCTTATAAAATAAGGGATTTGAATTAGTGACTAGGATAGAGATATACCTAAAAGCCTTATTTGGTTCACTACGGGATGAAATATGAATGTGTTTAGCTCTATTCTTACATCCCCGCTCAATGATGTAGTTGTGGGTCTAAGTTTGATAGGTGATTAGAGGCTTAAGAGACCATGATCATAATATCAACACCATGAATCAACAACCAAGATAAGTAATCTAATCAATGAAGTTCCATAGCTTAGTATGATTGTTCATAGTGCTTTAACCCTGGGCTTTCATCCATTGATCATCCAAAGTCTTTACTTTTCTGCTTTATTTAGTTTACTTTTAGTTTATAAACTTTTAAAACTTTTTTGGCTACGTTGCACTAATTAATCTCAAGTGTTAAACTAGAAATGAATAGATGCTTAACACAAGTCTCTGAGGTATCAATGGCTTTATTTAAGGCCACTAGATTGCTTGGTGAAACCACGTACACTTACGTGTGCACTTTGGCACAATAGTATTCTTGAAAGATAGCACATCTATGTATAATATATTAATATGTGAGTCCACAAAATAGAAATTAGTAACAATCTCCCACTTGGATCATATATTTCCGAATAATAATCATACATAGATGAAACTTTAGTGCACACAAACTTTTACTATCTTGATTTAAATATCTCAAAATAGTTTGGTCCATCGATATTACCAATATAGTATTAAATCAATCTTCATAACATATATTCGAAACTAAACACATCAATGGTCACAAATATCATCAATACCAATGACAAAGATCAGATACAAAAATTACATGTAAAATGATCTACGTCATGTATATTTCCAAATGGTCCTACCTTATGACTTTAATAGTCCAAAATCACTTTCTTATACATTAAGCAAAATAACAATAGAATGTTAACATCTTTATTTGAGATAAGCATAAAGTACCCCCTCGAACTATGGCCATAGTTTCTACGATACACTCCAATTTCACAAGGGTCCTATTACCCCCTGAACTCAATTTTAGCGATTTTTATCACCATTTTATGCTGATCTGACACATTTATTACATAAAATACATCCCACATCAAAGGTGTCACCTTAGCTGAAAAGGTTGACAAAAGGTGTCACATCAGCACAAAAGGGTGACAAAAATACTAAAATTGAGTTTGGGGGTAATAGGACCTCTATGAAATTGGAGTGTATTGTAGCAAATTTGGTCATAGTTCGGGGGGAGGGGTACTAGATGCTTTACTCTCTTTATTTTTCAGAGTTATCAATAAGCACACAAAATTCATAGATTTACAAAACTTCAGTTTGTATAGAAAATAAACTTTAACATATCGATAGCATAAATAAAATAATAAACATCCACTAAAATGGTTCAGAATCAAATTTGAAAAAACCCACACGAGCCATATGCCCTTGAAATATTTTAGGTTGAAAATCCTTCGTGAGTGAATCCCCAATTATCAAGTTTGTACTAATATGCTCAATCAACACAAGACGACTCTGAACCCTTTCTTTCACGATAAAAAACTTAATGTCAATATGATTTCACTTTGACGAACTTCGATTATTCTTAGAATATAACTTAGCAAACTTATCATCATAATGAATTTTCTATGGTCTTTCTATGCCACCGACTATTTGTATTCCGGTGATAAAATTTCTTAATCGTATTCCCTAATTTGATGCTTCATAATATGCCACAAATTTGGCTTTCATTGTAGAAGAAGCCATTAATGTTTGTTTCACACTTTTTCAAGAAACAACTCCTCCATCTGGTGACATCCAAGCTACACCTCCACTCTGAAGATGATATGATCACTGTAAAATATAGTAACCAAACAAAGGTTGGGTTTGAATCCCAAGGGAATACGTAGAATTGTGGCTCTCAGGAATTGTTATCAATAGGCGGAACTGAAAAAGTAAATAGGGGTTTTTGAGTATCAATATCGAACTTGTAACAAATATCAACTTCGGTTGTAATCATTTGTGAGTGAATAGTAGGATTGTATTCCCCTTGGCTTCTCAACTTTGTAGGCTTATTGTGCTTTATTGAACCAACTTGATACCTTTTATACTGAATCGATAAGTTATGTACCTTCTACAGTCTTTGGACAAGTAGAAGGATTTCACCTTTTACCTTTTGAGTCTCAAGATGTCGCCTTTCTAACCCTTATCTTGATACCCATTAACTATTACCTTTTGAGTCTCTAGTTAACAGATGAAATCTAACCATCTTACTTAGATAATACCTAGTAGCGTGGATCGACAGTTAAACTCCAAATTACTGTTGTCATTATCTTTTCCTAGTCATTACTCCTCTTTTGGAGTAAGTAGCAATAATCTAGGTGATCTTAACGTTTGCAACCGCTAGAATACCTGTTAAAGTAAAGCTAATACAATGAAAGCATGGATATCAGTTCAGAACAATAATAGCACTTCCCCAACTTTCTCAATCTGATAGGGTTTTTACAACCCTAGCTAAGGGTTTCTAGCCTCTCATGCTTTTAAAGTAATCAACAACATTCATGATTGAAAGCATAAGACGAAATCACAATAAGAAGAAGTAAAAACCCAAAATCATAACTGAATTAATCAACCAAAGTCAATACAAGTGAATTCCAAGACTAAGATCGAATCTTGGAATCAAAATATATTTGTAAGCATCAAAAGTGTGTAACTTCTACTAAAAACACATAAGGGGTATTTATAGTACATGAGGAAACCCTAAAATCAAAGCCCAAATGAAATAGGAGAAAAAGGGGTTGGTGGCTAGTGGTGGTCCCTACTTGTACCCTATCCTTGGACACAGGTAGTACTTGTGGCCTGCAGGGTGAGCGCAAGTAGTGGCTGCAAGTGCCAGACCAAAATTTCCTGCAGTTTAGCTCTTGGGATTTTGGACTTTTGATACTTTTTTTCCCACATGCAGTCCGCATGTACAACATGCGGTCCGCATATTGACTTAGAAAGTGTTGGGAGTTATCTTTTCAGCTTTTTTTCAATTTTCGCACATGTTTTGGTCACGAATAAGTTGAAAAGTGTCCCGAACATCCTTAATTTCTACCATAAGTATCCAAAAATAGCTTTTTCATCTTTTTTCATGAAGATAGCATCTAAAACATGATTTCCTACAAAACATACTCAAAACGCATCATAACTAACAAAATGACCTCAGAAACTTACATATTTTTCTCATTTTAAGCATCGAAAGTGCTATATTTCTATAGCATATCAACACACTCAACTTAGAAAGTTTACATGTCCTCAGAAAATAAAAAATAAAAACAAAACTAAACATGACGCTTAAATAGAGCTATTCAAGGCAGCCAGTCAATACTTTTAAGCTCAAAGACCATACGACCTCCTATCATGACTTTTCAAAACCAACTTTGTATAAACATGAAGCACAACAATGTGACACACAGGGATCAAGGTATAGCATTACATTGACAACTGATAACTATGCAAATGTACAAGTTACACTACCCAAACACGTAAGTAGCTAGCAATGTGACTTATGTACCCTCACAACGAAGATGTCCCACTTACAAATATGAAATAATACATGTCAATGCAGGGAAAGTCAAGAGACATTCACCCTTAGATAAATAGTTCCAATCAATGTGCATCAAATATCATAGGCATGCCCATTTTTTTTACCTTAGCATTTAGACAGTCAAGTTAGGATCACTATAGGGCTTTTCTCGATTGTAATGTAGGCTTGGGGGCTGGTATGGTACATATGGACATATCAAGTGACTAAGACTCCTTGGCACTACACTACTATTGGGGTCTCACTTATTAGCCAATTTCCTTTTTATTCCACCTTTATTTATCCCTTTTTATTCTTAATTGCACATTCAGGTTGGGTGTGGTCTTTTATTCTTTTTCACTTTTTTTCACAAACTTCTTTTTTCTTTTTCTTTTATTTTGCTACCACACTCAACCCTAATTTTTTTTCTTTTATTTTTCCCTTATTTGTACCCACTTTACATCACGTACCCCTAAGAAAGCTACCCTCAATTTACATGATTTGCCTAAGTTGAGATACACAATGTCCAAGGAGGACTCGACCTAAAATAGG
Organism: Capsicum annuum; assembly: GCF_002878395.1. Lineage (NCBI taxonomy): Eukaryota > Viridiplantae > Streptophyta > Magnoliopsida > Solanales > Solanaceae > Capsicum > Capsicum annuum. The sequence continues at coordinate 59,877,468 of NC_061118.1, read as the reverse complement.
TACATTGTAACACAAATGGAAAGGTAAAAAGTGAAAACAAAGAAATAGGCTAAGGCTCAAAATAGGGATCAAGGGATACTATTTCACATATGAAAGGTCATTTAGGCTAAAAGTAGACTAAAACAAAAAACTACATATGATCCTTTCCTAACTGACTATCCTTCAACCTAGGCAAGACTAACTAGGTAAGTTCTGAATTCAACACACAGAGGGAACTAACTAGCATATCACATATACATGGCACAAATTTAATATCACAAACTACTACTTATTTGGTTCATGCAATCGTCAGCAAGTGATTATAATACCCCTAATCCTAATACCATAACAAGATCCACAATGTTCACACATATATACATTCACACAGTTCTTCAACACAAATTTTTAAAAGGGTATCATTTTTCTCAAAAATCAATGAAAACATGACTAGTGCCCTAAATACTTAAAAATCTCATAATTACACAAAAACATAACACAATACGAAACAAAACACAATATGACACAAATTAACCTACACATGCCGATTCTATAATCATACCGCGGCCGACTGGAAAAGAAGCATGGTAATAAAACCCACGATGGCTATGGATTACCACATCCCCAACTAAAAACTATGCAATATCCTTAATGTGTGAATACAAAACAAAAGGAAGTGAGAACATACATGGGACACACTAAGTGTCCGTGTACCTTAGGTTTCCTCCCAAGAAGTGCCTGATTTACTATCGCAGCATGAATCAGTTCCCTTGGCTACTCAAACTTCGCCAAGGTCCTTCTCAACACAGACTCTAACTTCCTCCAGATTTCCATATAGTGCTTCACTCACTGCCCGTTTACCTTGAACAGGATATCACCATCATGCTTTATTTCTATAGAACCATATGGGAATACCTCAACCATAGTGAATGATCCAGTCCATCTATATTTCAGCTTGCCAGGAAATAAGCGTTGTCTTGAATTATACAAAAAGACCAAATCACCGGGTTAAAATATTCTTTTCTCAATTTTTTAGTCATGATATGACTTCATTCTTTCTTTGTATATATCTGAACTCCCATAATCTCGAAGTAGGAATTCATTTAACTCATTCACCTTGCTCAACCTCAAATTTACCGCATCACACCACTCAAAAGTTAGCCTTTTCAACACCCATATTTTGCTAAAACTCAATCGGTAAATGGCATTTTTTGTCGTACAAACTGATATAGAGAGGCACCTATGGGGGTATTATAGGTTGTCTTGTAGGCCCACAATGCATCATCTAACTTTCTACACCAGTCAGTCCTGTTGGCATTCATAGTCTTTGCCAATATGGACTTTATCTCTCTATTAGAGACTTCTACTTGCAACTAGTCTGATGATGGTAAGGTGTCACCATCTTATACCTTACACCATATATATCAATTAGAGCTTTAAACAAGTGGTTGTAAAAGTGAGACCCAACATCACTAATAATTGCATGTGGAGTCCAAGCCGAGAAAAGATATTTTTTTCAAACAAGCGATGACCCTTTTGCCTTTATTATCTGGAAGCGAAACTACCTATACCAATTTTGGCACATAGTCAATCACTACCAAAGTGTATCTCATGCCATAGGAGCTCACAAACGGGCCCATGAAAATTGATCCCCCACATATCAAACTACTCCAACTCTAGAATAGGTGTCATAAAGAGTTCATGGCACCGTAAAATATTGCCTTGACATTGACACTGGTCATAGGTTTGTGCAAAATCATGAGCGTCTTTATAAATTAAAGGCCATTAAAACCCACGCTACAGAATTTTATGGGTTGTGTGTGTCGCTATAGTGACCCCAACTGGTGATGAATAACAAGCCTCTAGAATGCTCATCATTTTCACCTCTGGAATGCATCCCTGACTCATACCATTAGAATAGATCCTAAATAGATATGAATTATCACAAAATAACTTCCTCACCTCATGTATAAATCTTCTTTGCTACTGGAGAAAGGTCTTCTAAGAAAAGATCGCTTTCCAAATCATTGGGAAATTCAGCAAAATAGGGAATCAAATCTTGAGATACAGCTAACACTCGCTCATCAAGAAAAGCATCATATATCTAGGATCATCCCCTAATTTCTGTATGGTGTGGTCTGTAACCTAATTTACTTTCCCTTTTCGGTCCTATACTTTAAAATCAAATTCTTACAGCAAGAAAACCTAATGAATCAATCTTGGTTTGGCATTTTTATTTGACATCAAATATATAAAAGTTTCATGGTCAGTGTGCACTATGACCTTAGTCTCAATCAAATATGACCGAAATTTTTTGAAAGCAAAAACCACCGCTAGTAGCTCATGCTCTATAATTGTATAATTTTTAGTGCGGGGTTTAAAGCTTTGCTGGCATAGTATATGGGATAAAGAATATTTCTTTTATTGTCTTAGGAAATCACCCAAGGCCACTATCCTTGCATCACATATTACCTCAAATGGTGCAAACCAATCAAGAGACACAATAATGGGTGCTGAAATTAACCGCTCTTTCAGGCATTTGAAATCCTTGAGATAAGAATCATCGAACATAAATTTCACCTATTTCTCTAAAGGCTTGCATATAGGACTTACAATTTTAGAGAAATCCTTGATGAACCTCCTATAAAAACCTGCATGACCCAAAAAGCTTCGTATGTCTCTAATAGACACTGGTGGTGGCAATTTCTCTATCTTCTCAATTTTTTCTTTGTCCACCTCAATACCATTTTTGGAGATCTTGTGCCCTATAAAGATACCTTCTTTCACCATAAAGTGGCATTTTTTCAAGTTTAGCACTAAATAGCATTTTTTACATCTCTGTAGTACATTGGCTAAATATGCCAAACAGTCGTCGAATGAGTCCCTGACCATTGAAAAGTCATCCATGAATACTTTGATTGTGTCTTCCACCATGTCAGAGAATATAGGCATCATACATCTTTGAAAAGTGGCAAGAGCATTACCCAACCCAAACGACATTCTCTTGAATACAAAGGTCCTATAGGGGCAAGTAAAAGTAGTTTTTTCTTGGTCTTTTTGAGCAATCATGATTTAATTGTACCCCGAATACCCGTCAAGAAAACAATACCAACCCCTACCTGCTTGTTTGTCTAGAATCTAATTCATTAATGACATAGGGAATTGGTCTTTTTGTGTCCACTTGTTCAGTTTTTTTATAATCCATGCATCTCTTTAATTGGTCACTATTGGTACTAATTCACTCTTTTTATTTGGACCCACTGTGATTCCCTCTTTTTTGCATGTGTTGAACTGGCTTACCCACTTACTGTCTATAATGGGAAAAACCACCCCAACATCTAACCACTTGAATATTTTCTTTTCACTACCTCTTTTATAGGAGGATTCAGTTGCCTCTGGTGCTCAATACTGGGAATGTTGTCCAGCTCAAGTTGTATTATGTCTGTGTATAAACTTGATGGAATCCCCACGATGCCTACAATGGTCCACCCAATAGCTTTCTTAAATTTTTTCAATACTAATGTCAAATTTTCCACCTGTGCTCTTGCCAAATCTGCTGCTATTATCACCGGTAAGGTTTTGTTAGCCTGTAATACCCCATATTTTTCCTAGCTTAAATTCGTTCCTAGAATGTTAATGGATAGCTTCCAAGATAAATAATATTTATTCCATGTGGAATTTTCAAGATTTCAAATTTTCATTGTGTGGGAAATTGAATAAGCTTTCTATCGATACCAAATTCACCCAAATCCCGACACTTGGTGAAGGAGTTATGGCATTTTTAAGTTGACAGTGTGCCACTTGGGCACTTGGCGCGTCGCGGAGCAGAAAAAATTCGCAATTATCAAATTCCAGTGGCCCTCCGCGATAGCCCCGCATCGTAGAGAAGGCCATTTTCCTAATTGTCCCATTCCAGTGAGACTTCGCAATACTAAAGCATCCCGCCAAGGGCCAAAAATGGCAATCCAAGGGGCACCGCGATTGTGGCGCATCGCGGTTAGCGCCCAATTTCTGTTGGCGCGTCGCGGTGGCCTAGTAAATTGAGATTTTTGGTCCATTTTTCAGTTCCGTTTAGGAGTTTAAAAAGAGTATTTTGGTAAATTACCCAGCCCCCAATCCGTCCAAAACATATCATTAAGCTTATACCAAAGCACTTTATGCCTATTTTATCACTTTTCTCTCAAAAGAAAATCCTAGATCATCAAAGCTTTTTCTCCAAGAAATCCAATTCCTCCATTAATTCTCCAAAGAAATTCAAGATTAAGGATTTCCAATACAAGAACTCCAAGAATTCATCTCCAAAAGCATAATAGGAATCCAAGATTCAATCTTTTCATTTAAGATCATCAATTAAGGTATGTGGGGTTCTTCAACAAGGATAATCCTTTCATCCTTAGGCCCAAAATTTGTTTTAATTACAAATTTACTGAATTTTATGTGATTTTCCATGAGATTAAAATTAGAGTTTATACCCATCTTTGTTATTTACAAGCTTATGATATTTCCAATGATTTAGAAGTTTTATGTTCATATTTTCATACATAATGCAGAAATTTCCAAATTTGGAATTAATTTCTCAATGTTTACATTATCACACATAAGCAGTTTAATGTTTTAACATGAGATTTATGCATGGGGTATTTTCCCAAGACTGAATAGTATTACTTCATGAAAGATGATGCTTTAAACATCTTATGAGCAGATTATTTTCAGTTTTCAGAAAAAGCTTTGATCTTTTGATCATCGTTTAGCTATGGAATCCACTTTACAAAATTTAGATCACTTGTATTTATAGATTTACTCCGATAAAAGAATTTTTTATTTCATAATGAACCATTATACTAGTTTAAAGTGGATTTTCAATAGAATGAGCATAAAGACTAAAAAGAGATTAGTATTTAGCACCGAGTAGGAAGTGTGGGATTAGCGTGCCCTATCTTCCATAGAAATACATAGCCAATGTAGGTACAGATTATCAGATTTATTCCTATTTCTATATGGATGACAGATTTAGCTTATGATCGATCACATGAAAAGTAGGTTATACTCCCTGGCAAGAGTATGACTCCTCTCCCCAACGTGAGGATTCCTTCTTAAGGAGACAAGAACGTTGAACTCCATGAATGCTCACATGGTTTATGTCGGTTAAGAGAACCTCTCTGCTAGCTACCAAAAAAGATTAATAGAAAAACTTTTAGAAAAATTTAAGTGTAACGGCTCACAAACTTACTCAGATATTATTTTACTTAGGATTTTAGATTACAGAATTACAGCTTTTAGTTTCAGATTTTACTAAATGTTATGACTATATTTAGTAAGTCATAAACTTACTCCCTTTTTCACCTAGCCTATATGATTTGAGAATAGAACAGAAATATAGATTTTAGAACTAAGTGTTATGAATCACAAAATTTATACTATATGCTTTACTTTTCATGATTTATGATCTTCAAATTTCAGATTACTCAAGCCTATGTGAGTCATTTACATTTAGCATGCATGATTTTATAAAATCCAATGATAATGTTTTACTTATGCATTCACCCCATATACTCAGTAATCCTCAAAGTACTGATCCACATATACATCTATGTGCTACATTATCTAATAATGTAGGTACAAGTTGTGGTATGTACAATAAGAATCAGACAGTTTCAGATTCTAGACAGCAGATGATGAGTCCTCCTACTTCAAAGACTTCAGTTAGATGTTATTTATATACTTTACTTTTCTACTCCTATGTATTAATTAGTGGTAGTTAGGGGCGCGTCCTAGCTATCTATAGTCAGTATAGTAGAGGCTTCATAGATGTCAGTTAGAGTCAGATATGTAAATTCAGTCCTTCTTTTCAGACTTTATCAGAATATAAAAGTTGTATCAGTATTGTAATTTCACAGATTCCATCATTTTCATGTTTCTGCACAGTAAACTTAGTCATTTTATACATATTTATTTAGTTTCTTATAAGTTATGCCAATAGAAGGGTTAGCTTAAGATCACTTGTGGTCCTAAGCACCGTGTGACATCTTGGGATCATTTTTGGGGCATTTCATAGCCCCCAAGAATCCATACATCAAATAAGAGGGAAAGGCCTTCAATTCTAATACCGGTGGCTTCTCAGTAGATGGTTTTCCAGGAGGTATAGTTCTATTCTTCAAGTTAAGATCCAGCTTCTCAGGGGCATATTTGTAAGAACCTATGCCATGTAGTGCATGAACCAGCTCGTCATATTTATCTATCCTATCACTCTCAAAGTTTATGATCATTGTTGTTAATGCTTCTACCCCTAGTCTTTCCTTAATAGGCATATCCACTGCAACCATATCATCATCCACAATATCTATCACTACCAGGACTTTTATATTATCAAGCTGTTGAACTATCATGCATATATTCAATACTATTTGCTCATTGTTCTATTTGAAGGTGATCTCCTCTAGGTCCATATCAATCAACACCTGATCAATGGACAAGAAGGCTCTACCCAAGAAAATTGGAGATTGGGCATCCACTTTACAGTCTAAAATCCTGAAATCTGTCGGATAAGTGAATAATGACACCCTCACTTCTATGTTGTGGATAATACCTACTAAATTATTTATAGATGAATCAACCATCAATAGCCTCGAATATGTAGGCTTGAGTTCTCCTAACCCTAACACCTTGTATATCATAATTGGAATTACATTTATTCCCACTCCCAAATCTCATAGAGCTTGATTAATATCATAAGGCCCAATAGAACATGAGATGGTGACTGATCCTAGGTCTCTCTTCTTTTATACTAATGGTGTATGAAAATTCATGCCAAACTATTGCATTATATCTTGGAGCATTTTTGCAACCCATTCCCTACTGTCATTACTCTCAAAATCATCATCACAATAAGTCAGCTTCTCAAATTCAACTTCAAATGGCTTATCTGTAACAATATTCTTATTCTTTAGCTCATTAGCAGCATGAAAAAAATTCCCACCAGGTAGGGAATCACCCCTAGTATTAATAGCCAGACAATGCACAAGAGTCGGTGAATTCTGCATAGTGTCACTAGGAAGGGCACCTGTTTGTCATTGGGCCAAAGTGGCAAAGATTTACCCATACTGCTGCTCCAAATACTTAATAGTAGTTGAATATGACTCAACCTTCTGGTTCAATCCTAAAATATCGGCCTTGAGTTCTTTAAGGCAAGTTTTCTGGTTCTCTTGACCCTTCATCAACTTTTTCAATATCTCTTTTATTTTCAATTTCGTATCTCATCTGCCAGGTAGAATGTATTTATCTCTATCCTTATAATAGTTTTAACCTTGATTCCCTTTCCCTTGGGCTTAGAAACCCGCCAACTAACAATCCACGTACTTTGCCTCCTCCTCTAACTCAGACTCATGCACCCTATGCCCTCACTGCATCAAGCTTTGTAGAATTTATTATTGTAAATTGTTTGGCCAACTTACCAATATCTGTCCTCAATAGTGAAATCTCCTGAGCTATAACATTCTCAGCTACTCTTCGCTCATCAAAAGCTCTAATGGTATAAATGTCAGAACCTATCTCAACCATACGAGTTTTCCACCCTTGGTTAGTTAATGAGATTTGATCCATAATACTCAAAGCTATCTGCCATCGCAATCTCATAAATGCTCCTCTAGAGATACTTCTACCATTGCTCTGGAACTGATAGTCAGGCTCTATAGAATATCTCTAATAAGCTTGTCCCTGAAATTTGGAGGTTGGGCACCGATACTGAGGTTGAAATGCAAATCCATGTAAAATTTGCCAGAGATATGTTTGCATCGTCTGTAGGCAACCGCACAAACACACCCTTTAAGTCTAAGAGCTGAATCTTAGCACTCGAGATATTGGACTTGACATCATGGGGAAAACAGGAGGAATGATGGCTTTAATATCTGCCAGCTCAATGTATCCTAGATTTTCTTCATTATCTTCATACGGCTGAACATACTGATATGCTGGGATTACTTGAGGTCGGCCTCATCTGACTCTGTTTTGATTTTCATTGAGTACTACTCGGCGGTTTGCTTTGGTTGGCTAAATCTATTTCCCCAGCTATCCTCTAAGCATCTTTTACTACCCTCATCTCATTTACAACTTGAGCTAAAAGCTCACCAGTTGATAACACTCAACTTACACATTAATTTAGTGCAAGACGATCGTCATCAATATATTTACCCAAATTTAGAGTCGAGGTCAAACCCACGAGGAACAATGTGAGTGGTGATTAAACTAATTTAAAACTATAGCTACAAGTTGAATTTAAACAAATATTGCAAAAAGATAAAATGAGAGTTTTTGATGATCAAACAAATGTTAAAGTTTTAACTTGCTTCAGAGCTCAAAACTAAAATTTCAATGGTTCAAATCAGTGAGAGAGAAACTAGGGTTGTGATCACTATGATTATTAATCCCTATTAAATAATAGTTGTAGTGTTAGGTTCTCGTGACTTTTGGGAAACACCAAACTATCAGTTTCGACAATCCATCTAAGTGTTTCTCAACCTACTTAGATGTAGAACTCCTAATTCTCTCGAACTTAGGAAATCATTCTATTCATACTGATTTTATCTAAAGTTGATCAATCTTGCTACAGCATTAATCATTACATGGGAGCTTAACCTTTTCAAATCCTTGTTGATAATTCGCTACCTTTAGTTTATTTCTCAGTTTGAGCAAATCAACATAAGGCAGGATTTATTGTTTGCAACTAGTAAATAACAATCATAACAAAGGAATTATTAAAATGTCTCCACAGTCACCCAAACCCTAACCAACTATTAAAACCATGGGGGAATAATCATAGATCCCACAACCCTAGTTGTGGATTTTAGTTCCACATGAGAAAGAAAGAGATAGTAACAATTATAATCATCATTCAAAGTAATTAAACTTACAAAAGATGAATTCTGAAGTTGATTCTCTTCTAAGTTCAAGAGAAAATTCCCACAACTAAATCAAAGAGTTGAAAAAATTGAATTCCAAGTTAAGAGAGCCAAAAAGAAAAGTAAACTCCCCTCCAATAAGTTCCAGATGTTCTGCCCCTTTTATAATTAGAAAACCCTAACATATGCTTCAAATACTTCATCCTAATTATGGAAACAAAATCACAGATCACAGTATTTTCTTGGACAGATGACGACGTGTGTGACGGCTTATCAAGAGTCTGATGCCTTATCAAGAATGTCGTTAGATCCTATTCACATTTGAATAAGTTATGTCTTCATCTGATAATGAAGCCTGACGGCTTTTCAGACATATGACAACTTATCAGAATTGTTGTCACTTCTTCACTTTAAGTTCTAAGCACTGCCTAAGACTGACGACGAGCCTGATGGCTTATCAAAACTTTGACAAAACATCACAGGTTGTTGTCACTTCTTCCAGTTGAATCTCATACACTGCCTAAGGCTGATGATGATTTTGACGACTTATCAAGACTTTGACGACATATTAGACAATGTCGTCACTTCTTCACTTCAAATCTCATGTACTGCCTTAGGCTGACGACATTCTCAATAGCTCATCAGAATTGTGATGACTTATCAGAGATATCATCACACTTCTGCTCTAACTTTCTTACACTGTCTACAGCTGACGATGACTCTAATAACTTATCACAAATTTGATGACTTATCAGATAAGTCGTCAACTATACTTTTATGGCCACTTGTTCCAAATTTACTTCTTTTGCTCTTATTGTCTTTGGTTTTCTTGAATCTTGACTTTCCTGCATTATCAAAGAGAAAGCAATCAAAAACGATAAAAGTTGTTTAAGATTTTACAATTATTTCTAGTTAAAAGCCTTAAATGTGTTAGCATCTGCTCACACATCAACACCCTCACTTAAAATAATTGTTTGTTCTCAAGCAACTAAAACATAACTAAGATGATACAAATCACATTCGGCAGTCAATCATCCATTTTAGCTTAAAACATCTTCACCATCTCCAAGGTTAATTAATTTAAAAAAAAACTGTGCATATTATTGAAGAACAACAATGCGACACACAAGAATCAAGATATGGCATCAATTCAGCAACAACAACCATGCATGAACCATGATTACACTATCCAAACAAGTTAGCAACTAGCAACATAACCAGTGTGCCCTCACTAAAATAAGAGAGTTAGAAACATACCTGTGGCACCATAGGTGCGAGGATCTGATGTCAATCACATACTATGAATACAAATAACAAAATACCTTGGGTTACCTCCCAAGAAGCGCCTGATTTAATATCGTGGCACGACTAAGTTATCTTGACTACTCAGAATTCATCAAGATACCTTAAAAGTATTTCATCATTTATCCCTCCACTTAGACGATTTGAATCATCTGCCTATATTTTGATCTTTACATCTTTTAGGTGCGTTGTGCAAATATGAGAGCATGATAAGGAAAGTTCTATCACTCCACTTCGAAGACTTGAACCGCTTGCCCAATTTTGCACCGAACTTTTATGTGGGCTCATTTGGCAATGGTGAGAATCTTAAAAAGCCACTAAATGGACATCGATATTTAAGCTTCTTGGCCTTCAAGATTAGGGTTGTATTATACCCTTTCGGCATGACAAACTCTAAAATATAGGAATTTTCCTCCACATTTCCAAAATTCATCATTTTCTTGGGTGATTTGACTTTCATCATATCCACCAAGCATAATGTTGAAAAGTGATTCGAGTGAGGTCTTCTCCCTAATTTTGGAGTTGCATCCATCTCGACCTCTTCACCTCGAATTGGGCTAGAATCTTTATAAGAGATTGGCTTGGTTTTTTCTTTTGCCTCTAGCACTATTTCCTTAATCTTGGCATCATCTCTTATGGTTGGTTTGGTTGGTTGGAAAATCACCGAGGATTGCTCATCATCAAGCTCAATATCAATATAGGGTATTTGCTCCTCATCTTCACACTGTTCCATTATTTTAAATGATTCCACAGACAAGATATCATCTAAACATAATATAAAAGAATGTTTTGAATGATTGACCTCTACATCTATCTCCTCATGAATGATTGGCTTCATGTCTTGACGTATATCACATATGATATCATATATTTTTTTCTGGAGATCTAATATTCGTTGAAACATAGCTTCAATGTCACTCTTATCGGTGCTTCATTCTTCCTTTTCTTGACCATAAGACCTACCAAACTCATAAGAAGAACTATAATTTGGGTTAGTGCAATAGGGGGAAGGGACATTTGGTAAATCACTCCAATGTCCATCTTGACCACCACATAAAGAACAATCATACTCCCGGTAGGATAGAAATGGTGCACACAACTCTCTCCAGGGAGCATATCTACAATCTTGCCAAAAGTCAGGTCCATCACAATATGGACATGGATCATCAAGATAAGATTTCCAACCACCAAGCTCATGTTCATTCCACGATTCCATAGTAATAAGTAAACTAAAATAAAAACCTACCTAACACAAGAAATAAAATAAAACTAAAAACAAATATTTACAAGTTTGAATTTAAGCAAGTAGGCTAAAATTCTAAACCAACTCAATACGCCAAATTGTTCCCCTGCAACGGCACCATTTTTTATAGTACTCAACTTACACGCCAATTTAGTGCAAGGCGATCGTCATCAATATATTTACCCAACTTTGGAGTTGGGGTCGAATCCACAAGAACAATGTGAGTGGCGATTAAACTAATTTGAAACTATAGCTACAAGTTGAATTTAAACAAATGTTGCGAAAAGATAAAATGAGAGTTTTTGATAATCAAACAAATGTTAAAGTTTTAACTTGCTTCAAAGCTCAAAATTAAAATTTCAATGGTTCAAATCAGTGATAGAGAAACTAGGGTTGTGATCACTATGATTATTAATCCCCATTATATAATAGCTATAGTGTTAGGTTCTCGTGACTTATGGAAAATCCAAACTATCAGTTTCGACAATCCATCTAAGTGTTTCTCAACCTACTTGGATGTTGAACTTCCTAATTCTCTCGAACTGAGGAAATCATTCTATTCATACTGATTTTATCTCAAGTTGATCAATCTTTTACAACATTAATCATTAGATGAGAGCTTAACCTTCCTAAATCCTTATTGATAATTTGTTATCTTTAGTTTATTTCTCAGTTTGAACAAATCAATATAAGGCTGGATTTATTATTTGCAACCAATAAATACAATCATAACAAAGGGATTATCAAGATGTCTCCACAACCACTTAAACCCTAACCAACTATTAAATCCATGGGGGAATAATCATAGATCCCACAACCCTAGTTGTGGGTTTTAGTTCCACATGATAAAGAAAGAGATAACAATAATTATAATCATTATTCAAAGTAATAAAACTTACAAAAGATGAATTCTGAAGTTGATTCTCTTCTAAGTTCAAGAGAAAATTCTCACAACCAAATCAAAGAGTTGAAAAAATTGAATTCTAAGTTAAGAGAGCCAAAAAGAAAGGTAAACCCCACTCTAATAAGTTCCAGATGTTCCGCCCCTTTTATAATTAGAAAACCCTAACATATACTTTAAATACTTCATCCTAATTATCGAAAAAAAATCACAGATCACAGTATTATCTCGGACAGACGACGATGTGTGTGATGGCTTATCAGGAGTCTGATGCCTTATCAAGAATGTTGTCAGCTTCTCTTCATATTTGAATAAGTTCTGTCTTCATCTGACGATGAAGCCTGGCGGCTTATCAGACATATGACGACTTATCAGAATTATCGTTACTTCTTTACTTTAAGTTCTCAAGCATTGCCTAAGCCTGAAGACGAGCCTGGCGGCTTATCACAACTCTGATGGCCTATCACAGATTGTCGTCACTTCTTCCAACTGAATCTCATACACTGCCTAAGGCTGACGATGACTTTGATGACTTATCAGGACTTTGACGACATATCAGATAACGTCATCACTTCTTCACTTCAAATCTCATGTACTGCCTTAGGCTGACGGCATTCTCGACGGCTTATCAGAATTGTGATGACTTATCAGAGATGTCATCACACTTTTGCTCCAACTTCCTCACACTGTCTGTAGCTGATGATGACTCTGATAACTTATCACAAATTTGATGACTTATCAGACAAGTCATCAACTACACTTTCATGGAAACTTGTTCCAAATTCACCTCTTTTACTCTTATTGTCTTTGGTTTTCTTACATTTTGACTTTCCTGCATTATCAAAGAGAAAGCAATCAAAAATGACAAAAGTTGCTTAAGAATTTATAATTATTTCTAGTTAAAAGCCTCAAATGTATTATCATCTGCTCACACATCACCTGTCTATCGATCAACAATGTCCTAAAATCCTTTGGGAGGAGAGGGAGGCAAATCATCTCATTTCGATACGGTTATCCTACTAGGTGTTTGTAGGATCCTCTCTAGATTCAAATTCAGTGGGAATAAGAGATTACCTTTACTCCAAGTGCTAGGAATACATCGACGTATACCCAACTAAGAATAAAAACAAAAGGAAAACCTAAAAACTGCAACAACTTCAATTCATAAATCAACACAGTAGTCCACAGCACTGGCGCCAAAATTTAGTGACGTCCAAGCTATACCTCTACTCTAAAGATGATACGATCGCTGCCAAGTAGACTAACCCAACAAAGGTTGGGGTTGAATTCTAAGAAAATATGTGAAATTATGGCTCTCAGCTATTGTAATCAACGGGCAGAACTGGAAAAGTAAATGAGGGGTTTTGAGTAACAATATCGAACTAGTCAATAATATCAACTTCGGTTGTAATCAGTTATGAGTGAACATTAGGATTGTGTTTCCCCTAGATTCTCAACTTCGTAGGCTTATCGTGCTTTGTTGAACCAACCCAATACCTTGTAAGCAGAATCGATAAGTTATGTAACTTTGATAGTCTTTGGACGAGCAGAAGGATTTCACCCTTTACCTTTTGAGTCTCAGGATGTCGCGTTACTAACCCTTATATTGATCACAGTTAACTATTACTTTTTGAGTCTTTAGTTATTAGATAAAATCTAACCAACTTACTTAGATAATACCTACTGGTGTGGATCAACAGTTAAACTCCAAACTATTATTGTCATTATCTTTTCCTAGTCACTACTCCTCTTTTGGAGTAAGTAGCAATAATCTAGATGTGATCCTAACATTTGCAACCGCTAGAATAACTGTTAAAGTGAAGATAGTACAACGCATGCATAGATATCAGTTCAAAACAACAATAACACTTTCCCTACTTTATTAATCTGCCAGGGTTTCCACAACCCTGGCTAAGGGTTTCTAGCCTCTCATGCTTATGCAGTAATCAACAACATTCATGATTGAAAGCATAAGATGAAATCATAATAAGAAGAAGTAGAAACCCAAAGCAGTAACTGAATTAATCAACCAAATTCAATACAAGTGAATTCCAAGACTAAGATTGAATCTTGGAATAAAAATATATTTGTAAGTATCAAGAGTGTGTAGCATCTACTAAAAACACATAAGGGTTATTTATAGTACATGAGAAAACTCTAAAATTAGAGCCTGAATAAAATAGGAGAAAAAAGGATTGGTGACTACTTGTGGTCCCTACTTGTGCCCTTTCCTAGGGCGCAGCTAGTACTTACGGCCTGCAGGGTGAGCACAAGTAATGGTCGCAAGTGCCAGACCAAAATTTTTTGCAGGTTAGCTCTCGAGATTTTGGACTTCTGACACTTGCTTTGCCCACATGTGGTCCACATGTACTACATGCAGTCCGCATGTTGACTTAGCAAGTGTCGGGAATCATCTTTTCAGCTCTTCTTTAATTTTTGCACATGTTTTGGTTACGAATAAAGTGGAAAGTGTCCTGAACATCCATAACTACTCCCATAAGTACCCAAAATACCTTTTTTCATATTTTTCATGAACTTAGAATCCAAAATATGATTTTCTACAAAACATACCCAAAACGCATCATATCTAATAAAACGACCTTAGAAACTTACAGATTTCCTCATTTTAAGCGTTGAAAGTGCTATATTTCTATAGCAGATCACCAACCAACTTGAAAATATAACCTGATGTAGATCTCCTACTATCAAGACATCCAGCAAAATCATAATATCCTATGATCTCTAAATATTCCAACCTCTGATAAGTGAACATGTAATCTTTAGTTCTTTGAAGATACATTATAAGCTATTTTGCAGTTTTCCAATGATCTAGTCCTGAATTACTTAAATATTGGCCCAACTTTTCCACTGCGTACGCTATATCTGAATGCATAAAAACTTATGCATACATGAGACTTTTCACTGCTGATGCATATGAGACTTTGTCCATCTCTTTCTTCTTTATGTCCAATTTTGGACATTAGTGCAAACTAAATTTATTACCTTTTGCCATAGGTATATATCCTGGTGCATAATTTTGCATGCCAAATATACTTAACACCTTATCAATATGTCTTTGGCGACAATCCAAGAATATTTCTAGTGCAATCTCTATGAATCTCTATACCTAGAATAAAGAATGTCTCACCAAGATCTTTCATTTCAAATTTTCTGGATAAAAATTTCTTGGATTAATTAAAAAAACCTATATCACTGCTTGCCAGTAGAATGTCATCTGCATATAGCATAAAGATAACAAATTTCCTCCTATTAAACTTTAGATATGTGCACTTATCAATAGTGTTTTTCTTAAAACCAAAAGAGGTTATAACCTGATCTAACTTCTGATATCATTGACGGGATGAATGTTTTATACCATATATGAACTTCTTAAATTTACATACAAGGTGCTTTGAATCTTGAGACTCAAAGGTTTCTGGTTGCACAATGTATAGTGTTTCTTCAATGTCTCCATTGAGAAATGCACTCTTTATGTCTATTTGATGTTAGCTCTAAGTCATAATAAGCTACAGTGTCATAATGATTCTAAAGGAGTCTTTCGATAAAAATTGGCCAAAAAATCTTTTTAAAATCTATTTATTCCATTTGAGTGAAGCCCTTGACAACTAGGCGTGCTTTATATCTTTTGATGTTACCTTTTGAATCACGTTTGATTCTAAAAATTCATTTACAATTAATTGGCTTCGATCTTTTTTGTAACTTGACAAGATCCCAAACTCCATTGTCTTTCATAGACTTCAAATCATCTTTCTTGGCTTCGATCCATTTAGTAGAGTTTCGACATGACTTCTCTTGATTAACAATTATAGGATCACTTTTATATTTCATGTCAGAATCATGCTCTTGGAGATAAATACCATAATCAACTAAAATTGAATTTTTCTTTCTCTACTAGATTTTTTTAGGCACTTCAACAAGAGGCTGTTGAACATGAGGTAATCCTGATTTACAGGTTGAAACATATTTGACAAAGTAATTTGATCATTTCCATTAGAATTGATATTATTAGATTTCTCTTCACATAAAATTTGTTTGTTTTGGTTACTCCCACTATAATCAACATCCTCAATAAATTTGTCATTTTCTGTTTTGAAAAAGAATCTATAGAAGGAGTTATAAAACCGAAAACCTCTCGATCTTTCTGAGTAACCTACAAAGTAGCAACTCTTGTAAGGCCTTGCTTCACCTAGACATCCGCAAACATACAAGTGCCTACTAGCTTTCTTACCAGTCCACAATCATATGGGGCCTTAGCTATTACTTTATGAGTAACTCTGTTTAGTATATAAACTGCAACTTTTAATGCTTGTCCCCAAAGCTATTTGGTTAAAGAAGAATGACTAATTGTACTTCTTACCATATCCTTACGAGTTCAATTTTGTCTCTCAGCTACACTATTTTGACTTGGAATCCCTGACATAGTGTATTGAGATATAAATCCACTCTCTATCAAATACTTTGCAAAAGGTCCTGGACGTTGTTCACTAAATCCGTCATATCTACCGTAGTATTCTCCTCCATGGTCAGGTTTGACAATCTTAATTTTTTTGCCTAATTGAGTTTCAACTTACACCTTAAAAATTTAAAAACATTCAAAGATTGTGACTTCTCATGAATTAAATAGAGATATTTGTAACGAAATTAGTCATCTATAAAGTTAATAAAATAGTGTTGACCATTCCATGAAGTCGTAGGGGCGGACCGCAAATGTCTGTATGTATCAACTCTAAAGGTTCTTTACTCCTGTAAACACCTCTTTCCTTATATTTGTTTATTTTCCCTTAATACATTCTATACAAATTTTAAAATTTGATAAATTAAGGGAATCATGAATTCCTTCTAACACAAGCCTTTGTATTCTGTGTTTAGAAATATGACTCAACCATTTATTTCATAATATTGATGAATTCTTATTTGTTAATCTTCGCTTAGTACCTAAGTTATCTGAATGCAGGATTTAATTGTTGAATGAGGCTTGTCTGTTATATTCGTTTAACTTATCAATCAAAGTATCAGTTTCAATAATATTAAAATTTAGAAAATATTACAAATTCTATTTTCAATAGAACAATTGTATCCAGATATGTCAAAACAGGAAATGAAAATTAAGTTTCATCTAAATGACAGTACAATAAATGTTTTCTCTAATTTCAAATAGAAATCGGTATCCAATAGAATTTTAAAGACACCAATAGTCTCCACAATTGCTTTATTGTCATTGGCTACATAGATGTATCTTTCAACATCAACCAAAACTCGGCTCGTTATGCAATCTTGTATAGTGACACTTACGTGAGTAATTGCACCTGTATATACCCACCAAGTGTCACTAGGTACCATAGCCAAACTAACTCTGAACAAACAAAGTTAAGAAGTTTACCTTTCTTTTCACGCAAGGCAACATACTTGATACACTCTTTCTTTATGTGACCAAGTTTCTTACACAAGAAACATAATGATATTTCTTTCTTTGTAGTTTCTTTAGTTGTCCTCCTTTTCCACTTATGTGCAATATTTTTAATTCTAGAAGTAGATCCCAATGAGCACATTCCATCGGTTCTTCTTTAATTCTATCCTCTTCTTGCACACATTGAGCTATAAGCTCATTCGAAGTCTGATACTTAAAGTTAATGTAATTAGACACATAAATATTATTCGTATTGGTAGATGTAGAAGACATTATAAGATAAAATAAATAATATTCACAATTAATGATAAAATAAATAATGTTCACAATTAATCATTCAAATAGATCACGTATATGTGGAGGTAATTAAATCAAATAAATTTAAAAAATTGATAAATAAATAAAAAACTATATTTATTACACACATATCACAGAGGCGAACCCAGGATTAAATGACGACGGGTGCACTACTAGAGATGGATGTGCGTTAGTATAGTGGTGCCACGCCACGCGTTAATGCTTTTGTAAAAAAAAAAATTAGTGTTAAACTAATGTAAAGCCAAACTTATCCAAATAAATATTGGTTAAACGGAAGTATGGCATAGGTTGCTGTGTGGTTAGATGATTTTAATTCTTTTGTGTACATTTTGGGATTGAGATTGCAAGTTCGATCTAACTTGAGTGTTTATTAAGCATTTATTTTGAAAAAATAACAACAAAAATCATCAAATGGAAATCGAACCTGGGACGCCTCTCACTAGCAAAGAAGCACAAGGCTAAGCTTTAGACCAATGAGCCAAAGCAACGCTTGTGTTTAAGGGTGCACAATTTAATATATTTTATCTTTATTCAGGTATATACATGTACATATACGTAAATTTTTTCAAAGTTATCGGGTGCACGTGCACTCCCACCTTCAAATATAGGTCCGTCTCTATATATACATAAAAGTGAACTCATCTCAAGATACCTAACACAATGTTATCATTTAGTCTTTGGACAAAATAATAACTTGTAAATTGTACTCTTATACATAATTCATGAACACTGATTACTAAAACAACCTAACAATATGCCTTTCTTTGAACTGACATATTATCGGCATATATTACAAATGTATCACATATTCATAACTATCCGTAATCTGACCAAAATAATCTCGTTGTAGATAATTATTTCGCATAGATAAAAATATACTTACATGTTCAAAGTAAACAAAATCTACACAATAGAGATTAATTTGGCAACATATTGATTCTATATACTCTCTTTTAAACAAGAAGCACAAACAATAACAATTAAAAAAAAAATTCAACGCCAAAAATTCTTATAGAAAATCTTATTTCCTCAACTTGTCCAAAAAGTAGAGAAACTAATGACGTCCCAAAGTTTGCAGAAGATAGAACTATTACTCAAAACAAAGGAAAAAATTCTTGAATTTTTCTCTTCTTTCCAACACATAGAGTAGTATTAAATATACCAAAAAAGGAGATCAAAGAATATTAAGTTTCAGCAACACTTTGTTTCAAAAATATATATATGTTTTTTGTTTCAGAAAATGCTCATAACTTGCACCAAAAATTTCTGCAAAAAAAATATATAAATATAATACACTAAAAGTTCAATAGTCATTAAAGGAAAAAAAAAAAGCAACCAAGATGAATGATAGATTTTCAATAACCCATCTACTACTACACTGAATTAATGTAAAAACTTTTATATTTGAAAAAGGACAAGGAAAAATATACTTCATCTTTTACTAATTAACAAGATAAAATATCTTCATCTTTTACTAATTATATACTTCTTTTAGAAAAGTTGTAAACAACAAAAAATAAAAATAAAAAATTCAAGTACATGTCAAAACGCGCTGGTAGTAACCAAACGAAAAAACCAGCCCAATCAAAGTATCGTTTTGTGGCAAAAAAAATATATATTTCAAAAAATTAAACATCATATCTAATGATCTAACAAGACCTTGCCCTTGATACCACTTGATAGAAAACTTGAAACAAAAATTCATTCAAGATCACAAGTTTGATAGAAAACTTGAAACAAAAATTCATTCAAGATCACAAGTAAATCATTTAGAGTGTAATTTAATAATCTACAACAATGATTAGAATATTAACCTTTGTCCATAGTAATAACTTTGAAGAAGACAAGACCTTCTAAATGTTGAAGATACTCTTTCTGGTGTTCTTTATTTGAGATGGAGAGAAAAAAAAAAGAAAATATTATCTTTTATTTAGGGATCATGCCTATTTAAGACTTTGAAGTGCCTTTTCAAGAAAGATGTTTTTTTAGAAAATGTGCCTTTTCACAAAATTTACTTTTTCTCTAAGTTTTCATCAAATTTTAGAAAAGGTTCATAAATTTTTTATAATTCAAATTAAACTCATACTAATAGATATTTACTTTTATTCCCAAACATTTTAATAAATTATTAGATCATAAATTGAGCTTCTTTAGAGATAAAAAATTACTAACAACGGTTAAATAAAGATGTACATAAGTCGGGGAACCTTAGTTGTTTAGTTGGTTAGTTACCTGAACTTTCACCTTATTGGTGAGGGTTTGATTCCCCACATTATAATCCCCTTCCCCATTCCCCTTTCCCTACCCCAATTTTTTTTTCTTTTTTATTTAAAAAAAGATGTACATAAGTTTGATTTGATTAGGTTTTATCAACTCCAAAACTAACACAAATTATATTAGTTTGCTATGTTGATGTTAATTGTTTTATCAGACTTTTTGATATATTTATTATCATATAAACACTATTTTAATTTTACCTTACTAAAGTTATGGATAAAGTATAGATAGAGTAAATTTATGTCTAATAATAATTGAAAAAGTTCACAAACAATATGATCTACTAAAATATTTTTATGTGAGTTTCTTTTTATAGCACTTGAAAGTTATTTTTTTAGTTTAGTAATTATTTTCATTAATTAATTCTTTCAAGCTTAATCAAATTTTAATAATTAAACATATAAATCAATATGTAACTTAATAGTGATATGTTTTGTTTAATTTTAAAAATTATTGATAAACTACTTTAGAGTTTAACTCATTTCAACAATACTTAATAAAAATTCACGTCAGAATCAAACAAAATATTTAAAATTGCATTATATAATTTTATAATTAACATCGTATCCTCTATTGTCAATATTTCTAGACATACACATTATCTTAAAACCATTATATATGTATATATCAATTTGTTTTGATTATATCTTACTAATATCAACTCAGATTAAATTAGATGTAATTAATTTTTGTAATCGATTTGATTTAATTTTTCATTTGGCAAAAGCTTTTGGATTCATTTTGAATACCCAAAGTCAAAATAAAAATCTTTCATTCTAGGCACGATTGTGTAATTTATAAAACTATAGGGGTTATAACACGACTGCTCATATAACTCTTCATTCCACTGCCACTCTTTGGCTATTCAAGAAAACTTTTTAACATCCTCGGATCCTCATTGCTTAGGATTGAGCAACACATTGAAACAGTAATGGCAAAATAGAAATTTTCGGACACCCAATTTTCAGTAGAGAACAACAATGGCGTATTCATTTTCTTCACTTCGAGTTTTTGGTTCAATTCACTGCAGATTCTCAAATGGGATTTATTTTAAACCCTACCATTCTTGCACTCTCAAAAGTATAAAAAACAAATCTTTATAGATTATTGTTTTTAATTTCATGAATTTGAATTATATTGGATTCTTTTATTTTCTTGCAGGTGCTTTTTTGTTGCGTGGAATACTTTCGTCTCCTTCATGGTATTCAGATAAAAAGGTCTTGCCTTTGGAACTTCAATCTAGTAATTTAGTAAGAAAGGTTTGGACTTTCTCTCCTCTCTGTATGGGCAGGCGTTCCTGCAAAATTGCTGGCAGAAAGGTATAAAATGTTATTGTTATTTCTATTTAAATCATATAGTTAATACTTTCTTTTTGATTGAGTTAAAGATAAAAAAGTTCTAGTTGTTGTGTTTCCTTTGATACAACTACTGTTTACTCTGTCAAGTTCAAATGTATGGGGATCTTAGAGATTAACTAAAATTTGAATCTTTCTCTCGTGAATCTCGCTTCCTAACTTGATTCATCTACCCCAAAAGAAAAAATTTCTACAACAACGACAACAACAACAAACCCAGTGTATTCCCACTCAGTGGGGTATAGGGAGGGTAAAAGGTACGCAGTCCATACCACTACCTCCGGAGAGGTAGCAAGGCTGTCCGATAGACCCCCGGCTCAGGACAAAGAATAATAAGTAAATTCATAATAAAGCATGAAACACGTTGGAACAATAAAAATAAGCATCCACACAGTAGAACCCTATACTAACAAACCAAAGGCATCCTCACCCACAATACCCCCACCCCAAAGCTCTCCTAGCTTCCGACTACAGCCCACCGCAGGCACTAACCTTCTACTCTTATTCGCGTCCTCCACACCTTCCTATCTAGAGTCATGTCCTCCATAAGCTGTAACTGCTCCATGTCCCGTCTAATCACTTCCCTCCAATATTTCTTCGGCCTACCCCTATGCCGCCTGAAACCATCCAAAGCCAGTCTCTCACACCTACGAACTAGGGCATCCGCGCCCCTCCTACTCACATGCCCGAACCATCTCAACCGAACTTCCCGCATCTTGTCCTCCACCGAAGCCACTCCAACCTTCTCCCGACTAATCTCATTCCTAACCCTATCACTCCAAGTAAGCCCACACATCCAACGCAACATCCTCATTTCCGCCACCTTCAATTTTTGGATATAGGCGTTCTTTACTGGCCAACACTCCGCTCCATATAACAACAACAACAACATACCCGGTGTAATTCCACAAACCTTACCTAGATCTTGGAGGTAGATGGGTTGTTTCCTATACACCCTCAACTCAAGCAAAAAAAGAGCCCAAAGCAGTACCAAAAAAGAAATGAAGCCGCCATAAAATAATACTATAGGCAACATGAAAATTCATCTTGAATAGTAATCATGACAAGATAATACACTAATCGAAGTACAAGAAACAATAGATAGTAACCAAAACAAAGGTACTACAAGTGTAATAATGCGAGTAATAGTACACAAGGATAAGCTAGACATCTTAACTACCTAACTGACCTTTCACCCTAATCCTTGTCCTGCATAGCCTTCCATCTAAGGTCATGTCCTCGGTAAGTTGAAGCTACGTCATGTCTTGTCTAATCACCTCTCCCCAACACCTCTTTGGCCTACTTCTGTTCTGCTTCACCTTCAACCATCCATAGCTATCCTCTC
The DNA here is from genome assembly GCF_002878395.1 of Capsicum annuum. NCBI lineage: Eukaryota > Viridiplantae > Streptophyta > Magnoliopsida > Solanales > Solanaceae > Capsicum > Capsicum annuum. The sequence continues at coordinate 59,854,429 of NC_061118.1, read as the reverse complement.
ACTGGGACATCCGTGCATTTCCTTCCTCTTCACTTGCATGAACCATCTCAACCTCGTTTCCAACTTCTTGTTCTCTATCAAGGCTGCTCCTACCTTGTCTCATATATCTTTATTTCTATTCTTATCTCTCCTGGTATGCCCATACATCCATCTCAACATTCTTATTTCTGCAACTTCGTTTTCTGTACGTGAGAGTTCTTGATTGGCCAACACCGGCTCAATACAACATAGTGAGTATAGCCACCGCTCTGTAGAATTTGCCTTTAAGTTCCGATGGCCAACACTCCGTTTGAACCTCCATTTCATTCACTGTGCACCAATACGGTGTGTGACATTATCGTGAATCTCCCCATTTCCTCAGATAAAAGACTCAAGATACTTGAAACTTCCTCTATTTTGGATGACTTGTGTATCAAGCCTCACTTCCACGTTATCCTCAAACATTACGTTACTGAACTTGCACTCCAAGTATTCTATCTTGGTTCTACTCAAACTGAACCCTTTAGACTCCAAGGTTTGTCTCTAAACTTCTGGCTTATCGTTAACTCTGCCATAGATCTCGTCAACTAAAATCGTTATCTGCAAATAACAGGCAGCATAACACCTCTCAAGAGTCAATTCTTCCATCACATATCATTGGCCCTCCTAACCTCGACCAGTTGCTCCCTTAGCTCACTATCTACTAAGATGCCTACTCCATTCTTATTCCTCGAGCCTCTGAATACCTCAACTTATAATTCTCTGCTTTTGGAGAATTTTCACTAGCTTTATGGACTTTCATGTTGAAGTCCCTATGCTCCGAGACCCTACTCTCAACCTTGAAACTCCCTTAACCCACTGAACACCTTGATCCTTGCCCTCGGGCCCAACTGAGAGCATAGCCATAGTCTACCACCGGAAGCAAAGAAAAATGTTCAATTAAAGAAAATGTAACCTTTTGGACTCTCCTAACATTGAAGTGTTCAGAAATTTATATGTAGTTACGATCTGTGGAAGCATTGTGATTCCTTTGTTATGTAGTGTCAGCATCCTGGAAAATATTTATTCGTATGACTTTGAGGTTTCTGTGATAAAGTTTGAACTCATTTGACAGTAGTGGAAGAGGGACCTGTTTCTTGAGGTTAGATAGTTTTTTTTTTTTTTTTTGATAATCATGGTCTCTAGGCCAGCTTTCGTGCGCCTTGGCTAAATCCAATGGATACCTGGCGCCTCCCACCAACAGCAGATGTCAACAGATATCAGGTAACTCTGTCCACCAAGGCTAGGACCGATGGGAAAAATCACCTAGTGTTTGTTGCCTCTGTGGGGATTTGAACCTGAGACCTTAGGTTCTCAACCCACTTCATTGACCACTAGGCCACACCCTTGGGTACATGCTTTCTTGAGGTTAGATAGTTCATCAAGGACTATGTAGCCAATACGGATGTGTTATTTTGATCAATAATGTATATCATATCATAATAATTCACATGATTATCCAGCAATGGAATTTGGAGTTAGCATAGTTCTAGCATTATGGATATTGTTTAAGTCAATGTTTCTTGTATGCAGACTACTCAGGATCTTAAGAAGGCAAAGCTGTACTCAAAAATCGGGAAGGAAATTGTTTCTGCGTAAGTTGTGGAACAGAAAAATAGTTATTCCTCTACATTAATCTTGAAATGAATGGAAGGTTTCTCTTTTATTTGAGGTCTTAATGCCCCAGTTCGAACTTTTGAGTGTTATCTTGTTGCCAGCTCGAACCAATGTCCAAACGTCTATTCTGTGATTGTTATAAATAACTGGTGGAAATGAGTACTGTTTCCTGAATGACCAGGGCTAAGAAAGGTGGTCCCAGTCCAATATCTAATACAGCTCTCGCTGCTCTGATCGAGAAAGTTAAGGAACTTGATATACCCAAAGACATTGTTGAGCGCAATATTAAGAGAGCTTCAGAAAAAGGACAGGAAGCTTTTATCGAGAAGATCTATGAGGTGTTGAACATTTAAAACTTAAATGCATTTGTTACCTATAATCAATAATGTTTACACATTAACCTTTTTGGTAACTCTCTTGATTATTGCAATTCAGTGAACTTTGAACCCCTGTTCTATACTCAGGTGTATGGTTATGGTGGAGTTGGTATCGTCATTGAGGTCTTAACAGATAAAGTAAACAGGTCAGTGGCAGCAGTTCGAGAAGTGGTGAAGGACAGCGGTGGGAAGATGGCAGATCCAGGATCCATTATGTTCAAGTTCCGACGTGCTCGGGTTGCTAATGTAAAAGTCACTGATGTCGACCGGGACCGGCTCTTAACAATTGCTTTAGATGCTGGTGCTGAAGATATCATTGAACCTTCAATGGGCGAATATGATACAGAATCAGATTCATCTGATAGGTTCGTATGTAAAGTATACTGACTATTTTGGTTGCAGAGAAAATAAAGTGTCAGTTAGTTTAGAAAGAATATTCCATTGGAAAGATTATCTTCTTATTTGCTTCATCCCTCAGTGAGTTGTGGGAATTCACTGGTATGTTGTTGTTGTAGACATAAAAGTGGAAAAAAATGTGCAGCATTAAGATTTAAGCTTTCTGCACATCATCATGAGTTAACTAATGTTCTCGGTTTGGTATACATTTACAAGAAAAATTGCGGTGAGGAAAATCATCATGCAGAGTCATGTTTTCTTGGATGTTTTTGCTTACTGTAATCTAATTCCTGCAAATTTGTGGTGCATAATTTAACTATATTTTGTATCTTCATTGATTCTCTGTTTACTATTACTTGTGGGTGTCGTATTTATGTTATGCCATCTTGTTCCATGCTTTACTATGAATTTGTTTATTATTCCGTGTCTTGAGCCGGGGGTCTATCGGAAACAACCTTTCTACTTCTTTAGAGGTAGAGGTATGGACTGCGTACATCTTACCCTCCCCAGACCTCACTATGTGGGAATACACTGGGTTTGTTGTTGTTGTTGTTGTATCTTCATTGAGTCTTCTCTTAAGTCAATATATTGTGAGAAAACAGCAAAGTAATTTGTAATTTAAGGGACAGTAGCTGCTCTACTTCTATTATTTGTAAAACAATAGATGAGAAAGTTTGTTCAGCCTCATTTGTCATATTACCTATCCAGTCTTGTTTTCCTTAATTTCAAGATTTTCTTCGTGATATTTCTTAGGATGGTATCCTGAACCCAGAAGGTATTTTTCTTGATATTGCAAAAGTATTTTTATTTTTATATAAAACAAATATAGCACATTATGATGGAGATAATTGTTCTATCAAAAATTCAAATTATCTCCTTCAATTGCATTAGAAATAATGCTTCAACTGAAACTTAGAAGTGTGAGTTACCTTACTCCAGTGCGCTAACCCTAATGAAGATAGAAAGAATACAAAGATCCAGTGAACGTGCAAGGATTTAGCTGTAATCAGCCTTTTGGGGCAATTTCAAATTTATTCTGCATTTTGGACATGACCTTAGATAGGGGTTTATGGAGGACACGTATTAGGCTATCGGAAATAGCCCCTCTGCCTCCTAGGTAGGGGTAAGGTCCGCGTACACTTTTACCCTTCCCAGACCCCACTTTGTGGGATTACACTGGGTATGTTGTTGTTTATTTTGTAAGATAGAAACTAGTGATCTCTGAATTCTTTAGAAACTAGTGAGCTCTGAATTCTTTCTTTTGCTTTTTTATTCTTATTTTTTCTTTGGGACACTCATTTTTGGCATACTTCATGTAACAATGTTCCGTATAGAAGTAATTATTGTACCAAAAAATTCAAAATAAATGATGGCTTTAATTGGAAAGCTTTAGAAATGTGAGACCCTGTAATCTAAAACAATATACTCTACTGCTCTTTCATTTCTTGCAATTGGAACCAGATTTGTCCTTTTATGGCTTTATTGTTATTGTCAAAGAAACCTCTCTGGGACTTCTCTTTTTCATGAGTTGATTCTCTTTCAGTGCTGAAATTAAATTCCGATAACCCCTTACTGCTATTGCCAAGTTTACTGCAGCCTTGATTTAGCATATATCTACTTCATTTCAGTTGCAATTTCATGGTTGCTGATGAATTCTTTTCATCTGGTAAACCTCACCCCAAAACCCTCTCTTCCCACGTGCCAATTGTGGTTCTTCCATTCCTCCCATAGGCGACTCAAACTTTCAACCTCTTGGTTTGAAGTGGAGGTGTCTTCCCACTAAAACAACCTTCTCTTTTCTGCTGATGAACTAATGTCATGCTGGATGAACTAATATCAGCACATCTGATTGTTTTTTTAATATTGTTTTACTTTAGTAGGGCTTACAAAGTCGTGTCTTCAGTGGAGAACTATCCAGTAATATTATCAAAGCTACAAGAAGGAGGAATAGAATTTAAACCTGACAACGGCTCTGAGCTGCTTCCTACAACTCCAATTGAGGTTTGTGAGTACAGAATATCAATGTTATGATACTGCATGAGCTTAGCGATGAGGACTGTTTCTTTCCTCAAATACAATCTGCACTCTATTTTTATGATTGAAGTGAGGAATATTGATTGATCTTTTAACTCAGTGGAGAACGATAACCTTACAACTCTCCATACATATGTCCAAAAATGGATAATGTAGCTGCACTTGTACTAGTCATGCAGTAGTACAGGATCCCGTGAAAAATGTAAGGATTTTCAGAAAAGCATGTGGTCCAGATATATCTCATAGAGAAGTAGAAGCGCCTTGAGAAGTAGTGTAAGGCCAAGGGGGCAGGTCCATCATCCATCGAGTTTCAAACCATGTGCCACCGGCCCTCAGGAATATCTCGATTATAAAAAACTGACTGTTTGTTGTTTGAGTTATATGACTTGCTCTGTTAGGTTTTTTGCCCCGATTTTCTTATCAAATTTAAGTTTTACTTTTTCTTGAAAGAACATAACCATAAATATTTTTACTTTTCCTGAAGGAAAATATAAAACTTTTCAATATTTGGCTAACTTCTTTCTTGGAGGAAAAGTTTTGGACATCTATAAATAGAAAACCCTCTTCTCATACCATAACACATTATAGTATCCACAATGTAGTCTTTTTAGGAGTCAAGTTTAGGGGGAGATTTTCTCTCTCATTAGTTTTTATGTTTTAAAATTTAGGTTTTATATGTAGGCCAATTGGCCAAATCATATAATAATATTATGTTTTTAATATTGTTTTATGTGTCGTCTGATTTATCTTCTCAATAGTTTGCAACTATTAGCTTCCGCAAGACGCCCTCTCGATTTCGAACCCAACATGCTCCACATAGGCTTTAATGTTCTCTTTGTTGTTCTTTTCTTTTTCTCCTCCTTCTCAAGTTCATAACATTTTTTTTTCTACTAATGTTATTGTTTTTATTCCTAATAATGTTTTTGTTTTTTACCTTTTTTTATTTGCCTTTTCTTTTCTAGTTCAAATGCATGATTCTTCTTTTTTCTTCTAATATGGAAGTCCGGCTTTCACTACTTTTGATTCTTGGCCTCTTTTGCTGTCCCTCTACTACTCTCTTGTACAATTACTAAGTAATCAAATATGAAATAGGATGTTGGATATTGGTTGTTTTTTATGCTTGGTTAATTGAAAATAAAAGAAAAAAATGAGAGCTTATCTTTTGTTGGTCTTGTTATAAATACTTACTTTGAGTTAATCTAAGCTAGGGTTTGGCCATAGATTCCTAAATATTTTTGGGAAGTACTATGTGGGTGAAATTTCACCATGTGTTTGTCCATAGTATTTGGAAAACATATTTCACTTTTTTAAGAAATATGATTTATACCCATAAGCTTTAGAAATTATTAAACTAACCATAAGTTTATATATCAAAAATAAGAAATATGCCTAACATTTTCATAGAAGTTGAGAAACAGAAGAAACCCAAATATACTAAAATTTCATTTGTGTAAGCTGTATTTTATGTACACGCACACGTCTGTTGAGAAGATATATTTCTAGATTATATCTACTTAAAGTAGTTACGATACTAATACAATATCCACCTATATATACATAGCAAGATATAAGCTATATTCTTATGTACATGCGCACGTTAGTGGGGTCAATAAATAGTGAGTGTTTTTATAAAAGATAAAAATTTGGTGTAAAATTAAACTTTTAAAACAACAACAAAAAACCCAGTGTATTCCCACCAAGTGGAGTGTATTCCCACCAAGTGGGGTCTGGGGAGGGTAACATGTACGCAGTCCATACTTCTACCTCCGAAGAAGTAGAGAGGAAAATTTAAAACTTTTAACAGTTCTCAAAAAATGAAATATGGCCCAAAATCCGAGTTTTTTCTAGTATTGGGAATTTGGATTATTTGCCAAATAATAGCAAATTGCATGGCCAAACATTATTTGCCAAGTTTTTTTTCCAAATTTTACTTGGGAAATCTATGCGCAAACGGGTCCTAAATTAGTAATTTGAGTTGCAAACTGATTATTATAAATACTAGTTCAACATTTGCTTGGTACTTTTTTTATTTTTGGTACATGATCTGCTTCTCTTAGCCCTTTTTGCTTCAAGCATCATGTACTTTATTGAGTTTTTTTCCTTTCATGCGTTTGCACTTTCAAAACACCGCTTGACAGTTTGGAGTATGATTTATCAAGCTATTCTATGTTGTGTTAACGAATGGAAAGATGCTGACCAAGTGAAAGAAAGAATTCCTTTATTCCAATACAGAGAACAAAAGGAATTATTCAAAGTTGTGCGAACTTGTGTTGTATTAAACTTATAAGTCAAGAGTGACAGCAAGCAAACATAGGAACATTACAAAGTGACAGTGTACCAATTTGGATTTTTGCTGGATATACTTACATTGAGGCTATTTTTTCTCTAAGAAGATAGTTGATAATGTATAGGGAGACGAAGAAGGATTTACACATAGTACTCATTAACTTATAGTTGGGATGGAGGGAGTACTATTTTTTTTTGTGGATAACTGTGGTGTCCGAGCAAGCTTGCGTGCACCTTGACTAAATTCACGGGATACCTTCCACCTTCCACCAACAACAGGTACCAAGTACCAATTAACTCTGTCCATCAATGCTAGAACAGATGGGAAGAAATTACCTAGTGTTTGTCTCTGCTGAGAATTGAACTTGAGACGCGACGATGTTAATTAAAAGTTTGAACTGTATAAAAGCATTCTAAACATCAAGTGTTTTAGGATAAGTAGAAGGAAGACATGATTTACTTTTTATGTTGTGTCAATATGGCCATCATAAGTATAGTGAAATTCAGGTGGGATTAGATGGTTTGTGGTTTCCTGATGCATACAGTTCAGATATTTAGAACGATGTTCCGTTTGAATGGTGTGATACATGAAGATGTGACATATAGAATCCAAATACAATGGTTGAACTGAAGTTCTATTGGAGTGTTGTGCGATATGCAGATACCTATACCAAAGTGAAATGCAAGTTCTATAGGATGATTGTAAAGTCTGCTCATGTTATATGGAAATGAATGTTGGGGCTTTAAGGTCCTACATAAGCACTAGAAATACAAATGTTAAGATGGATGTGCAGTTATACAATAATAAATAAGATAAAATATAATCACACTTGCAAAAAGGTGCAAGTAGCACATATAGAGGATATATAAGCAAGGCTACTTCAGATGGTTCAGTCATGTCTTAGGTAGATGTCCAAACACACAAGTCTGTGGAATGTGATGGTTGAATGCATTAAAAAAGGAAGTAAATAGACCTAAAATTACATGGAAGGAAGTTGTCTCAAAATGTGTGCACTCTCTTGAAATCATACGGACTTGACAAAAAATTGAAAATGAAAGCAAATTCTATCAACTGCTTTTTTTGTGAAACTGTTTTTCACGGGCGTATGAGCAAGCGGTTGATCTGCTATAAATAAATAGAGTAGTTCATTTGTTTCTCTGCTGTCTTACAAACTTAGAGGTAATCTACTTTAACTTCACTCTAGGTTTATTACTACCTGGACTTTTTATCCACAACTTGGTTTTTCGGTTTAAATTAGTGCAGTTCAAATGCTTCAACTATCAGTTTATGTAGAAGCTGAATTTGATCTTTCCATTTATTACTATGTATATTTCTGTTTGTTGTAGTTATTACTTTGGTTTTGGGCTGCAGGTAGATGATGAGGCTATGGAGTTGAACAAAGAACTAATGTCCAAATTACTTGAACTTGATGATGTTGATGCTGTGTATACAGATCAAAAGTATTAGGCGATTATATAACTGCAAAGTGGCAACACCTACCAACTGGTTGTTGAGGGTGTTGAAGAATGATAGAGACATTCAGAACAGTAGAATCTGTAGTCAAGTAAATCACCCTAGCTATTTTACTTCAACAAAGAGAGCACCAATTTTCTCATCTAAGTAACACATCGCTGATTGGCCCAATTTTATCATAGGGTTTGATCTTTCAACCGATAAAAGGAATCTTTAGATGCATTTTTTATACATCACGACTCAATAATATTGCCTTCCCTTTGTAATATGAATGTGCTTTCACCTTCTTGTAAAGACAAATTGGCAATAAAATACTGTTGGTATATCTTTAACAGCATGATGAATAATCTCACTGTAACTTCTGTAGCTTGAGCTAGTAAAGTGAGAGCTGAGTTGCAGAGATATTTGTATAAGTTTGACTGGAATTGAATCTACTTAAGTTCTTGTTTCTTCACATTGACTGGTCAGGAAGACTAATGCTTCTATGTTATAGTTAATATCCCATTTTCCAATATCTGCTGCAGAAGTATGTAATTTGTAACTGAATCTCCTTTTGGGAACTTGTTTCTAGAGATGGGGTTTCTTGTTGATCTCAGATGTATTTGAAATGCAAGTTTTGAAGCATCTGGTTTAGTGCATTAAGATGTCAGTTTTTATTATTTTTTGATTTGGAAAATGACTCAAATTGATGCTGCTGGCTTAGTGGATTATGACAGTAGTTTGAATACTTCGATCTGATACAATGACTATAAGTGATTGCAACTCTTCAACTGCAGAAGACAATTTCTTTTTCGTATATGGTGTCCCTTGGTGCGTGATAGCTACGTAATATCCTCAGTTTCATCCCTTTTAAAGATACTAAGGGTCAGCTTACATGCACCTCGACTATTTCACTGGTACCTGTTATCTTGCACCTTCACAGCTATCTGGTCATTTTGTCCAACAAGGCTTGGGTAGATTGGAAGTAATCACTTAATATTTTGTCTTCGTTAGAATTTCAACCTACTTTTTAATGGTTCTTACTTACTTCATTGACCGCTAAGCACGTTCTTAGTTTTTTCTTCTTGAATCTTTGATGTTTTAATCAGAGGTCTCTCATGTTAATTACTGATGAATGATCATTTTAGAGCATCTGAATTTCAACCTACTTTTTTAGCACATTCTTGGTTTTTTCTTCTTGAATCTTTGATGTTTTAATCAGAGATCTCTCATGTTAATTACTGATGAATGATCATTTTAGAGCATCTGAAGTCGTATGCTATTACTATGGGTAAACACATTCTATTACTACTTTAGCTATTCAAGAAGTGGAAACTTTAGTACTATCATCTTATTAAGACTTGTAAGGTGTATCTGGCTATAATATCAGTGTCTGGCATGTGGGGTGATACTACTACGTTGGAACCCAACAACCATGCAGTCCATAGGGGAGACCACAAGGAAATTTTGCTCTTGGAATGTCTTCAAATGTTGATCCATCCAGTATTAGAGGATATCCTTCTCCATTCCTGTCACTAATCATTGAGATTACAGCACCTGCATAGTTCAAAAATGTTACACCTTGTTAAGATGTTGCAATTCGATCACTTTATTTTTGTTTTATTTTATGCTTTAATTTGGATTATCATTCAATTTTAATTGCATAAGTAAGAGAATTCAGTGCACAAAAGTTTTCGTATGTGTCTGAAAAGGATCTGATCATATTAGGTCTATCATACATAGATATAATGCTAAATTGATTACCGTCGTCTTCCTCTGTTTCGCCGGGTCAAGGCACAAAGAATGGTTTAGAAGGCACAACACCTTCATCATACCAATTCGTTGCCACTTTATCAAACAAGTCAATCTGCAGAATATTGTTACCTTTATCTAAAAAAAAAAAGTCAAATCTGCAAAATATTCTTAGTACTCAGGTCGGGTATCATTTGATCATGAAATAGTAACAATTCTAAGCACTAGTGGGAAAGAAAGAACAGAAGAGACAAAAAACAAAGGTGACCTTAGTGAGGGTTTTGGGGAAATTTCAAGGCCTCTTAGTACCACAAGCATAGGCATATCTGTATTTCTTGCCTAAATAAGCAGGATTCATGCTGCACATATCTATGGCTTTTCCATGTTCATTTGGGTTCAATGCTGCTTCTAATTCTCCATATGGACTCCTATCTAATTGTATTCTGAATTTCCCAACACTATCACCAAATACCATTATCAAAAATCTTTTTTCTATGTATGTAGAGATTAGAAGCAAGAAATGCATTACATAGGGGCATGAATGTAAGGATGAGATACCAGCTAAAGTACCTCCAAAACAACAGGCACCAAAACATGATGCCACCAGGGGAGGACAAAGGGGTAGAGCTCCTATACAGAGTTGGATGTATAAACCTGTGACAAAGGTTACTGCACCCAAGGAGGTAGGAACTATATCAGAAAATCAGCAGTCTAAGCCAAAATCAAAGCCAATCCCTACTGAGGTTTATCATAAAGTAGCTACTCCTAAGCAGGTTGTGGCCACAACTGTTATAGCCCCAACAAATGAAAGCATGGGTAGCATGTCATATGCTTCCCTAGTACAAGGAGAATCAGTGCAATTGAGACCAAGTGTGGTTACTACCAGCAATTCATTTAAGCTTCTACCTAGGGGCTTTGAGGATAATGGAGAGTTAGACAAGCCTCCTGATGGGGCTTCTATAAGTTCTAACTAATGAATTGGTTATTTTGGAATGTGAGGGGCTTAAATAGGCCCTTAAACAAAAGCAGATAGGAAGATACCTAGGGAAATTTAAAACTAGTTTGGCTGGTCTAGGGTAAACTAAAGTAAAGTAGAATAAATTTAATGATAGCTTGAAAAGGGTGGCACCTGGATGAAAGTTTAGCACTAATTATGCCCAGGCCCCAAATGGGAGGATTTGGCTTATATGGCAAGAGAAAGAAGTCATTATTTCAATTTTGGAGACGCATGGGCAGTATATACATTGCAAGGTGACAGACAGAAGGACTGCGTTTGTAAGCTATCTGACTGTGGTCTATGGCAGCATCAACTTGATAAAGACAAGGTCTGTGGAACAACCTGGGAAGAATTGGTAGTTACATAACTGACTCTTGGTGTGTTGGTGGGGACTTCCATTTGCCCCTGCACCCTGGGGATAGGAAAGGAGGACAAGAAGTTGCAGATGTGAGACTAAAGACTTGCAAGAACTTATGGCTAATCTATGCTTAACTTATATGAAATCAATAGGCCGTTTTTTCACATGAAAAAATGGACATATCTGGAGCAAGATAGACAGAGAAATCTGCAATTCACAATGGATTATAGAAAATGAAGCACTTACCGAATATTTCAGAGAAAATTTTTTCTCTGATCATACTCTAATCTATATAGAAATAATAGTAGCAAATTTCTACCAACAGGAAGCCATTCTGATTTTTTAATGTACTTACTAAGGAGGATAAATTTATACCAGCAGTGGAGCAAGTATGGAAGCAAGAAATTCAAGGAACCAACATCTTCAAGTTGTGGAGTAAATTGATACTATGCAGAACTCCACTAAAACAGCTTAAGCAAGCTAATAAGGGAAGTGTGGATACAAAAGTGGACTTAGCCAGAGAAAAACTACAGGGAATTCAAGATCTTATAACTGCTACCAGTAGCCCTGATTTGCTGAGACTTGAGAAGAAGGTAATTAATGATATGAATAATTGGTAGACAGTTCAAGAGAAAATCTTAAGGCAGAAATCAAAAGTTCACTGGATACAAGCAGGAGATCCAGATGCACAACGTTTAAGAGGGATCCAGTAAACTTTTGATTTCTGCCTTAAGATTTCTACCTAGAAGAACTTTTGATTTCTGAATCTTAAGGCAGAAATCAAAAGGTCCTTGAAAGAGACACTTTATATTTCTTGAACAAAAGCAACTTTTGTGATTTTTGGAAGAATGATTTGTGCAAAAACTAGGTCACCAAGTTGATCAACTCTTTGCTTATATACATTGAAGGACAACTCGAGTAGGTATTCCATTGGACCAGGTGTTCCCTGCGTTGTACGTTGTGCACCTGCACAGTAATGATGCTACAGAACTGTGAAAGAGTGCAGCAGTGTACAACTGACCCACAACATCCCTCAAGAAGTAAACATGCGATGGAACTGGTCCCCGAATGTACTGGTAATCATCATCAAAACTCAATTCAACAATTTCCCCCTTTCTGGTGATGACAAATCATGATTACATGGACTTCGAATTTCCCCCTTTTACCAGCACTTCCCCTTACACTAGTAGTACTATCCTTCATCCTTCAGATACTTGGACCAGGTCCCTTGGAACTAAACTACTTTAGTTAGACCCATCTTCCCTCTTTTGGCATCATTAAAATATACAAACAATAAACCAAGATAATTAATAACACAATAGATTAACTCATAGCCACTGGGGCTACACTAACATGAATGAATAAACCATTAAGAGAGATAAATGATAGACACAAAAAGAGAGTTTCATTCATTGATAAACCAGGATAAGTACCATACATAGCATTTCACAAAAAACCATAAAGAATTGAATCATAAAAGACACAAGGACCAAAGGAAAATGACACAATATGGACTTGGAAACAACACAATATTGGTTGGCGGGGGGGGGGGGGGGGTTAAGAGGAAGGAGGTTTGGGAGCAAGAGAGTTCTGAGGAGCATTTCGATCTTGGTATTTCAGTAGTGTGAGTGTTTAGAAGGCTTTGTAAGGTCCTTAACTTCAGCATTGAGTTCCTTGACTTCACTAGAAAAAATAGTAATCAGTGCTGTATTTTTAGCCTTCAACTTCTCTAAAGCACCAGGTCTCTCTATTGATAACTATTGAATCTTTAATATGAGATGTGATGCCTCTACATCTTTGATTACCGGTGCCAGCCTTAGTTCTTCCACCTCCACATTCAATCTCTCCTGTCTATCTATCAACTATGAAACTTGGGACGTGGTCCCAACCTTTCCCTCAGCACACTCATTTACAGTCAAGGTGTTCAATATGAACATCTGTTTCATAGTTCCAGGAACACCTCTCTCATACACAACCTGAAAATGATTGAATACTCTATTCAAGAAATACCCATATGGAATTCTATGTCTTCTATCCTTAATATGCACAATTTTATGCATATGCTCAATCCTCAGGGCTATCAAGCTTATCATTTCAAACTTGCTTAAGCACTCCATCAGAGACAGATCCACTGTTGAAGCCATAATTCTCCTTTCATACCTAGGCAGTAGAACTTTGTTGATGAATTTAAAAAACAACTGAAACTCACCCTTCAAGAATTTCTTTCTAACTCGCACAGTAGATGTCCCTCCAAATTTTGAGGCTATCTGCATGAACTCCATTGAGAGCTGTTGGTTCTTCACTAACCTGATTCCATCAATAGGGATATCTAGAATTTTCTCAAGAGTTATCTCAGCTAAAACCATTTTAACCCCTTGCACCATTGCTGTCAGACTTGGCCCGTCATCTGCAAACTTAATCATATAAAAGAAATCCAATTTCCTTTTAAAAATCATATGGGGTTGGGCCCTCAAACAAGTGCATCCAGTCCAAATGCCTAACAAAATAAATCAAATCAACCATCCCTGGTTGATCAAAGATTTTTGGGTCAAATACCCTACCAGACAAAACTTTCTAATATTTTAAAATCTCATTCCTTTCCTCTCTAGGCAATATCTTCTCTTCTTTTTATATGTTTCTTCTCCTGGAGGCGCTACCTGACCAACTTTCTTGAGTTGGACCAGGTCCCTCAGATATCTTCCTATTAACCAAAAGATGCTTCTTAGGAGCAGGTTTTTTTGGCTTTGCCCCATAGGAAATGGTCTATGGTCTGTGTAATGCCCCGAGACTACCCCTGGACGTCACACGGTACTTAGGACCACAAGTGATCCCAAGATAATCCTTGTACTAGCATAACTTGTGAGCAACTGAATAAAATACATAAATTTGAACAAAATAAGCGAAAGATAAATCTTTTCTGAATATGATCAATACAAAACTATATTAAAATGATTACAACCCTGATTATATGAAACAAAACTAAAATCAATACATTAACTCTACTGACTGTCTATGAAACCTCTACTAGTACTGACTGTAGATAGCTAGGACATGACCCTCAGCTATCTCGAATTAATACAACTGAATAAAGAAAAATAAAATACTACTCAAACTATGACTGATTCAAGCCCTTGAATCAAAAGGACTCATCACCTGCTGACTGGAAGCTGCAAGCTGTCTGAATATGATGTGCGCGCTATAACTCATACCTATATTATGAGACAATGTAGCACATAGACATATATGTATATCAATACTTTTGGAATGTACTAAGCATGTGAGGGTGAATGCATAAGTAAAAAATGTAACTATTTTGCATATAACTTGTAAAGAATGCATGCTAAGTGTAAATGACTCACATTGGCTTGAATAACTGAAAGCTGAAAATCATGAATCATGAATAATTGAACATACTGTATAAATCTTGTGAGCCATAACACTTAGTTCTAAAAGTTGTACTTTTACTCTTTCTATTAGTGGAATAAGTAGGATTGCAGTCAAGTCTGTTTTCATGCAGGCTAAGTGTAAAAGGACTCACCTTTATTATTTGTAAAATGAAAGCTGAAAATCTCATAGCTAATGTCTTATGTAAAACAATATCTGAGAAAAATTGTAAGCCTTTACACTTAATTTCTAAAAGTTATTCTGTTGTTCTGCTTTAGGATTTAGGAACTTTGGGAGGTTCTTCTAACCGACATAAACCATGTGAGCCATCATGGAGTCTAACATCTTGTTCTTCTAAGGGCAAAACCTCACGTTGGGAAGAGGTGTTATACTCTTGCCAATGAGTATAACCTTCTCTTAAGTGATCACTGACATAGCCCACTTGGGCACTTAATCTTAATCCTACAGTGACACATAGTTCTGGGGCATGAGACCTTTGAAAAATACCCAAGTCGGTGCTAAATACTACCCCCATTCTTTTGCTCAGAACTTTAGGAAATCCACCTTAAAATAGCACAAGGGTTTGTAATAAAATACCATTATGCTTCTCTTTCTTTAAATCATGATCAGATGAATAATTGTGGATTCCAATCTTAGCTTAGGATCAAAAGATCAATTTTTGTTTAGAAATTTGATTACTTACATATCAAAGAGTGCTTAAAACATAATCTTCTTAAAATATAAAGGCTTAAACTTAGGGCTTCAAACCCATTCTTGAAACTCATGTCAAATCACAACAAACTTCATGCTCAATAACAGTAATCTTGGAATACTTTAATAATTCTAATCAAGATAATGAAAATCAATTCTCCATATATGAAATCAAATCACACGCATGAATTTGTGAAAGTGGTTATACAATTCAACACTTAAATTACTTGTAACATCATAAACTTCAAACAATAATAATTGGGTATGAACCCTAAATTAAGATTCATGTAAATTCACGTAAATTCAACTTTAAAAACTAGTCTTGGGCACAAGGACGAAAGGAGCATCCTTGTTCATAACCACACATACCTTATTTGATTAATTGGATGTAAAAGCTTTAACTTTGAATCTCAAATGGTGTTCTTGAAGCTTCTTATTGAAGTTATTGAATTAGAAAGCTTGGGTTCTTGCTTTTCTTAAAGAAAATTTGCTGAAGTTCTTAATGTTCTTGAGGGGGTTAGGATTTTCTTGGAGAGAAAAGGATAAATAATAATGTATCTAATACTTTTGGGGGTTGAAATTATGTGTTATGGACAATTTTGGGTGAGGGGAATCGACCAAAGGGACCCTAGACCCTTTAGGAACTGAAGCAGCGTGTGAAATATCTCTGTATTACATTGGGGACAGCAACGCATCGCGTTTTCACTTGGGTATTAGATTATGGAAAAATTTGTATCGTTGGAAAGATAACTCAATTATGTACTATTTGGTGGGTTATGATTTGACAAATTATACGTATATCAAAAGTTATACACGTTTAAAGTCAACCCTTGTAGAATCGAATACAAAGATTTAGCCAAATCAAAAACTCTTAGCCCAACTTTGTTCCAAGTGGTTCTTATGAACATTTTTTTACCTCTAAAGCACTTCAAATACTAGGATAATGGTCATGAAACTTATATCCACATGGGAATCATTTGGATTAGAGCTTATACATGTAGGAGCGATGGTTAGAATTCTAGTGCGAAAATACGGGGTGTTACAGTCTGCTTCTATTCTTTTGCTTCCTTTCTCTTTATGGCTGTTATAGAAGCAACATCAATATTGTTGTACTCTTCCTCCTCAACCACATCTACTACATCAACATCCTCATCCTCTATGGTTGTTGTCTTTTTCAATCTTCCCCTTTTATTGTTGCAGTTTTGCTGGCCTTAATAGCACCACCCATCAATTTCTTCTCAACTTTTCTAGTAGTGTAAGACTTAAACCACTTTTTATGGTCCCTCTGACTTTTCATTACCCTTAGCTCCTATTTTTTCCATGCCTTTTCCACTTCAAGGGCTCACCATAATTGTCATAACCTGAGACTACCCCTAATCGTAACACGATGCCTGGAACCACAAGTGATCCCAAGCTAACCCATGAACTGGCATACTGTTGAGCAACTAATTTAATATGTAAAACAAAACTTAATTTCCTGAGCGGAAGCATACTCATGAAAAATTTGAATAAAGTTAATGTTGATACAGTTTACATCATAATAAAATTAAAGAAAGAAACTCAAATTACATGACTGACTTTGACTGACATCTATGAAGCCTCTACTATAATGACTATAGATAGCTGGGATATGCCTCCAACTACCTCTAATAAATACATATGGAAAATAAAAAGTATAGTACATGATCTACAACTGTCTGGAGTTCTCAAAATAGGAGAACTTATCTCCTGCTGGCTGATAGTTGCAAACTGTCTGACCCTGGTGTAAGAGCTACATATGGTACCTACATTATAAATGATATATCCACAAATGACCATATATGATTAGTACGTTGGAATGTACTGAGTATATGGAGACATGTACTAAATCATAAAAATATTTCAAATATATTGTAAAACTGAGGATATAAATTATTTTTAGAAATATATATTTGCAACATGACTATACTTGAAAAGTGTAAAATCATAGAGAAATAATAAATCATGAGTTGAAAATAATTCTGTAAGCTAGGAGGCAGTAAAAACATAAATGCTGTAAGCCATTCTCCTGTGGGGCTAAATATGCTGTAGAAACTGTACTGATGATGGCGTATGAATTCTGGGTATGAAACTATGTGGTGGGAACTGACTTAACTAATGGATCTGAATATACAAACACGCTGAGCCTGAATGAATAAACTTACAAAACCAACATAACATATGTGAAGTAGATCTGATTAACTGATGACTGATGTCTGTGTGACCGAATAACTGAAATCTAAGAAAAAGGATAACTAACATTGGTATATTGAGTAGAGAATATATGAATACTGATCATGTAAAATTAAACTATACTTAGTCTAAATAACTGGATTGAAACTATGGGGTACTGTGCATCTAAAATAAGGACTAACTAAACAACATGAGATAACTGAGCATACATACATGAAAATTGTAATATCTGAGAATGCGAGACTAAGTATATATCTGTTATGATATGCCACTGAGATAATCTGTAATCTGAAAGACTAAAATCTGTATAACTAAATATCTGAAAGTTTGTACACTTAGTCAAGCAAACCTGAACTAAAAATACAGTGAATACTGTACTGAGACTGTGGGAGCTATCATACAAATGACATAAACCATGTGAGCTATCATGGAGTCCAACGTATGACCCACGTTGAGGAGGGTTGTTTTATCCTTGCCATCAGAATAGAACCGGAACAGTGGTAATCACTAAACTAATGTCCCAAAGGACCAGGGAGTCAAGCCTAAACTGACGGGTGACCCTTGAGAGAAATTCAAGCCTAAATTGATGGGTGAATCCTCATATCCAATGCTGGCTACGTAGTTTTGGAACACAGGGAATGCTACCAATGACTCTTCCTAACTGACGGGGAAGCTGTGATCTTGGGTGTATTTATACGCCTAAGCATCATAATTTATCCATATTTTAGCTATGTTTAGAGAGCAAAGTGCCTAGTTTCTTATGTTTTTACTCTACTTCTATGTAATTGAGCTAACCGATGTGATTAGCATGATTTCAGGTATTAATGAGGTAGATGAAGACATTATGGGACTACGGAATGCGGATGGCATATGAAACAAGAGAGAGTACAATCTGGACAAAATGTGGTGCCTAGAAACTATGTCCAAGACTAGTTTGTCATTTATAATTAGTTCAGGAACTTAGAAGGTAATTATGAGATAAAATATTATTAAAAGGCTTAATGCTGAATTTTTATTCATTATTGAATTATTCTGTAGTATTCTGAGAAGGGAATAATGGCTTAGGGTGGAGAGATAAAAATGTTTCTCTCTTGTTTCACTATTCGCACACCAAGATCGTCTTCTAGTTTTTGGTATGATGAATATATTTATGATGCTTTTCATTTTATTCATGAGTAGCTAAGTTTATTAGTTAGAGTTATGGAAGCCTTGTAGCATACAATCTATCACTTTGGGTTTTGAATTCATTATGCATTGATTTGTTTACATCATACTCCCTTCGCTTATCTTGAATTCTTGTGGTTGCAAACATAGAGGATATACCTTAAAACGCTACTTGTTCGAAAGAAAGGTTGATGTTCAGAAAAGAGAGTAGTGACAAGAAAATAGGATTATCAACCCCTATTTTATAAGTTAATGCCTTAGCAGGATTAACTACTTGGAGATTTCTTATTGTTATTGGTAAACACTTTTAATTCGAGAGAACCAAAGTGAATTAGTCCTTGATGGTTGAGAAACACTAGGATTATGTTGTTAAATAAAATACGTTTCTTTGTAAACACGATGCACGTATGAATTCGTAATTCCATAGTTAGAATGTATTGAAAACTACAAGGTGGACATAACCCTAGCTTGCTATTTCTCTGAATTTGAATACTACTACACATATTTCATTTTGTTAAACTGAAATCATTAATTTATGAGCTGAACCAAATCCCCCTATTTATTTTAGTGAAACAAAAGATTAAAAGTCAACTAATCTACATATAACTTAATTAGCACCATATTCCCTGTGGTATTTGACCCCAACCTAGTTGGGTTATATATTTGACAACGACCGCTTACTCTCTCGTAAGAGAGGTGTAATTTGAGCATTATCAAGCTGCCATCCCTGTATTCGCTCGATGCTAAATCCTACTCCCAACTGAAATACTAACTGGTGCATGCACTAATAACTGAAAACTAATAAGCTCAGGTCATGGTATTCTGAATATAACAGTGCATACAGATTCTGAGGTAATTATAAAAATATAAACTGATAATACTCAACATGATCATGGTGTTCTAAATATGATATTAAAAATCATGGCCTGACTGACTCATTACTTGAAAACAGAAATCATGTAAAAAAACACACCGGTATCGGGTGTTCATAACCCACCAGCACTGAATGATCATTAAAACAGACATTTAAACTTAAACTGTAGCATTGAATCATGGTTCAACTCAATACATGGGCATTTCATCAAACATGGAGAAAACATGAATTTAAAACATTGGAATATTGCGAAAAATTATGAGTTTAGGATCTATCATGGAATTCACTTAAATAAAGCATAGGAAACTTAAATTCATAGCATGAAGAATTTAAAATCTTGCATGGGATCATACATGGGCTAAATTGAATTAAAAGCACCATGAAAACATGAAATTCAATCTTTCTTGAACATATAAAATATCATAATGATAGAAAATCCACTCTTTAATTGAAAGAAAAGGGTTTTTGTGCTCCATGGATGAAAGAGACCCATGAATGAATACCCCACATACCTTAAGCTTTTAACTTGAGAGGAAAACACAATTCTTGATGCTTTCTTAAAGGTTTTTGAACTTGGCAAACTTAAATTCTTGATTTTTTAGTGATAAAGGAATTGAATTCTTATTCTTGGGGGAAAGGGAATGATTTTCTTGAGAGGAAAATTAGAGAAGAAGGGCAAAATTATGCCCTAACTAATCTCCAAGTCATGTTATGGATGAAAGGGTTGGGGGGGGGGGGTAAGACCCAATTTCCCCTTAATTATTTAAATATAAAACTAGACGCAACTACGTCACTGCAATCCAGTCTTATCACGATAGCTTACTAGTTCTGACGAAAATAATCATAACTTTTTGCTCGGGTATCAGATACGAAATTGGTATCGTTGGAAAGATAATTCAATTATCTACAATTTGGTGGGTCTTGAGCTAATAAATTCCACGTATTTAAAGTTGACCCTTGTAAAATCGAATACCAAACTTTGGAAGAATCATAGGCTCTTAGATCAACTTTGTTCTAAGTGATTTCTATGAATATTTTTCACCTCATAAGCACTTCACACACTAGGATAAAGATTATGACACATGCATTCAAATTATAAATCAAGAACTGGGCACAATGCCCTCACCGCGATGTGTTAAGAGTGCCATCGCCATTAGCACCATGATGCGGTACTATCACGATGAGCGTCTAGAATCGTGATCTAAACATGACCTAATCCTTATTTGAAAAAGCCAAAACTCCTTCGAGATATACTTCTTACATCACTGCACATGAATTAACTCAAAAACTAACATCTCGAGGTTAGGAAGACCGAAATGAAAATCCTTGAAGTTTAGGGGTCTTGAAAATAGCTAAGTCCCTAATACTTAGTGAAAATTTCAAGCCTTAAGACCCTTAAACATACAACTAAGAGCTGAATCGAGCTAAGATTAGTATGGGGTATTACAACTATCCTTCTCTACCTTATTTTTCAAGGAAGACTGCACTGGTTCATCTGATATTTATGGGGCTATAGGGGTCCCATTATAATTTAGGATGGGAGACATAAGTAAAAATATTTCCTTTAGTGTGATTTGGCTGTCTCTTAGATCCCCAACCAACAGGGTTAGGGTTTCATCCACCCAGTCTTCCCCCTATTATAACACTACTTGATGGGTTGAATTTCTTAACTAGAAGATCATCCTCAAACAGTTGTTCAAATATTGGGTTTGACTTAGAGAGGGTTGGGGAACCAAGTTCTTTAAGGGTTTTCAGAGAACGTACCAGGAACTAGTGTCTCAGAAGGAGACACCAGAGATTCTGACTTAATGGGTGACCCAAACACCATACTAGAAGTTTCTTCAACATTTCCTATTTTTGGGGGTTTTTTTAAAATTTTTTGAAGTTGCATCCATGGTGGTTTTTTTTCAGTCAATAATGTTGGAGTTCCTATAAAAAGGTTTCTTTAGTTGCTGTAGGTGAATAAGGAATTTGAGGTTCATTTAGAGGGGAAATATTTGAAGATGAAGTATCATGATACATTGTGATTTTTTGAATAAAAAACTTTTGAGAGAATGAAGAGCTTTAAAGAAAGGATTAATGAGATTGCAAGGAAAAATGACAAGAAAATTGTTTTAAGTTTTGTTTTTAAAGAGGTTAAATGAGTTAACACTTGGACTTAAAGTGTAAGAGACATGCGTGGTCCTTATTGGCATATCTTTTTAGATATAAATAATTTAACAATGGTTCTAAGAGGTGGGAAAGGACACGTAGTAATTATAAGCAGTTACTTTTGTAAAATTTTAAGAAAGGCAAGCATAATACTAACCTGTGGGTAGAGACGAAGTCCCTCCCTTGGTTGAGAGAAATTTCTTCATTTAATGTCTGTCTCATCGTCCTCTTTTTTTACTTGCTCACCATGTGTGTATACCTATAAAAGGTATGGTATTGAGTTAGACCAACTGAACAAACTGATTCTAGGATACCTATTTCCTAATCATAGCCAAAATCAGGGAGAATCAGATCCACTAAGGTAGATGAATTCGTCTTGATTAAGCCCAATATCAGTTTGTTCTTTACAAATTTCTCTATTTGATGAGCCTTTGTGAAGATATCAGCTACTTGAAATTTAGTTTTCAAAGTTTGATGTAGATTACTCCCTTTTCTACATGGTCTCTAAGGAAGTGATGTCTCATATTAATATGTTTGGTTCTTTTGTATTGCATAAGTTTTTTGTGCATATTTAGAGCACTTGTCTCATCACACATCAAGGTAATAGTATCGGTAACTATCCCAAAATATTTATTTTCTACTTAATCTAATATGAAGCAAGTGCTACATATACAACTTCAGTTGTAGAGAAGAAAACTGAATTTTGCTTTTCAGAATCCCATTAGATTAAGGATGGGCCAAGAAAATAAGTCATTTTAGGGGTACTTTTCCTGTCTACTAGGCCCCTTGCATAGTCAGCATCGGCGTACCCAATCATATCAAAATTGTCTCCAAAGGGATAGACTAGGACCAGGCCTCATGTTCCTTTTAGATATTTGAGGATACTTTTAGTAGCCTTCAAGTGAGAATTTTTTAGACAAGCTTGAAACCTAGTACACATACCCATAATGAACATTATATTAGGTCTGGTAGCAGTCAATTTTAGTAGGAATCCAATGATTCCTCTATATATAGTCTTATTTACTGAGGGACCAGGTTCATCAGTATTCATTTTTGAGCTTGTCCTTAAAGGTGTACCAATGGGCTTGACATCACTCATGTTGAATTTCTTCAAAAATTCCTTGATGTATTTTTCTTGAAAAACATAGTTCCATGTGGTGTTCTCTTGATTTTCATCCTAAGGAAGAAGGTTAGTTCACCCATTATGCTTATTTCAAACTCACTTCCCATAAGTTTTGCAAATTCTTGACATAAGGAGTCTGAGGTTGCTCAAAAATAATATCATCAATATTAATCTACACAATCAGTAGACTCTTTCCTCTAGATTTAAGAAATAGAGTATTGTCAATTTTTTCTATCGTAAAACCATTCTAAAAAAGAAACTTTAACAATCTTTCATACAATGATCTAGGAGCCTATTTTATTCCAAAAAGAGTCTTATCCAATTTAAGTACATGACGTGGTTGATCAATATCCTTAAAACCAGGTGGCTATTTGACATAAACCTCTTCCTTCAAATAACCATTCAGAAATGTACTCTTTACATCCTTTTGGCAAAGCTTGACCCTATTATGTAACAAATGTAATAAGGATTCTAATTTCTTCCATTCTTGCAATAGGAGAAAAGTATCATCATAGTCAATTCCTTCTTCCTGCTTGTATCGTTCTACTACAAACATTAACTTATTTTTAGTGATAGTGCCATGCTTATTATGCTTGTTTTTGTACACCTATTTTGTTCCTATAATAGTTCCATCAGCAAGTCTGGGGACCTGGTGCCAAACTTTGCTCCTTTTAAAGTGATGAAGTTCTTCTTGCTTTGTATTTACCCAGTCAGCATCCTTGATAGATTCCTTCATATTTTTAGGCTCAATTTAGGATATAAATATTAAAAAGGCCACAAAGTTTCTTGCTTGTGCCCTAGTCTGCATTCCTGATTCCATGAGAGAAGTTAGATTCTCAATAGGTAGAGATGATTTATACTTCCAATTAGACTTTCTTGAAGTTGATTGAGGCAAGCTGGGACCAGTTCCCTACAAAATTTGGTCCTGACTCCCTAATTGCGATCCATTAAAATCAGAGTCTTGCACTTGAGGACCTAGTTCTTCTTCTCCTCCGTCTTTACCAATCACATCATCCTAAGCATTTTGACCTTGAAAGTGTTCTTATTCTGGAATATTTATTTGAATGAGAATAAGTTCCTCTATGTCTATGTCATCACTATTTGTAGGGTTCTTCATGTTTCTTGACTCATCAAAGGAGCACTATGTTTTACACACTGAGTTCTTTTGTTGTAGATTCTGTAGGCTTTGCTAGTTGAAGAATAGCCTACAGATTCTGCTTCATCACTTTTGGAATCAGATTTTGCCAACTCATCCTTACCATTATTTAATACAAAACACTTGTAATCAAAAGGCTTGAAGTAGCCAAGTTAGGGATTTTTGTTGAATGACAAATCACAAGGAGTCTTGTTGAGAATGGATCTAATAAGGCACCAGTTAGTAACACAACAAGCAGTGTTTACTACTTCAGCCTAGAAATTCTTCGCAAGACCACCTATCAGCATGATTCTGGCAATATCAATCAGGGTTCTGTTCTTTCTTTCAACTACTCCATTTTGTTGAGGAGTTCTTGGAGCTAAAAAGTTATGGCTGATTCTATTTTAGCATAAAGTTCCTCAAATCTAGCATTTTCAAATTCTATTCCATGATCAGACCTTATCCCTGCTATTTCATTATTTAGCTTCACTTGAATTTCTTTAGCAAAGATCACTAAGACTTCATATGTCTCATCCCTTTTTCTCAAGAACATAGTCCATGTGAATCTGGAGTAATCATACACAATGACAAAAACATATTTCTTCCCTTCACTACTTTAAACCTTGACAGTTTCACATAATTCCACGTGCAGCAACTCAAGAGGTCTAGTAGTGCTTGCTTTTTTTTTTTGAAAAGGGACCTGGTTTGTTTTTCTTTGTACAGGCATCACATACCCGCTGTTTAAGAACTGCATATTTAGAACACCTCAAACCAGTTCCTTTAAGATTAATTTGTTAAGTTGAGATGAGCTTACATGACCTAATCTTCTGCGCCAAAGATTTACACTCTTAATTTGAGTACTCAGACAAGTCAAATAATTTCCAGGAATTGAGTCTAGATCAGCCACATATATATTTTTGTATCTTTTATCTCTGAGGGTGGCATTTCCATTTTTCAGACTAGTTATAGTGCGCACCAATCAAAATAGAACTTTACTTCATTCCCCTTATCACATATTTGAGGCACACTCAATAAGTTGTACTTTAGTCCACTCACATAGTACATATCTTAAATAGCACGACTTAAGGATTTTCCAATTTTTCAAACACCAAGGATGTAACCTTTCTTACCATCACCAAAAGGGGAGACCTCTACTTTGAAATGCCTTGAGTGGGAGAAAATAGTCAGTTCTTCCTATTATGTGCTTGGATCATCCACTATCCATGAACCAACATTGACTGCTTTCCCTTACTCCCACCTGTATTAAGAGATCATTTGTTAGATTTAGGAACCATTTAAGTCTTAGTTCCCAATGGGGGGCATGGGAGTAATCACAACTTTCTTGGTCCAGCCAGGCCATCTACCTTCTTGGATTGTGTCAGGGGACTAGGTCCTTTCTTAAGTGACTGCATATGTTAAATATGCTTACTTAAGTTTATTTCAGCTCTAAGACTTGCTTGGCAATCATTATTTTTATCTTTATTTTTTCACAATGAGTACATAAGAGATTGTCAGCCACATAAAACATATTTTTTGTAAGGATTGAAAGGAAGATTGTTGTGTTGGCAACCAAGACCTCTGCCATTATTTACTAGATTTTTTAGATTAGCTAGAATTTGTGAGGAGGCAGTCCATTTTAGAGAATTGTTAAGATCTTCTCTTATGCAGACCAGGTCCCTTTCTAATTTATATTTTTTCTCAAGAGAGGATACAAGAATCTTCTGAGGCTTATTCAACTTCTCTTCAAGATCAAGTTGAAGACTACTAGCATCATATTTTTCTTTAGAATCAGATTCAAATAATTTCTTAGCTTTTCCAACATCTCTTTATTTTTAAAATTTTGTATTTAAGAGTGTTCTCCTACATCAAATATTTGAATAGTTAGAGCCATTTTTTCACATTTAATATTTACTACCTTCTCTTGAAAAGATCTTTCTCAATAGCGAGCTCACATAAAGAATCAATCAAAACATTTGCAAGTTTTCTTAGCTTCGTAGGAGAATAGTCTTTCAGATTTTGATTAATATTAAAAGGAGTTACCTCACCATCTTTATCATTATCCGATTTTGGGATGAGAGAAAAGAGAGAGTTGTTGGTTGTTTCATCATCTTCTATGGTCAGCATGGATTCATCTTCAAGTTTTACTGACTCATCAGATTCACTTGATTGGTATCCCCAAGCAACTAAGGCTTGCTTAACTACACACTCTGCTGCAACTTTTTTTTTGGACTTGTCAGGGACCTGGTCCTTCTTCTTCTCTTTGTCTCCTCCAGACTTTATATATTGTTGATAGTTCATCTTGTGAAAGGGGTAATCCTTGATAAAATAACCCGATTTACCATATTTATGACACAAAACATTTGTACCTGCAGGTCTGTTGTTATTTCTCTTCCTTTGAAATGTCCCATTTATCATCAGCCCTAATGAAATTTTTGAGCTAACTAGGCAGCATCTTCATCATACTCATTACAATCAATTTTGATTCTTTTAAAGTTAAGTATTTCTCATTCTTAGGCTCTTTCTTTTCTTGGTCCTGTTTCTTCTCCAACTCATAAGTCTTTAGATTTCTAATTAACTCATCCATGGTGAGAGTCTTAAGGTATCTTGCTTCAGAAATGACATTAACTTTACTCTTCCATGACTTAGGCAGTACACTCAATATTTTCCTCACCTATTTTCTAGGTGGAATAACTTCACCAACATAGTGTAGTTCATTATTGATAGAGGTAAACCTGGTGTGCTTTTTTGAATAGTTTCACTTTTATTCATAATGAAATCTTCATATTGGGTAGTGAGCATATCTACCTTGGATTAGTTAACCTGGTTAGTTCTATCATGAGCAGTTCTTAGAAAATCCCAAATTTTCTTTGCATTCTCACAAGCTGAAATACAATTGTACTCATCAGGACCTATTCCACATATCAGAAGTATCTTGGCTTCAAAATTCTTTTCAATCCTTTTGCGATCTTCTTAATTATATTCCCTTCGAGTCTTAGGAGCCAACCTAGTAATTTTACCTTCCTTAACTTCTCTCATGGGAACATGTGAGCCATCACAAATTATCTCCCATAATTCACCATCCTAAGCCATTATAAAGTCATGCATCCTTGTCTTCCACTAACCATAATATTCTCCATTAAAATGAGGTGGTTTGGCATTTGTTTGGTAGTGATGCCATAACTCAGGATTCACTCTAGGTGTTAACCATTTAGAGTGCACCATGCTGATACCAATTGATGAAATATACAAATTCACCCCAACAGGGAATTAGGTCCTTGAGGAATATTAGACAACAACTACAATGAAACTAAAAATAAAGTTTGTTAAAATGAAATAACACAAGAGATTTCATGTGGAAACCTTCTTGCTCAAGGGAGGACAATCACGACCTATCCTCATAAGATTTCCCAAGATTTACGTTCCAAACTCTAACAGACTCAAGAAGAATTTAAACTCAAGAAGAATTTAACTCTAAATCCTTACATATGTAAGAACTCCATTATAATCAGATGGGAAACTCTCCTTCACCTCTACCAACCAACTAGCTCTAGTCAATTACTTGCTAGGTAATTCTACCTAAGCAAACACTCAACATAATCAATAGAAATTATTACTCACAATCTGTCATGACCCAAACTAAGGCCTGGATATGATGGGTATCTCGAGTCCGCCGAGGACAAGAGACCACCCCATTTGCCTATTCAAAATAGAACACTACACGTATACAACAACTGAAGCAATCTAAATAGATATAAGCAAGATAAGATAAACCAAGAAATGGTTTTATAAATTCAACAAACATATCAATGCACATAATCGACAAAGCCTCTAAAACAAAATCAACATCAACCTAAGTCAGGATATTTCCCCCAACAATGCCAAAAGAGGAACTAGAGCATGTTCAATGACATAAGCTAAAATGAGAAGTAACAGGCCTTCTGGAAGAATGAGAATAACCACTTCAACCTGACTAACGAATAATTCAATAAGCGCCTATCGTTGCACAAGAGAAGTAGAAGTGTTTGCATTCCCTACATCGCGTAGGTAGACAGTGTCTGGAGATGGGTTGCGGGGTGAGCGCTAGCATGTAACTTGTGAAAAGGATAAAATAATGTCAAGTCAAAACCATAGTAAAACCACATGCACACAATATACATATATATATATATATATTTCACATGCTAGGATAGGGAACATGGTTTAGAATAAGTAACATCAGCCTGGACTAGTTAGGTTGACTGTTATAAAAACACCCACGGGCTATATGGGTCCAACCCTCCTTACTGGATAGGCCCTAGTATGTATTAGTCGTATAAATTGGAGGTATAATAGAAGGCTGGGGAATCAACAGTCCTTCGCCATCCATAATATAAATATATAAAGTGTGACACAAGCACATATTCATTAAGACCAACCCTCATGCCGACAAACGTGAGTTTCCAGTATCAGTCCATGGGGACCTTCACTTTCACAGATACCTACACAACCCCCTTTAAGTCTAATTAAAATAGTTACACATTCCATTAATTGAACCAATATTATCTATCAAGGATCATACTATTCGTATCGTCATACCAATTTACGCTTGCAAGCTATTATTATCATTCCATTTCAATTATCATTGCTAAGGGGAATCCATGACCCTACTAGCTCCAATCATTCATCCCCATGGGGGAATCCATGATCCCCTAGGTCAATTATTTCTCAACTTAGGGGAATCAACGACCCCACAAGGTTCAATTCAAAATCAGTTTATGTACATTAGCCTTTTATGCAATGCAATAGTTCCAAAAGTAGTTTAATGTGCGTATTTCATGGTCAAAGTAAGTTCCACAAGATTGGGTTGAGGTTATACCAATTCCATTACCAAATCATCAATTTGGGGGATTCCACGACCCCCTTTCCCATTTACCCCAATTGCGCACCCTGGATAGTGTCTCACTAAAACACTCATAACTTTTGACTCCAAACTCAAATTAATGAACGGTCGATAGCATTGGAAACAAGACTAAAAGGGATTTAATTTGATTTATAATGGGACATAGAAATAATTATATTCTAAGAGTAATAGTTTTGGGAATTTGACCCAAATAAAATCGTAAACTGAAATTACTAGTTTGGAAAGTTCTCAACTCAACCTTTAGCTAGGAATTTTTTTAACTACAATCAATATACAAAGATGTTACAAAACTAGATAATTGACCATCCCACTCATATTTAGATAGAAATCTTTGGGTTTGGGTCTACACGCACATGAAAGACGGGTTCGAGTTTTAGCCTAAAAATATGGGGTGTTACATTATCTCCCCCTTGGAATCATTCATCCTTGAATGATGGATAGGAACCTTTTGAAGATCAAAAAGTATGAAATAAAGGATATAACTTCACTTTAGGATTTACCCCTAACCAAACATACGTAGGGATCAAAAGAGCTTTGTGATAGCACCAAGAAAATCGTGTAAGCACGAATCATGAGATAATAAGATTTAGCATAGACACAATGTAGGACATGAGTTTATGGGACATGATCATTCCAAAGTAAGGTATGAATTTCTTGGAGATCATCACCTAATTAATATTGATACAAGAAATGACACAAGATTCTTGCAGGACATAAGAATAGAATCATTCTCCACCTTCAATGACATGTTCGATAGAACTTAAATATAATAATACTTCTCGACTAATACTTCAACTACGGATATCACACTTCACCATTTTAGTCTTATAATTCCCTGCAAAACACATAACTACAAGAGCCTGAGTCTAACTATATACTGTTTCCATATTGAAGCCTAACCCAGAGTTAAAAGGTGTTAGCTTAATAACGCTCAACTTATACATTAATTTGAGTGCAAGGCGGTCGTTGTCAATATATTTACCTAACTAGCATTCGGGGTTGAATCCACGAGGAATAATATGAGTGGTGATTGAGTAAGACCAAAATAATAGTTGCTCTTTAGGGTCAAACCTATGGAACAAATTAGTTTAGTGGGTTTTCAATCTTATTAAATGTAAATGCACCTCTTGGGTTACTAAGGGACTAATTGGAGACTAAGAATAATTAGAGTATAATCAATTAAAATGGATCTTAGGATTATGCATTCCTAGGGGCAAGTTATGCATGGGAACATGATAATTTGATACAAATTCTGATGGTTAATGATGTAGTAGGCTAGGTTTAAGGTCTTTTAGGCTAGTTTTTCACCAAAACCTCAAAGATATCACACATTGACCCTTTTGAGTACCTAAAAAGTGTGTTAAATAAAGCCATACAATACCTCAATTGTTTATCCCTATTTCTAGGATGAGACCCATGGTATAGTCAACTTTCTAATCACCCTTATGGCAAAGATAGTGAAACATTGGCAAGACACACCTATAAATTATCTACTATTACTTTGGTTACAATATACCTCTTTCAAGGATGAGGTAAGTTCCTAAAGTTTACCCAAACCCCTCTTTTAAGGATGGTTTGAGCTTTCCAGAGCTTGGGATTTTCATCCATCAAACCCATTTGGGTATTTAGGGCTTTCACCTACAAATCCCAACCAATTTATTTAAGCAATAGTAGAACCCACATCACAAACTAGTAAATGAATAAACAAATCAAACCCCACACATATTTACACCCTAATCTAGCATAATCCCAAGAGGTAGATCTAGCACATCATAAGGATAATGAAAACAAATATACCAAGATGTCCATCAAAGTTATTTATAAGAAAATAAAGAGAAAATAAAAAGAGGACAAACCACACTTTAGACTCAAATGAATCTTCAATAGACAAAGCCAAATCTACACTTCAAGCTCCTCTAATTTAATTTTGTCTCAAATTAGTATAAATTTAAGATCAAAGCTCTAAGAAATTACAAAACCCTAAACTAAGGATGGGAACTAAGGTTTAGGATTGATTAATTGCCTTAAGGGGTTTTTACCCTTCTAAATGGAAATTTGGAGTCAGCTATGCGCTTTTACAACTTTTCCCCTAGCAAAAAATCTCGTTATACTGCGATCGCACTGGCTTCACCGTGATCGCAGCTCCGCGATCACTGCCTTTTTTATGCAATCACTACCTTCTAACTATCTTGACTTACCGCTATCGTGATGGCCACTCTGCGTTTGTGGTACCTGAGGTCCGATCTACATAGGTTTTCCATCTTTTACACTTCTCTTTCGGCTTTGATCCTTTTTCAGCTCTTTTTTCCCTTTTTTGTCCCAGTAACTTTATACCTGCAAAACATGGGAATTGGTGTATTTAATAGCAAAGTTTTCTCATTTGGATACTCAAATTATAGTAGTGTGAACAAAAATGGAGTGTAAATGAGTGGTAAATTCCCTACTCATCAACATCCCCAACTTAAATCTTTCCTTGTCCTCAAGAAACACTGTCTTTTACCATAAGACAATGCACTTTTATTCCCAAATTAGATAACCTAAATGATCTTGATGACTTCAACTTGATTACTACCACAAATAGCTCTTCAAACATAGGTAAGACTATTTTTATGACACCCCTCAACATAACACACAATTTTGAAGGATGCAAAAGACTTCAAAGAGCAATCATGCAACAATCACTAATACTCAAAAAATGAATCCTCTTTGACCTCAACTACATTATACTCCTATTACCTTATTTTTTGGGAGATGACAAAATAACCTGCCCTGACTTGTTCACATACCTCCATACAAGAAAGAAAATTCCACACACCAATCTACCATATATGTAATAAGGAATTTAAGTGCACAAACTCTCTCTCTCTCTCTCTCTCTCTCTCTCATAAAGGAACTCTCTATGTTAACAAGTATCATACCATAGGCTTGACCCTATTTTCAATCGCCACAATAAAGAAAGTAAATGGTTGGAGATGTCAAGGGAATTTTTAAGCTTGTAACATAGGTTCGGGTTAGAGTAGGATATCATTTGGGACAACACGGCTACACCCCCCTGAACATCTACATCACACTATTTAATCCTCCTTTTTGGATATGGGCCACCCCTCTTTGTTTTCTCTCTTCTTCTATATGCCGACATTTTGCTTCCATTGTTCACCCATTTTTTCTATTTCTATATCTTACAATTTTTATGCAATTCTTTCCTTTGTTGAATCCTTGCTTTTCTAGTCATTTCTTTTCAATACTTAGGCACTTATGTCATTTCACTAACAACTTCATGGCCCCATACTTACTTCCATAAATCTTCCCACCCCCAACTTAGGATTTTAGCCTCAAGTTGCATTTTCAAGTTCAAAGAGGGTATGATTCAAAACATGGATAAAAAGAATGGTTCATGGCTTGTAATATGTTTGCTAAAGAAAGGTTTAAAGGCTCAAAGTGGGTAACTAGGGCTTACATTTATGCATGGATAGGCTTTTTAGGCCAAGTGGGCTTCCAATGTCACAAAGATTGCCTAA
This sequence comes from Capsicum annuum, assembly GCF_002878395.1. NCBI lineage: Eukaryota > Viridiplantae > Streptophyta > Magnoliopsida > Solanales > Solanaceae > Capsicum > Capsicum annuum. Next base: position 59,821,970 of record NC_061118.1, on the reverse strand, counting down.
GATAATTTCATCAACCAAATACAATCAAAATTATCGTTGAACGACTAATGAGGCAAGTTCTAGATATAACAAGTTATACATGAGATATAGACAAATTATCTCACTATAGACAAATTATCTCACTACACATGGCATTCCAATTCGCCAAGGAGTCTCAATTGACCCTCCAATTAGAGATAAAAATAGAGTATTTATCAATATTAACAAGTTAAAACTTTTGGAGTCACAAAAAGAGAGATTTATTACAATGCCGCTCATGTCCATGCCCTTGATTTTCAAAACCTTTTATATGGAGAAAGGTGTTTACTTTGTAATTGCACCATGTACAATTTTCTAACCATGGAAACAACCCAAGTCTTGGTCTCACATTTTGATTTCCTATGGCCAAACTACCTATATGGTTACTCAGACTTCGCTAATGGTATGATTGCAATCCTAAATCCACAATGCCACAGGTACTCAAACTTTCCTTGCATTTATAGCCTTAATGCTTTGGGTACTCAGCCTTCCCCTACATCTGTGGCTTAAGACCCAATCACAATGAGTTTTCCTTATGAATTTCAACACTTAATCTATCATAGGTAAATGGTTTCCCAACATCATTATTACAAGAAATAGACAACTAAAAATGAAAACAATTAATTCACAAAATTTTCATGCTTTCAGTGAACTAAGTTTGAGTATTGCAAACCAAAAGATACATACAAGGGTAGGGCTGCACCCCCTAAGACTTGTAGTGACCTTACTACATAACATAAAAGCATAAGAAGGGTTAAAGGTCTCCCTAAAACTGCAGTGATAACCAAGGTGCAGGATGGAGAGACTTTTGTGATCGCGTATATATACTGTAATTGCGGTATCGCGATCACGATCCTTAGGACGCGATTGCAGTACCTGAAGAATTTTTCTCCCCTATTTTGCCTTGTTTTCTGCAGGGCTACCACACTTCTCAAACTTGTTTTTTCCTTTTTTTTGTCTTCCAATCCTGTCCAAAGAACCTACAAAACATCAAAATTATGTGACTTATTCAAAAGCATATGAAGAAAGCACAAAAATAATAGGTTGACTCCAATCAAGTGCTTGATTTAATGTCGCGGCACGACACCTCTTTTACCATTATTTATGCCTCCACTTAAAGGATTTGAATTTTCTGCCCAATTTAAGATCAATGCATCTTTGAGGTATATTGGGCAAATGTAAGGGCATAAAGAAATATGTTCTATCACGCCATTTCGAAGACTTGAACCTTTTACTCAATTTTGCATCAAATTTTTGTCTAGGCTCATTTTCTAATGGTGGGAATAGGCCACTAGTTGAACATCAGAAATTAAGCTCCCTGGCCTTTAAGTACAAGGTTTTCTTTCACCCTTTAGGAATGACAAACTCCCAAATATAGGGATTTTGCTCTGCATCTCAAAAATTCATCATTCTCTTAGGTGGTTTGATTTTCATTATATCCACCAAGCATAGTTTTGAAAAGTGGTTCGAGTGAGGTCTTTCCTTAAGTATGGAGTCTCATCTCCCTATTGGCATCCTCACCTCAAAATGGACTACTCTTTATAAGAAATTTTCTTGGATCCTTTTATTGACTATAGCACCATTTCTTTTATTCCGACATCTTCTACCATATTTAGCTCAGTTAGTTGGGAAATCACCAAGGATTCTTCAAGGTCAATCTCATTTAGAAGCATGTTCATGGTCGTAGTATTTGCATAAGTGACCTCCATGTCCATGTCTTCCACTTTTGTTGATTTCCTCATTACGTGCCCCCACGGCTTGATGCATGTGGTGTAAGTGTAACCCCCGAGAGTACCCCCTGGATGTCACATAGTGCTTAGGACCATAAGTGATCCCAAGCTAACCCTTATACTAGCATAACATGTGAGCAACTAAATAAGATACATTTATCTGAAAGAAATAATCGGAAAAGATGTCTTTACTAAGTAGGTTCAATACAAAACTGTATAAAACGATTACAACTCTAGTTATACAAAACAAAACTGAAATTAAATACATCAACTATATTGACTGTCTATGAAGCCTCTACTAGTATTGACTATAGATAGCCAGGAGATGACTCCCAGCTGTCCCGGATCAACACAACTGAAGAAAGAAAATAAGATGCTACTCAAACTATGACCGACTCGAGCCCTCAAATCAAAAGGACTCATCACCTGCTGATTGAAAGCTGTAAACTATCTGATTATAATGTACGTGCTACAACTTGTACCTACATTATGAGACAATGTAGCACATAGAAATAGATGTGGATCAGTACCTTTGGAATGTACCGGGTATGTGGGGATGAATTCATAAGTAAAATAATAACTTAATATATTCATAGACTTTCAACTAATGATGCTAAGTGTAAATGACTCACTTTGAGCTTGAATAACTAAAAGCTAAAAATTTTAAATCATGAATAATAAAGCATACTTTATAGATCTTGAGAGCCATTACACTTGGTTTCTAAAAATTGTACTTTTACTCTTTCTTTTGGGAGGTTCTTCTAACCGACATAAACTATGTGAGCTATCATGGAGTCCAACATCTCTTACCTACGTTGATAGAGTTGTTCTACCCTTTCCATCAAAATAGAACCTAGATAGAGTGATCACTATACTAACCCCATTTATAGGCAATAAAACCTATAGAGGAACGTAGTTCTAAGGCATGAGACCTTGGAATCATACCCAACTCGATGCTAAATACTACTCCCATATTACTTATATGCTCTCTCTTTAGGGAATCCATCTTAAAATAGAATGAGTTTATAAGGAAAACAGTTATACTTCTCCTTACTTTAGTCTGAATACATGTGGATTCCATCTTTTAGCTTAGAAAATAAGATCCATCTTTCTTTAAATCTTGGTAATCAAATAAAACTTAAAGAGCATGATCTTTTTAAAATCTCAATACTTAAACATAGGGCTTAAAAACCATGGTTTACACTTAAGTCAATTCATAACAAAACTTCATGCTCAATAACAATCTTGAAATACTTCAACAATATCAAGTCAAGATAGTGCAATTTCATGCATAATAGAAATCTCATAAGTTAAAAGATAAACATAAACACTTTGATAAACTTAAAATTTTAAATCTCATTATAATTACATGCTTCAAGAATATAGAAACTTGGGTATGAACCCTACTTCAAAACAAGTAAATAAATTCTCAAAATTATGTAATTTAGGGACAAGGGAGAAAGGATACCCTTGTTCATAACCCCTCATACCTTGATTGAAAGAATCCTTGGAGAGAACTTTGAATTTTGAACTTAACTTCTTAATTCTTGAGAGATGACATTTGGATTTTATTCTTGGGAATGAAGGAGGGTTTTTGATTTTTTTTACTGATTTCTTAGGGTTAAAGAGAATGAAGTTAATGTGTTTAATACATTATCAAAATATTTTGAAGTGATTAGGGGTGGTTTAGGGATGTGAAATGACTTCAACACCCTTGATTAGAGTCAAAACAAAATGTTTTTGGCATAATGACTTAAGCGATGCCCAGTCAATCGCCCAAGCCAAGTTGGACGACACCTAGCCAATTGCACAGCCATTCCATTAGCCTTAGGCAATTGTTAGGTGATACATACCCTTTTAAATGGCTATAACTTTTTGTTCGGGTATCAGATTAAGGCGAAATTGGTATTGTTGGAAAGCTAACTCAGTTATCTATCATTTTGTGGGTCTTGATATGAAAAATTCCACATATATAAAATATTATACACGTTCAAAGTAGACCCTTATAGAATAAAATATGAAACTTTGGACGAATCAATGGCTCTTAGCTCAACTTTGTGCTAAGTGATTCCTATGAACATTTTTCACCTCGAAAGCACTTCAAAAACTAGGATAAAGATCACGACACATTAATTCAAAAGTAAATAATAGGATTATTATTTACAGTAAGTTATCACCCATTGATTCTACCTGATCCAAGATATGTTGTAGCATTGATTCAACACCATTATTTATGGTGCTTTGCTCTTGGACTGAGGTGAAATCTTCATTGGATTTATGTATGAGATGCAAATTATCCTCCATTGATTCCACCCAATCTAAGATGAGTTTAAGCATTGCTTCAATACCAATATTTTTTGTGCTTCGTTCTTCCCTTTCTTTCTTATATGACCTATCAAAATCATAAGGAAAACTAGCAATCGAGTTAGTATAATGGGGGAGGGGGTATTTTGGCAATCACTTTAGTGTCCATATCGACCACCACATAGAGAACAAACATACTCCCTATAAAATTGAGATGGTGCACATATCTCTCTCCAAGGAGTATGCCTACAATCTTGCTAAAAGTGAGATCCACCATAATATGGACATAGGTTGCAATGATAGGATTTTCAACCATCAAACTTGCTATCATTCCAAGATGCCATCACAAGATATATTAAAAAATAAAGAAAATCTACCTACCATAAGAAATAAAACAAAATAATAAGCAAATATTTACAAGTTTGAATCAACGCAAGTAAGCTAAAATTCCAAACTAAGTCAATACGTCAAATTGTTCCCCGACAATGATGCCATTTTTGATAACGCTCAACTTACACATCAATTTGAGTGTAAGGCGATCGTTTTCAATATATTTACCCAACTAGGAGTCAGGGTCGAATCTATGAGGTATAACATGAGTGGAGATCGAGTAAGTCCAAAATAATAGTTGCTTGTTAGGGTCAAACTGGTACAAAATAGTTTAGGGGGTTTTCAATCTTGTTGAATGTAAAGGCAACTCTTGGGCTTATAAGGGACTAATTTGAGACTAAGAATAATTAGAGTATAATTAATTAAAATGGATCTTGGGACTATGCTTTCCTAGGGGCAAGCTATGCTTGGGAACATGATAATTTGATGTAGATTTTGATCGTTGATGATGTGGTAGGATAGGTTTAAGGTCTTTGAGGCTAGTTTTTCAACAAAACCTCAAAGATATTACTTATTGACCCTTTCGAATACCTAAAAAGTGTGTTAAATAAATCCATCCAATACCTCAATTAGGTATCACTATTTCTAGAATGATACCCATGGTATAGTCAACTTTGTAATCACCCTTATGTATAAGATAGTGAAAAATTGGCAAAACATACCTATAAATTATCTACTATTGCGTTGGTTCCCATATCCCTCTTTTAAGGATGATGTGGGTTCCTAAAGTTTACCCAAACCCCTCTTTCAAGGATGGTTTGAGCTTTTAAGAGCTTGGAATTTTAATCCATCAATCCCATTTGGGTATTTGGGGCTTTTACCCACAAATCTAAACCAATTTATTCAAGCAATAGTAGAACTCTCGTCACAAACTAATAAATGCATAAACAAATCAAACCCCACATATATTTACATCCTAATCTAGCATAATCCGATGAGGTAGATCTAGAATATTGTAATGCCTCGAGTCTGTACCCTAGATGCTACACGATGTTCATAATCTCGAAGGACCACAAGCTAACCTATGACTAGTACCTGCTGCAATAACTGAATAATAATACGACAAATATGTGGAAAGTAGGTGAAAAACTGGACATAAGGTTCAATACTATAAATAATACTGGATATGGTTTCACAATACCAAAAAAATTAAACATCAATACTGAAAGCTGAACAATTATTTGAAAATACTCTAGTTTGAAAAGCCTCTAAACTATTTGAACTGTGGAGTTGATGGGACAAGACCCCAATTAACTCCGACTACTGAAAGTGAACTGAAATGCTAAAATAAATAACTATTCCTCGAACTACGAGGACTCACCACTAACTCATTATGCTGAGAATCTAAACTGCTAAGGATGCTCGAGAGCTTGTGCATTTGAACCTATGATATAGACATCATAGCATAAAAAAAGTATGCATTAGTACTTTTGAATGTACTGGGATGCTCAGTGAGGTAGGCTAAAATGTATAGGTTTATCTGCATGAATAATACTAACTAAATATCATGAGTATGACTGAATAAGAGTACATGCATAAATATGGAAAGTGTACTGAGATCGTAATAACACTAAATACTGAATCTAAATACTAATTAAATGAAATCTGAGTATACTGATACTGAATTCCTGGTAACTAAATAAATGTATCTAATAGTCTTGATTCTTGGAACTATACTGAATCCCGTATTGAGCTAAGTGACTGTGTCTGACAGTCTTGAATCTGCAAAATTAAATTCCATACTGAGACTAAATCTGAAATTGAGACTATGGGAAGTAATCATCTAACCGGCATGGCTCTTTATAACTGGTTTGGGGTCCAACCTGTAACCCCCAGTTGGAAGGGTGTCAATACCATGCCACGGATAAGGACAAGTGCTAAGTCACCCTTATCTGGCAGGTGCTCTTAAATGAGAATGGTGGTACCCTCAACTGACAGGTAGATCACCTCATCAACCCTCAACTAGCAAATTGATGTCTCAACCTACGCTGGCTACGTAGTTTTGGAATGCAAGGACTACTTCTAAGGATTTCACCCTCTACTGGCAGGTGAGTCCCTATTCTTGGGCTCACTCGGTGATAAATTCTACTCCCAACTTAATAGACACTGGACCAACTTCTAAACTTCACAAGGCTAGACTAAACTGTTACTGATTGTACTGTATAACTAAACTAAACTAATTTTACTGAACTAAGCTAGACTGATTCTGAGTTCAATGAGTTTTCCTAAGTTTTGTAACTGACTAAATTCTACTGATCAAGACATGACTGATTCTACTCTGTGACTAACCATGGCTCTAGACAAGCAGCTAAATTTTTAGGTATTAAATACCCCCAGGACTCGATAGCATAAACTTACAAAACATGGCATAATCTTGAGACATGGTAACTGACCACTTACTCATCATTTATTCATTTGGGCATTCAAGCAAACACTTCCATACATGCTAACATGATATAATTTCACTATTTAACTCAAATGGACAATTAATCAAACACTTGTGGGGCATAATATATGCACATACTACTAAAACAACATGTAGGCATCATGATTCAATTTCAATTACACTATTCAAAGAGTTTCAACATGAATTCACACGATAAAGCACACATATCAGTTAACTCTATGTGAATTTTGTAATTAATCATGAATACACTTTAGTTCAAATCATGAAAATCATGAAATCACTCTACATAAACTTTAAAAGAGTTTTTTGGACTCCAAGGGTAGAAGGAACCCTTGGATGAACACTTCACATACCTTAGTTGGTGAATTCTAGAAAATTAACGGGGGAATCTTAAGCCTTGAATTTGAATTTAATTCACCTAGGATTTTTGTTCTTGAGCAATTTGTGAAAGAATGAATATAACTTGCTAAAAGAGGGCTAAATTTCATGTTATGGGGGATGAAGGGCATGGGAAAAAGACTTAATTAACCCTGAGGACACAACTTTTTAAAGACTATAAACTGGACCATCGACGCACAGGACAACATACCATGATGTTAGAATCGACATGATAGCTAATGCGCTGCATCGAGTCTGCATTTGTTCACTGGAATTAGATGCTGAAAGCTGGGGAAAATATTTATCAACACGATAGTCGATACGATGCATCAAGATCGCGTTGATTCACTGGTTTAGGATTCCAAAGGTGCTTCAAACGAAGTCTGAAAAAACTAAAACTTGTCTGAGAAATCCTATTGATATTTCTGATCATGAATTAACTCAAATATCAACATTTAATGGACGTAAAGGTCGTAAAATAAGATTTCCAACTTTTGAAGGCAAAAATAACACTAAATCTGAATACTTAGCTAGAATTTTCTAAGTCTGGGATCCCTTAAAAAGCTCAAAGGATTGAATTAAGCTAATAATTTATGGGGTCTTACAATATCTCCCCCTTGAGAACATTCATCCTCGAATAGGACTAACTAATTTGAGAATACTGGTAGACTGAACTTACTTACTGAACATGAACATCTGAAACATGATTCTCTGACTGGCATTACTGATATACTGAACATAAATATCTGATGCATGAATATATGATTGAATGATTCATGAGCATATGACTGAATATGCAATGGTAACTGAGACCAAGTTCATAATGGAAAATCTGAGCATGAAACTAAATAAGCTTAAGGAAAACTATTACCTTGTGCTGAATTTGAGTTTGCAGAAAAGAGGTGAGGATACTTGGTCCGCATATCTAATTCTTCTTCCCAAGTAGCTCCTACAATAGACTAATTCCTCCTAAGAACTTTGACTAAAGGTACTTCTTTGTTCCTCAGTCTATGAATCTGATAATCAAGGATTTTGACTGGAATCCCTTCATAAAAGAGGTTGTTCTGAACATCTATGCCCTCTATGGGGACTACGGCTGATGGGTCACCTATGAATTTCTTTAGCAAGGAAATATGAAACACTGGATGGAATGAAGATAGATCTGAGGGCAACTTAAGCTCGTAAGCTATCTTTCTAGAATGGCTGAGAATTCGGTAAGGACTGACATATCGTGGATTGAGTTTCCCTTTATTTCCAAACTACTTCACTCCATTCATAGGAGATATTTTTAAGTACATATAGTCACCAATCTTGAACTCGAGATCCTTTTTGCGCACATCTGCATACAATTTCTTTCAGCTCTTAGCTGTCTAAAGTCTTTCCCTGATCAACAGGACTTTCTCTAAGGTATCAAATACCAATTTAGGCCCTACCACTGCAGCCTCACCCACTTAAAACCAACTAATGGGAGATCTATACCTCCTCCCTTAAAGTACCTCAAATAGAGCCATTTGAATACAGTAATGATAAAAGTTGCTGTATGTGAACTCAATCAAAGGCAAGTGGCCATCCCAAATACCTTTAAAGTCTATTGCACACGCTCGCAGCATATCCTCTAAAGTCTGAATAGTCCTTTCTACTTGGCCATCTGTTTGAGGGTGAAAGGCTGTACTAAGGTAAATTTGGGTACCAAGACCCTTTTGGAATGCTTTCTAGAAATAAGAGGTGAACTGGGTACCTCTATCTAAGATGACGAACAGCAAAACATCATGCAATCTAACCAACTCCCTGATTTTAGAGTTTGGCATAATCCTGGGCTGAGTAAGAGATATGGACTGGTAGGAAATGAGCTAATTTGGTCATCCTATCTACAATGACCCAAATTGAATCATGCTGATGACGAGTGTGGGGCAAACCTGTCATAAAGTTTATGTTCACTTTCTTCTATTTATAGGTGGGAATGCTTAATTCCTGCATGGACCTACAAGGTTTCTGAGGCTCAAACTTAACGTGCTGACATGTTGAGCACTTATCCACAAACTCTGCATTATCTTTCTTTATCCCACTCCACCAATAAATCTCCTACAAATCACGGTACATCTTTGTGGCCCTTAGATGAATAGAGTAATATGCACCATGCGCTTCTTCAAGGATTTACTTCCTCAAGACTTCTATACTCGGAATGCATATTCGACTCTGACAACGCAAAACACCATCTCCCTGTGATACCCCGTATATTTCTAAGCTAGGAGACAAACTATTTTCCTACTTATGAAACCTCCTATCCTATGAGTAGCATTTTAGTGCATGACTTAAAATGAGTATCCTAGTGATAAGATAGCTTATGATATATTAAGCATGTTTATATGACTCACTTAAGGTAATACAAGCTAAGAGTTTTTGAATCCATCAAGTTTTAGTGTTTGATTTTGAAAGGGTCATATTTGAATGAGTACAACTTGATGTTAATATGGTATTTATGCATATTTAGACCCACTAAATTATAGATAATTGAATTAGCTTTCCAATGATACCAATTTTGCCTTAATCTAATACCCGAGCGAAAAGTTATGCCCATTTTTGTGAGGGACAGTAAGGAGAGGTGATTGGTTAGGTGCCGCCCAACCAAACTTAGGCGATTGGTTAGGCGCCGCCTAAGTCAGTTCCAATGCCAAAAACACTCTGTTTTGAGTTATTTTGAGGGTAATTAAGTCGTTTAACACTCCTTACATGTACCTAAACTTAACCCTACAAAATATATAGCTTCCAAACACATTACAACCCTATTAGCATCTCAAAGCTCATCATCTAAGAGTACCATAGGAGAAAAACAACTTTGATTGCACAATCAAGCTTGAAGATCCATTTTCAAGGAAATTCCTCCATCAATCATCAAGAATCTCCCTTCCAAGGTATGCGTAGTGTTCATCCACGGATTCCTTTCGTCTGTAGAGTTCAAGAATCAAACTTTAAAATACAAAAGCTTGGTTGATTGTGATGATATGATCATACCCATGTTGATGCTTGTTTGTTTTGCTATATAATAGTATTGTGACTGTATATCTCATGAAAGTTATGTTGTTAGTCAAAAAACATGATCTTTTAGATGGATTGATAGAATGCAAGTATGAAACGCACCTATGCCTTAAAGAATGCATGCAAGGTGTTCGATAAAATGCCTAGTATGTTAGAACTTCATATTTACATGATTTCATGACATCGAAATAACAAGTTCATGTTAGTCATACACTCCAATATGAATTTCCATGCAAATTATGTGTTGTTATTGTTGTGGTATAAAATATGTATGATAATAGAGATATAAATTATGTACACAAAATATATCCATGCTTTCCCTACCATGTTTGAGATGTTGAATAAATACATGAAGTATAATATACCCAAATTATTACAATATGAACTAAATATTACATGTTGCCGTTCCCTTATGCTTGAATGGTTTCCATGAGATTGCTATGAATAGTATATGTTGTCGGAATGCCCATGATATTAGAATATGAGATTTATGACTTGATTATAAGCATTCCTATTCATGATAGATATTATGATGACCATGTACTTCATGAAATCCCCCACTCATGTATTATGGATTTATATTTATGGTTGTGTACTCAAGAAATTCAAGTTGTGTCAGTTTTTTTCCATCGACTCCTGGGGGTACTTGTACCCGAAAAATATAGCTGTGTGCTTAGAGCCATGTCATGTTTTCATGATACTCTCAGTCAAGCCATGATCTATAGAATTCAGTCAGTCATGTGACTCAGGAAAACTCAAAAATCTCAGTAATCTCAGTAGTCCAGTAATCTCAGTAATCAGTAACCTCAGCAACCTTAGTATTCACAGTCAATCTTAGTAACTTCAGTACTCTCAACCAGTCCTCAGAACTCAGTACATTTCATCACTCATTGGAATCCAATAAACTTAGTTTAGCTCTGCTAAATAATACCACTAGTATCAGTCCAGTTAATCTGTATCAGTTCAGCTAATCAGTTCAGTTCAATTATTCAGTTTAGCTTAGTTATTCAGTTCAGTGTCCTTCAGATGGAAGTAGAAGTTAGCACCAGCGAACCCAAGGATGGGAACTCACCCGCCAATTCAGGGTGTGATTCTTAGTAGTCATCCTTGAGTTCTAGAACTACGTAGCCAGCGTAGGTTGAGACATCTTAACCTATCAGATTAGGGTTAATGAGGTGGCTTAACCCATCAATTTAGGGTTCCCACCATTATCATTGAGTACCTGCTAGTATAGGGTTCTCACAGCTGTCCTTACTAGTGGCGCGGTATTGACACCCCTCCAGTCGGGGCAGAGATTGGACCCCAGCTTAGCTATTATAGCATATTTAGGGAATGTCGATTAGATAACTACTTCCCATGGTTTTAGTTACACCTTTTAGGAATGCCAGCTATAGCTACCCAGTCTCAGTAAAAAACTCAGATAGTTCTTTAGATTTCAGTATACCAGGACTGTCAGATATAGTCAACTCAGAAATAAAATTGAACTCAGATAGTTTCCTTCAGATTTATGGACTGTCAGATACAGTCACTTATGCAATCAATCACAAAAGTTATCAGAACTCATGCTATCAGTACTCAGCTTCAGGACTGTCAGATACAGTCAATCAGACCAGTTCTTCATAATTCAAACTGTCAAAAACAATCATTCATTTATCAGTAATGCAATATCAGTCTCTTAGTATTCAGTAATACAGTATCAGATCCATCACTAATAAGTGATGG
>NC_061118.1:59655118-59809885 GCF_002878395.1 Capsicum annuum | reverse complement strand
CAGCTTCAGGACTGTCAGATACAGTCAATCAGACCAGTTCTTCATAATTCAAACTGTCAAAAACAATCATTCATTTATCAGTAATGCAATATCAGTCTCTTAGTATTCAGTAATACAGTATCAGATCCATCACTTATTAGTGATTTACATATCAATATCAGTAAACTCAGTCTTTTAAAATCTTATTATATGTACACTCATGTTATCAGTATTCAGACTCAGTAGTCCATATCTCCACGAGTTCAGTTATAGTTATGTATGCATGTATGTACTCTCACATTCATATCAATCAGTATTGTCCATGAATATAACCCTTTGCATTTAGCCTACCTCATTCATATACTCAGTACATTCAGACGTACTGACATATTTGGGCTATGATGCTTTCTCTTATGTTACACCATAGGTTCAGAGGCATGAGCTCTAAATCAGTAGTAGATTCCAGGATCAGCAGTCAGAGTTAGACGTGAGTCCTCATCCTTTAAGGACATAATGATTTCATTTTTATTTCAGTTTTCACTTTATTTCAGTATTTAGATTTAGTTGGGGACATGTCCCATCAACTCCTTATTCAGTTTAGTTAGAGGCTTTTGGACTAGATTTCAGATTAGATGTTCAGACTTCAGTATTTATGTTCCTTTTTGGTATTGATATACTATATTTTTCAAATATTTATTAGTATTGAACCTTATGGCCTTACAGTTTATGTTTCCGCATATTTTATGAGATATTATGCAGTTTACAGGTATAGATATCAGTCATGGATTAGCTTATGGTCCTTCGGGGTCATGAGCACCGTGTAGCATTTTGGTTCCAAAAATCAGGGCATTACAAACTTGGTATTAGAGACTATGGTTTCAATAGTGTCCTAGGAAGTGTAAAAGCTGCATCAAGTAGAGTCTAGTACATGGGCGTGTTGTGCACCACACATATGTGCAAGAGGCTATAAGATGTTTTAGGAACAATTTCCTTTGTTTCATGTCTCAAGATCATGCTATAACAAGTTTCTTTAAGGAAACCATGTAGATTCATATCATGCACCCCTCATGTTCACTTTACCTTACTTTCAAGGTAAAAGAAATAGTGAAGTTCAATGTCCTAAAGACAGGGCTTTCTCAGACAGTCCCTACGGTCAGTTATGAGATTAGCAACAGACTAAAATAGTATCCCATCAGTTCATTATTGTTCCAAGGTCGTACAGATTTTATTCATGATCATGAGAACTTATTCTTGAACCTAGAAGTTTAGCAGTAGTAGAGTTGGGATAGTATTATTCTAGTTGATCAGATTATGTATTCATGGGGATTAGATCAGTAGGCTTGAACAGTACGAGCTAAACACTTAAGTTTATTGACTCAAAATTAAGCATAAAGGTGTGAATGTGATATTAGCAGTATATGAGGAAACAAAATCAGATGATGTGTTTAGTAAGACAGGCAGGTGTTGAACAAAATGTAGGTATGTGATGGTAGATCAAGTGACCAAGTCAGACTCTTAAGATTCCAGTAGTAGTGCCAGTATGTATAGAAAAGAAGTAAGGGAAGATGATTCCCAACCCATCCTCTTCTCAATACAAAGATTTTTACTTTAGCTATCACAAAATCCACTCAGCTCTTACATATCAACTCTATGGTCACGAACATGCTCGGGTATCTCTTTCTCCATGATCATGTATGAATTCAATTTCCACCATAAGGAGTCCCTTTTACTCTACAGTGCGGGTCATGTTCCATGAGAACAATCTACTTTCACACACTTTCCATGGGATTATGTGCGCCTTCAGTTCCCAATATAAGGGGTTCAGTTCTAGCTCCCTCAGTATTCGAATCATGTCCTACGAGTATAGAAAACTCTAGACTCAGGTCATGCAGCTCATGAATCATGTACGCATATCATGCTTTCCAGTATACTTAGCTTCCATGACTTATGCTATGCCCCTACAGATCAGATACATTTAGAGTACATTATGTATATCCTTAGTTCAGACCTTATTAGTAAATCCAAACTATTAATATTTTATTGCTCAAGTTTCAGTCATGTGTCAAGTTTAGTTTGTATCTATTCATATTTCAGGTCCTCCTGATTTACTCCTCCAGTTAGCTCTCCTTATGGAACAGTGTAGTGATGAGCAGTTATTTAGATAAGAGAAGATTGTTGCATGCTTACTTTGCACGAGGGTGTAGTTATGAAGATAGGCTTGAATGTCATGATAAATATGCAAGTAAACGTCTAGCAAGGGGTCGTATTTAGAAGTTGGAAAAGTACAAAGTGTAAGTGTACATTTAGATTCTTGACTTATGTCAATCCCCAGCATGTAGCCATCAAAAACTCAGTTGCCAACTCAATTATAGTTTCAATATCCAGCACTCAGTGATCAGTGTTCAGTCCTTGAATTCAATACTTCTGTACTAGCTATAGGCTTAGTTATAATGTCATCTTTAGTTCAGTAACCTGATTTGAAACTCAGTTCAGTTCCAGACATGCTTTACCATAGCATTCAGGTTGTCAGTACTCAGTTATCAGTGTTTCAGTACCCTAGTTTATAGAATACCTTAGAGCCATGTCGTACGCTTGGTCTCGTATTCATAAATATTATAGATTTCATGAATCCATGATCAGATACCTTATTCTACTTAGTTAGTCCTTATCTCCTATGCATAAAACTCAAAAATCTCAGCCCAGCTATTCAGACTAAGTACAGTTTAGCTTTACAGATCCAGTATTCAGCTATCAGTTATTCAGTTAATCAGATAAGTTAGTATATTTATGCACTCATGTTCAGCTCAGTTCATGTATCATGTCTCAGTTTCAGATCCTAGCTATTCAGTCATGACTCAGTTCCTAGGTGTCTTGCGCATTGCCTCAATTTTCCTCAGTAGCTCATTCAAGTCAGTATTCTTTGAGGGACATAGTGTACCAAGGGGGAGATACATCATAACCCCAAAATTTCATGACATAAATATGCTGCTCTATTTTCTTTTGATGAATCCAGTTTGGAGAAGGGGTACTCATAAGTTAACCCTCAAACTCCAACTTCAGTCGTATGCCATGTTTTCAAGATTCAGTTCAGATCATGATATTCAGTATATCTACCATGTCCCAGAATTATTTATGTTCTTATTTTTCTGATCATGCATATGGAGTAATTAATCTCAAACTTATTGGTATTATCAGTTCAAGGTAGCATTTTTCCTTAAAATTACTCGTTATCATGTTCATATTTCAGTACCAAACTTGGTATTCAGTTCCATGCTTAGTTTTTAGTTCAAACTTGATACCTTTACCATTGCATATTTATGAGTAAGTTTAGTCGTGATTTCACGCATCAGATATGCGTGATCAGCTCATCAGTACTTTCAGTCATGCATTCACGTATTATGTCAGTTATATAATCATGCATCAGATATGTATGGATTCAGCCTTTCAGTTGTGCATCAGATATATTCATTATTATTTAGAGAAAACTAACTTTATTAGAATCCTCAGTCTTATATTCATGAATCAGCTTCCCATGTATCAGATATGCATGTTCAGTATGTTATGCTCAACTTTCAGTCATTTCAGTCATGAACCCATGTTTCAGTAGTGTATGTCTTGTAATTACTTCATCTTATCATCTATCCCATCTCCATAAATTCTTATTCGAGGACGAATGTTTCCAAGGGGGAGATATTGTAATACCCCGTATGTTTCTAAGCTAGGAGACGAACCATTTTCCTACGTATGAAACCTCCTATCCTATGAGTAGCATTTTAGTGCATGACTTACAATGAGTATCCTAGCGATAAGATAGCTTATGCTATATTAAGCATGTTCATATGAGTCACTCAAGGTAATACAAGCTAAGAGTTTTTGAATCCATCAAGTTTTAGTGTTCGATTTTGCAAGGGTCATCTTTGAATGAGTATAAATCGATGTTAATGTGGTATTTCTTCATATTTCTACCCACCAAATTGTATATAATTGAATTAGCTTTCCAACAATACCAATTTCACCTTAATCCAATACCCGAGCGAAAAGTTATGCACATTTTTGTGAGAGACAGTAAGGATAGGCAATTCGTTAGGCGCCGCCCAACCAAACTTAGGCGATTGGTTAGGCGCCTCCTAAGTCAGTTTCAATGCCAAAAACACTTCCTTTTGAGTTATTTTGAGGGTAATTAAGTCTCTTAACACTCCTTACACGTCCCTAAACTTAATCCTACGAAATATATAGCTTCTAAACATATTACAACCCTATTAACATCTCAAAGCTCATCATCAAAGAGCACCATAGGAGAAAAACAACTAGGGTTCCACAATCAAGCTTAAAGATCCAATTTCAAGGAACTTTCTCCATAAATCATCAATAACCTCACTTCCAAGTTATGCGTAGTGTTCATCCATGGATTCCTTTTGTCCGTGGAGTTCAAGAATCAAACTTTAAAATACAAAAGCTTAGTTGATTGTGGTGATATTATCATACCCATGTTGATGCTTGTTTGTTTTGCTATATAATATTATTGTGAATGTATATCTCAGGAAAGTTATGTTGTTAGTTGAAAAACATAATCTTTAGATGGATTGATAGAATGTAAGTATGAAACCCACCTATGCCTTAAAGAATGCATGCAAGGTGTTCGATAAAATGCCTAGTATGTTAGAACTTCATATTTACATGATTTCATGATATCTAAATAACAAGTTCATGTTAGTCATACACTCCAATATGAATCTCCATGCAAATTATGTGTTGTTATTGTTGTGGTATAAAGTATGTATGATAATGGAGATATAAACTATGTACACAAAATATATCCATGCTTTCCCTACCATGTTTGAGATGTTGAATAAATACATGAAGTATAATATCCCCAAATCATTACAATATGAACTAAACGTTACATGTTGTTGTTCTCTTACGCTTGAATGGTTTCCATGTGATTGCTATGAATAGTATATGTTGTCGGAATGCCCATGTTATTAGAATATGAGATTTATGACTTGATTATAAGCAGTCCTATTCATGATAGATATTATGATGACCATGTACTTCATGAAATCCTCCACTCATGTATTATGGATTTTTATTTATGGTCGTGTACTCAAGAAATTCAAGTTGTGTCAGTTTCCTTCCATCGAGTCCTGGGGGTACTTGTACCCAAAAAATATAGTTGTGTGCCTAGAGTCATGTCATGTTTTCATGATACTCTCAGTCAAGCCATGATCTATAGAATTCAGTCAGTCATGTGACTCAGGAAAACTCAGAAATCTTAGTAGTCCAGTAATCTCAATAATCTCAGTGCTCAGTAACCTCAACAACCTCAGTATTCATAGTCAATCTTAGTAACTTCAGTACTCTCAACCAGTCCTCAGAACTCAGTACATTCCGTCAGTCATTGGAATCCAGTAAACTTAGTTTAGCTCTGCTAAATAATACCACTAGTATAAGTCCAGTTAATCAGTATCAGTTCAACTAATCAGTTCAGTTCAGTTATTCAGTTCAGCTTAATTATTCAGTTCAGTGTCCTTTTGATGGGAGTAGAAGTTAGCACCGAGTGATCCTAAGGATGGGAACTCACCCGCCAGTTCAGTGTGTGATTCTTAGTAATCATCCTCGTGTTCCAGAACTACGTGGCCAGCGTAGGTTGAGACATCTTAACCCGTCAGATTAGGGTTGGTAAGGTGGCTTAACCCATTAGTTTAGAGTTCCCACCATTCTCATTGAGTACCTGTCAGTATAGGGTTCTCACAGTTGTCCTTACCAGTGGTGCGGTATTGACACCCCTCCAGTCGAGGCAGAGATTGGACCCCAGCTTAGCTACTATAGTGTATTTAGGGCATATTGATTAGATAACTACTTCCCATAGTTTTAGTTACATATTTCAGGACTATCAGCTATAGATACCCAGTCTTAGTAAAGAACTTAGATAGTTCTTCAGATTTCAGTATACCAGGACTGTCAGAAATAGTCAACTCAGAAATAGAATTGAACTCAGATAGTTTCCTTCAGATTTATAGACTGTCAGCTACAGTCACTAATGCTATCAATCACAAAAGTTATCAGAACTCATGCTATCAGTACTCAGCTTCAGGACTGTCAGATACAGTCAATCAGACCAGTTCTTCATAATTCAAACTGTCAGAAACAATCATTCATTTATTAGTAATGCAATATCAGTCTCTTAGTATTCAGTAATACAGTATCAAATCCATCACTTATTAGTGATTTACATATCGATATCAGTAAACTCAGTCTTTCAAAATCTCATTATCTATACACTCATGTTGTCAGTATTTAGACTCAGTAGTACGTATCTCCATGAGTTCATTTATAGTTATGTATGCATGTATGTACTCTCACATTCATATCAGTCAGTATTGTCCATGCATATAACCTTTTGTATTTAGCCTACCTCACTCTTATACTCAGTATATTCAGATGTACTGACGCATTTGCGCTATGGTGCTTTCTCTTATGTTACACCATAGGTTCAGAGGCATGAGCTCTAAATCAGCAGTAGATTCCAGGATTAGCAGTCAGAGTTAGACGTGAGTCCTCATCCTTCGACGACATAATGATTTCATTTTTATTTAAGTTTTCACTTTTTTTCAGTAGTTAGATTTAGTTGGGGACATGTTCCATCAACTCCTTATTCAGCTTAGTTAGAGGCTTTCGGACTAGATGTCAGATTAGATGTCCAAACTTCAGTATTTATGTTCCTTTTTGGTATTGATATACCATATTTTTCAAATATGTAGTAGTATTGAACCTTATGGCCTTACAGTTCATGTTTCTGTATATTTTATGAGATATTAAGCAGTTTACAGGTATAGATATCAGTTATGGGTTAACTTGTGGTCCTTCAGGGTCATGAGCCCCGTGTAACATTTCGGTTTAGAAAATTGGGGTATTACACTCCCCCTTGGAAGAAAACCTCTACCTTCTGATCTCTAACTAATTTTTTTAATTTGACGAGACTGGGATCCCTATCCTGCATTTCCTTCACTTTAGAAACTAGGGATGATTCTGAACTACTCTAAACCCATATACTACCTTCTGTTGAATCAACTAAGGGGACACCTAGTCGGCCTAGCTGATGAACTTCCTGAGCTAACATCTTCTTACTGTCCTCAACATGAGCAATACTACCTATAGATATTCTACTGAGAGCGTCAGCCACTATATTGGCCTTGCCTGGATGATACAAAACACTCATGTCGTAGTCTTTCAACAACTCCAACCACCTTCTCTGACGGGGGTTTAGGTCTTTTTGAGAGAATACATACTGTAGGCTCTACTGGTCAGTGAACACATCCATGTGAACACCATATAAATAGTTCCCCCAAATCTTTAAGGGAAACACTACTGCTTCTAACTTAAGATCATGTGAAGGGTAATTTTTCTCATGGGGTTAAAGCTGTCTAGATGAATAGGCTATGACCTTACCTCTCTACATCGGAACACACCCGAAGATAACTTTGAAGGCATCATAATACATAACAAAGCCATCTGAACCATCTGGTAGTGTCAAAACTGGAGATGTAGAGAGTCGAGTTTTCAACTCCTAAAAAACTCTTTTCACAAAAATCTGACCACTGTAATATATCTGAAATTCTTAATTATGTGGAACTATACTGAATTCCGTACTGAGCTGAGTGACTATGTCTGACAGTCCTGAATCTGGAAAACTGAACTGAGTTCCATACTGAGACTGAGTTTGAAACTGAGACTATAGAAAGTAATCATCTAAGCGACATGCCCCTTCTCTAACTGATTTGGGGTCCAGCCAGTAACCCCAGTTAGAAGGGTGTCAATATCGTGCCATGGGTAAGGACAAGTACTGAGTCATCCTTATCTAGCAGGTGCTCTTGAACGAGAACAGTGGCACCTCGACTAGTAGGTGATCACCTCATCAACCCTCAACTGGCAAATTGATGTCTCAACCTATGCTAGTTACGTAGTTTTGAAATGCAAGGACTACTTCTAAGGATTTCACTCTCTATTAGTACGTGAGTTCCCATTCTTGGGTTCACTCGGTGCTGAATCTTACTCCCAACTGAATAGACACTGGATCGAATTATAAACCATACTAGGCTAGACTGAACTATTACTTATCGTACTGTATAACTGAACTAAACTAATTTTACTGAACTGAGCTGGATTGATTCTGAATTCACTGAGTTTTTCTAAGTTCTGTAACTAACTAAATTCTACTAATCAAGACATGACTGATTCTACTCTGTGACTGACTATGGCTCTAGAAAAACAGCTAAATTGTTGGGTAGTTAATACCCCTAGGACTGGATAACATAAACTTAAAAGACATGGCATAATCTTGAGACATGGTAACTAACTACTTAGTCATTATTCAATCATCTGGGCATTCAAGAAAACACTTGCATACATGCTAACATGATATAATTTCACTATTAAACTCACATGGATAATTTATCAAACACTTTTAAGGCACAATATATGCACATAATACTAAAACAATATGTAGGAATCATGATTCAATTCCAATTACAGAATTCCAAGAGTTTCAACATAAATTCACATGATAAAGCACACATATCAATTAACTCTACATGAATCTTATAATAAATCATGAATACACTTTAATTCAAATTATGGAAATCATGAAATCACTCTACATGAACTTTAAAAGAGTTTCTTGGACTCTAAGGGTGGAAGGAACCGTTGGATGAACACTTCACATACCTTAGTTGGTGAATTCTGGAAAATTTACGGTGGAATCTTGAACCTTGAATTTGAATTTAATTGACCTAGTATTTTTGTTCTTAAGCAATTTGTGAAAGAATGAATATAACTTGCTAAAAGAGGGCTAAATTTCATGTTATGAGGGCTGAAGGGCATGGAAAAAAGACTTAATTAACCCTGAGGATGTGGATTTTTAATGACTATAAACTAAACCATCGAAGCGCAGGCCGACGCGCCACATCATTGGCATCGATGCGATACCCAATGTACCACGTTGAGTCCACATCAGTTCACTGGAATTAGATGCTGGAAGCTAGGGAAAAAAATTTATCAATGTGATAGTCGATGCGACGCGTTAAGATCGCGTTGATTCACTGGTTTAGAATTCCAAAAGTGCTTTAAATGAAGTCTAAAAAATTTAAAACTTGTCCGGGAACACCTACTGTTATTCTTGATCATTAATTAACTCAAATATCAATATTTAATGGATACAAAGGTCGCAAAATAAGATTTCCAACTTTCAAAGGCTAAAATAACACTAAGTCTAAATACTTAGCTAGAATTTTCTAAGTCTAGGACTCCTTAACAAGCTTAAAGGACTGAATTAAGCTAAGAATTTTGTGCGGTCTTACATTATCTTCCCCTTGGGAACATTTGTCCTCAAATAAAACTCACTAAGCTAAGAATACTGGTAGACCAAACTTACTTACTGAACATGAATATCTGAAACATAATTATCCGACTGACATTACTGACATACTAAATTTTATACTGAACATGCATATCTGATGCATGAATATATGACTGAACAGACTCATGAACATATGACTAAATATGCAATGGTAACTGATACCAAGTTCATAATGGAAAATTTGAGCATGAAACTGAATAATCTTTAGGAAAACTATTACCTTGAGATGAATTTGAGTTTGCGGAGAAGAGGTAAGGATACTTGGTCCGCATATCTGCTTCTTCTTCCCAAGTAGCTCCCACAACAGACTGATTTCTCCAAAGAACTTTGACTAGAGGGACTTCTTTGTTCCCCAGTCTACGAATCTGATAATCAAGGATTTCAACTAGAATCTCTTCATAAGAGAGGCTGTTCTGAACATCTAAGCCCTCTATAGGGACTATGGCTAATGGGTCACCTATGCATTTCTTTAGCAAGGAGACATAAAACATTGGATGGACTGAAAATAGATCTGAGGGAAACTCAAGCTCGTAAGCTACCTTTTCAAAATGACTAAGAATTTGGTAAGTACATAGGAGAGATTTTTAAGTACACATAGTCACCAATCTCAAACTTGAAATCCTTTCTGTGCATATCTAGGTATGATTTTGTTGACTCTGAGCTGTTTTAAGTCTTTCCCTAATCAATTGGTCTTTCTCTAAGGTATCAAATACCAATTTAGGCCCTACCACTGCGGCCTCACCCACTTTAAACCAACCAATAGGAGATCTATACCTCCTCCCATAAAGCACCTCAAATGTAGCCATTTGAATACTGGAATGGTAGCTGTTGTTGTATGCAAACTCAATCAAAGGGAAGTGGTCATCCCAACTACCTTTAAAGTCTATTGCACACGCTCGCAGCATATCCTCTAAAGTCTGAATGGTCCTTTCTACTTGGCCATCTGTCTGAGGGTGAAAGGTTGTATTGAGGTGGATTCGGGTACCAAGACCCTTTTGTTTTGCTTTATAGAAATGAGAGGTGAACTGGGTACCTCTATCTGAGATGATGGACAATGGAACACCGTGTAATCTGACCAACTCCCTAATATAGAGTTTGGTATAATCCTTGGTTGAGTAAGAGGTATTGACTGGTAGGAAATGTTATGATTTGGTCATCCTATCTACAATGACCTAAACTGAATTATACTGATGACGAGTGCGAGGAAAAACTATCACAAAGTCTATGTTCACTTCCTTCTATTTCCAGGAGGAACTACTAAATTCCTGCATGAACCCATTAGGTTTCTGATGCTCAATATTAACCTGCTGACATGTTAAGCACTTAGCCACAAACTCTGTAATATCTCTATTCATCCTACTCCACCAATAGATCTCCCGCAAATCATGGTACATCTTAGTGGCCCCTAGATAAATAGAGTAGCGCGTACCATGTGCTTCTGCAAGGATTCGCTGCCTCAAGTCTTCTATGCCTGGCACATATAGTCAACCCTGATAATGCAAAATACCATCTCCCCCTTGGGAGAAAACCTCTACCTTCTAATCTCTGACTGATTCTTTCAACTTTAGCAGACTGGGATCCCTATCCTGTATTTCCTTTACTTCAGAAACTAGGGATGATTCTAAATTACTCTGCACCCATACACTACCTTCTACTGAATTAACTAAGGGGACACCTATTCGGGCTAGCTGATGAACTTCCTAAGCTAACATCTTCTTACTATGCTCGACATGAGTAATACTACCCATAGACATTCTACTGAGAGCGTCGACCACTATATTGGCCTTGCTTAGATGATAAAAAACACTTATGTCGTAGTCTTTCAACAACTCCAACCACCTTCTCTGACTGGGGTTTAGGTCTTTCTGAGAGAATACATACTACAGGCTCTTATGGTCAGTGAACACATCTATGTGCACACCATACAAATAGTGCCTCCAAATCCTTAAGGCAAACACTACTACTTCTAACTTAAGATTATGAGTAGGGTAATTCTTCTCATGGGGTTTAAGTTGTCTAGAGGCATAGGATATGACCTTACCTATCTACATCGGAACACACCCCAAGCCAACTCTGGAGGCATCATAATACACAACAAAGCCATCTGAACCATTTGGTCGGGTCAAAACTGGAGCTGTAGTGAGTTGAATCTTCAACTTCTAAAAACTCTTTTCACAAAAATCTGACCACTGGAATTTAACTTCCTTCTGAGTCAATCTGGACATAGGGGATGCAATAGATGAGAATCTCTCAACAAACCTTCGATAATAGCTAGCCAAGCCCAAGAAACTCCTGATATCTGAAGGAGAGATGGGTCTGGGATAGTTTTTTTCTACTTCAGTCTTTTGGGGATCAACCCTAATTCCATCACCAAAAACTATATGGACAAGGAGAGCTACTGACCTTAGCCAAAATTGGCACTTACTAAATTTGGTAAATAACTGATGATTTTTGAGAGTCTGTAATACTATTCTGAGATGGTTTGCATGGTCGTGTTCACTGCGGGAGTAGACAATAATGTTATCTATGAAGATTATGATGAACATGTCCATGTACTGCTTGATCACACGGTTCATCAAGTCCATGAAAGTTTTTGGGGCATTGGTAAGACCAAAGGACACGACTAAGAATTCAAAGTGACCATACTAAGTTCTAAAAGCTATTTTTGGGATGTCACACTTCTTGACTCTGAGCTGGTAATAGCTTGATCTGAGGTCTATCTTAGAGAAGTAAGTGGCACCCTGAAGTTGGTTAAATAAGTCATCGATTCTAGGAAGTGGATACTTGTTCTTGACCGTGACTTTATTTAACTGACGGTAGTCAATACACATTCTAAGGAAACTATCTTTCTTATGCATAAATAAAATTAGTGCGCCCCACGGGGGCACACTGGGTCTGATAAATCTCTTATGTAGGATATCCTTTAATTGTTCTTTTAATTCTTTGAGTTCTGCAGGTGCTATTCTGTATGGTAGGATAAATATAGGCTAAGTGTCTGGAAGAAGGTCTATTCCAAAGTCAATTTCCCTTTTGGGAGGAATCCCGTGAAGATCATTGGGAAACACATCTGGGAATTCACATGCTACTGAGACTAATTCAAGAGTAGGGGTTTCTAAACTAGAGTTCTACACTCAAACGAGATGGTGGATATATCCCTTAGATATCACCTTCTTTGCCCGAAGGTAAGAAATAAGCTGACCCCTAAGTGTTGAAGTACTACCTCTCTACTCTAGGATGGGTTCATTCAAAAACTAAAACTGGACAATTCTATTTTTGCAGTCAATGAGGCATAGCAGGAATGAAGCCAATCCATGGTGAGAATGATATCAAAATCCATGGTGAAGACTTTCTGAGATACCATGAATGGATAGTTCCTGTATACCCATCGAGCTATGATATATTTGCCCACTAGGGTAGAGACTGAGAAAGGCTCTGCTAGGATTTCAGGACTGACTCCAAAATCGATAGCTTTAGCAAAGCGTAAACATGCAAATGATAAAATTATAACGTACCAGTGACCACATCATGAGAACTCTCCTGATCTTGTCGGGACTAAAGAGCATAAAGTCTGTTTGGACGTTGCCCACTGGTGGTACTGGAAGCTGCACCCTGCTAATTCAGGCGATCGAGCTGAGATAGAGGACAGTTATACTGACCCTGAGAACCTGACTGGGGATAATCTTTGAATCTGTGGCCTAGCTTGCCACACCCGAAACACATATCGTTGCCTGCTCTATAGATACCCTAGTGGTTTCTGCCATATTTCTGACAAAGAGGATTGGTTTGGGCACTGCTAACAGTTCCTTGGGGTTTAGTGCCTGATGTCCTATCCCTGTTGTTGTCTCTGAATTTTGGCACAGGAGCACTGGTTAAGGAAGGTTCTAGGACTGAAGATTTCGAGCGGAACTGAGAATGATTCCCACCCTCTGACTTAGGCTAAGCAAAGTTGAAACTACTTATTCTCGCTGTATTGCTCTTCCTCTTCTTCTCTTTATTCTTGACCTACTCTATCTATCGAGCATGGACCATAAGCCTAGATATGTCCATCTCTTTAATAAGCATTACAGTCCTACACTTTTTGACTATGTTTCTACACATCCCTGACACAAACTTACTCATTCAGGATCTGTTGTCTGCCACCACATGAGGAACATATCTAGTTAATTGAGTAAACTTGAGAGAATACTCTTTCACTATCATATTGCCCTGCTTAAGATTGATAAATTCAAGAACCTTTCCTTCCCTCAACTCCAGTGGGAAGAACGTATCCAGAAAAGCAGTGGCAAACTCTTTCCACTCTAAGGACCTTACATCTGCGTCCTTTTCTGCTTTCCACTATTTAAACCATGAGTGTGCTACATTCTGCAACTAATATGCAGCCAACTTAGCACTCTCAACAGCGGTCAACCTCATAATATCAATAACCTTCTGCACTTGATCAAGAAATTCCTGAGGGTCCTCATCTAACTTAGACTCAATAAACAATGGAGGGTTCATTCAGGTGAAGTCTCAAATCCTAGTAGCGGTAGTATTAGCCAATGGGTTGGCTAAAATGGCAGTTGAGCGTTCATTCCGGGCTTCCATAGAATGAGCTAAGGTGGTGAATGCTACTCTAAACTAAGCGTGGGAGACGTGTTTATCCAGTGGATCTGGCTGGACAGGCTGGGGTTCTGGTTGGTCTCCTGTTTCTCTTTCCTTAGTCCTCTTTGGAGGCATATTTCTATAAATGGAACAGAAAGGATTAGACTGAGAGTTTAACTAGAGCTCATGCTCACTCAGACGACATGAAAACTGAAAGAAGGAAAACTTTTCCTAAAACAACTCGTAGCCTCCTGTCTATAAGTGTGGCGCACAACACACCCATGCATAAGACTGTACTAGATATGGCTTTTAGACTTCCTAGGACTTTGTAAACCTGGACTTGATACCAATTTTGTAACACCCCGAGTTTGTAGCCTAGATGCTATACGGTACTCATAATTTCGAAGGACTACAAGGTAACCTATGACTGGTACTAGCTGTGATAACTGAATAATATACAGTAAATATGTAGAAAGTAGGCAAATAATTGGCCATAAGGTTCTATACTATAAATAATATTGGATATGGTATCACAATACCAAAAAAAACTGAACATCAATACCGAAAACTAAACAACTATTTCAAAATACTCTAGTCTGAAAAGCCTCTAAACTATTTGAACTGTGGAGTTGATAGGACAAGTACCTAACTAACTCCGACTACTAAAAATAAACTGAAATACTGAAATAAATAATCACATTCTTGAACTATGAGGACTCACCACTAACTCTGTATGTAGAGAATCTGAACCGCCAAGGGTGCTCGAAAGCCCATTCGTCTGAACCTATGATATATGACATCATAACGTAAAAAAAAGGTATGCGTCAGTATGAATGTACTAGTATGCTCAGTGAGGTAGGCTGAAATCCATGGGTTCATATACAAGAATAGTACAAACTTAATATCATGAGTATAACTGAATGAGAGTACATGCATGAATATAGAAACTGTACTGAGATCGTAATAACACTAAATACTAAATCTGAATACTGATTAACTGATATTTGAGTATACTGATACTGAATTATTGGTACCTAAATGAATGTATTTGACAGTCTTGATTCTGTAGAACTATACTGAATCCTGTACTGAGCTGAGTGACTGTGTCTGACAGTCCTGAATCTGCAGAATTGAATTGAGTTCCATACTAAGACTAAATCTGAAACTAAGACTGTAGGAAGTAACCATCTAACTAATATTGTCCTTCTCTAATTGATTTGGGGTCCAACCAGTAACCGTAGTTGGAAGGATGTCAATACCGTACCATAGGTAAGGACAAGTATTGAGTCACCATCATCTGGTATATGCTATTGAATGAGAATAGTGGTACCCTCAACTGGTAGGTAGATTACCTCATCAACCCTTAACTGGAAGGTTGATGTCTCAACCTACAATAGCTACGTAGTTCTGGAATGCAAGGACAGCTTCTAAGGATTTCACCCTCTACTAGTAGGTGAGCCCCCATCCTTGGGTTTACTTGGTGCTGAATCCTACTCCTAACTGAATAGACACTGGATCAAATTCTAAATCGTACTAGGCTAGACTGAACTATTAGTGATTGTACTATATAACTGAACTGAACTGATTTTACTGAACTGAGCTGGATTGATTCTGAGTTCACTGAGTTTTTCTAAGTTTTGTAACTGACTGAATTCTACTTACTGAGACATGAATGATTCTACTCCGTGACTGACCATGGCTCTAGACAAGTAACTAAATTGTTGGGTATTAAATACCCCCATGACTCGATAGCATAAACTTAAAATACATGGCATAATCTTGAGATATGGTAACGAACTACTTAGTCATCATTCATTCATTTGGGCATTCAAGCAAACACTTACATACATGCTAACATGATATAATTTCACTATTCAACTCACATGGACAATTTTTCAAACACTTGTGGGGCACATAATACTAAAACAACATGTAGGCATCATGATTTAATTCCAATTACACAATTCCAAGAGTTTCAACATGAACTCACATGATAAAGCACACATATCAATTAACTCTAAATGAATCTTATAATAAATCATGAATACACTTTAATTCAAATCATGGAAATCATGAAATCACTCTACATGAACTTTAAAAAAGTTTCTTGGACTCCAAGGGTAGAAAGAACCGTTGGATGAACACTTCACATACCTTAGTTGGTGAATTCTGGAAAATTAACGGTGGAATCTTGAGCCTTGAATTTGAATTTAATTCACCTAGGGTGTTTGTTCTTGAGAAATTTGTGAAAGAATGAATATCACTTGGTAAAAGAGGGCTAAATTTTGTGTTATGGGGGATGAAGGGCATGGGAAAAAACTTAATTAACCTTGAGGACGCAACTTTTTAATGACTGTAAACTGAACCATCAATGTGCAGGCCGACATGCCACATCATTGGCATCGACGCGATATCCAACATGCCACGTTGAGTCTTCATTGGGTCACTGGAATTGGACGCTGGGAAAAATATTTATCAATGCAATGGTCGACGCGATGCATCAAGATCTCATTGATTCACTGGTTTAGCATTCCAAAAGTGCTTAAAACAAAGTCTGAGAAATCCAAAACTTGTCCGGGAACACCTATTGACATTCCTGATCATGAATTAACTCAAATATCAACATTTAATAGACATAAAGGTCATAAAATAAGATTGACAACTTTTGATGGCTAAAATAACACTAAGTCAGAATACTTAGCTAGAATTTTCCAAGTTTGGGACCCCTTAACAAGCTTAAAGGACTGAATTAAGCTAAGATTTTTGTGGGGCCTTAAACACATCATAAGGATAATGAAAAAAATATACCAAGATGTCCATCAAAGTTATTCGTAAGAAAATAAAGAGAGGACAAACCTCACTTTAGACTCAAATGAATCTCCAATAGACAAAGCCAAATCTACACTTCAAGCTCCTTTAATTTAATTTTGTCTCAAATTAGTATAAATTTAAGCTCCAAGCTCCAAGAAATTAGAAAATCCTAAACTAAGGATGGGAGGTAGGGTTTAGGATTGATCGATTGTCTTAAGGGTTTTGAGGCTTTTAAATGGAAATTTGGTGTCGGCTATGTGCTTTTACAACTTTGCCGCTGGCTGAAAATCCCGCTATACCGCGATTGCACTGGCTTCACCGTGATCACGGCTCTGTGATCGCTACTTTCTTCACACGATCGCTACCTTATAACTATTTTGACTTATCGAAATCGCGGTGTCCACTCCGCAATTGTCATACCTGAGGTCCAATCTACATAGGTTTTCCAGGTTTTGCACTTCTCTTCCTGCTTTGATCCCTTTTTAGCCCATTTTGCCTTTTTTCTTCTTAACAACTTTGTACCTAAAAAAACATGGGAATTAGTGCATTTAATAGCAAAGTTGTCTCATTTAGACACTCAAATCATAGTAGTGTGCATGGAAGTGGTAAATTCCTCACTCATCCAACATGAAGTAGTGCTTAAGATGGGATCCTATACTCTATACTCATCCAAGAATACTACTCAATCTCATCACCATAATCAAACAACTTCATGTCCTAATCAAGAAGTACTAGCCATATAACACAATGGTTTGTGTATCTATCAATCATAACATTCAAGCCTATCTTTACTACACCTACTTTATGGATTTCTCCACCAAAAACACAACAAATTCATTCACTTTCACAAAGATTTTCACTATATATCCTCTTCTTAAATATTTCAAATGACAAAAGTTCATCTCACTCTTCCCTCTTCATCTATAACCTTAGTTCGAGTTTTCACACTACAACTTTCACAATAAAGAACATCTACTCTCTTATTTAAAACATTACTATGCTAGCATAACCACCATCATCCTAACATAAGGAGGGTAATTGAGGGACTAGAGCACAAACAACAGGAAAGGGAAGTGACACTATTTCAATCATAACTTATGTTTGCTACACAACCCAAGGTGGGTCCTTTGATGTAAGCTACGATAGAATAGGCATGAATTACTTCATATATAAAACATTTAGATCATAAATAGAGTTCCAAAACATGGACAAAGGTTGCATAGAGAACTCGAAACTTAGGAATAGGCACAATTCAGAGACATAAGATATTGGTAGAATACCCTCTTAAATTGAAATAGGAGAAATTCGCTAGAATAAGAGTAGACTTACCTTGACTCTTTCTTGAAACTCATCACCATGAGAAAGTTTAAGATTAACCTTAGTTCACCATCTCCCCCTTAGCTCAAGGTCACCATTCTAAACTTGTAAATATATCCTCTGATTCAACTTGTGAGCATAACAATCAGTACCAAGGGGGTATCACTATAAACATGAATGTTAGATTCGCCCAAATAAATTATTATAGCAAGAGTTATAACGTCTAGCTATGACATTTCTCCCACGAACATGACTCTTAACTTCCCCTAGTCTCCAAGATTGAGATCTAGCCTCATTGCCTCTTAACCTTAGTCCGAGAATGAAGAATGACCCTTTTTAGAGAATACAAAATTTCTAAGGTTAGAAAAATTGGGTTATGAAAGATTGGATAGTTTATAGGACATATAAGGACCAGAATAACCTTGAAACACTTTTAAAATAAAGTCTCATTGACGAAAGAAGGAAGTTTCATGGTGCAAAGTCCATGGCAAACCCCCAGGTCTGCGGTATGATGCTCAACATAAAGTAGCAGCTTCACAATGTGAAGCCAACGTGAAGCTAAGATAGTGAGCCTCCACGGGATCCCTTGCGGTGCAAATCCAACACAAACCCATCCCTTCGCAATGCATGACCTCTTTTTGGTTCCAAACCTCCCCCAATACACCCAAATTCTTTTTGAAGTTTTTTCACTCAAGATAGGGGTTATGTAGGCTCTTATAAGCTAGTTTTTGGACCCCGTAACACCCGAGATGTTACAAACTCATTGCTCCAATGCTAATCCTCATATATATATATACACACACACACCATAATTACCTACTTCAATATTACATAATTCTTTAACCTAAGATTTTACACACATTATATCGAGCGTACTAGTTCACTCTCACCAATATTGCATCATTATCCTTGAGATAACATCCTTATCACCACAATAAATGTCTAATGTTCAAACTTAGTGTCTAGCATCACCTATGTACCACCGATGAAACATCCCATATACTATACTAGTCCATAAAATTAGGAAATCAACCTTAATTCCTTATTTCACTTAACTACAACCTACAACCACATTTTCTACACAATATTACTACTACACCTTAAAGTTTACTACATGCTTTCTCACTTACTAAGCTAGCTTACAGTCACTAGATAAAAATTAAGAGACCATCATTGTAGTAAAACCAAATAATAAGGGTAGTCGATCTTAATCTTGTAAAGCAACCCATTATGGTCTATAGAACATCCACCCCTCTCACATTACATCCACTTACCCATACATACATCTCACCTACCTTTAAAATAGATATAAATAGATACTCTAAACCAAGACATGATTCTAAGAATTTATAAAACATCCCAATCTACAATAATCTAAAAATCCTCTAAAACAAAACCAATATCAATCAATGTTGGGATATATCCCCAACGATAGCTAAAAAGATGAACCAAAGCATGGTCTATGACATAAGCTAAAATGAGAAGTAATAGGCCTTTCAAAAGAAGAAGGCTCACCACTTCAAGCTAACTCACAAAAAATCTAGAAGCACTTATCGCTATGCAAGAAAAGCAGAAGTGTCTCTGTTCCCTTCATCATGCAGGGATGCAACATCCGAAGATAGTTAGAAGGGTGAGCGCTAGCATGTAACTTGGGGAAGGGATAAAATAATGCCAATTCAAAACCATAGTAAAACCAATGTATATAATGTACATATATATTAGTATCACATGCCAGGATATGGAACATGGTTTATTATGAGAGTAAAACATTAGCCTGGACTGTGTAGCTTGACCATCATAAAAACACCTACTGGCTATATGAGTCCATCCCCCCTTGCTGGATAAACCCCAGTGCATGTTAGCTGCATGATCTAGAGATATTATAAAAGGATGGGGAATCCATGACCCTTCTCCATCTGTGATACAAATATATAAAGTATGACACAAGAACACAGTCATCAAGACCAACCCTCATGCTGACAAATATCAGTTTCTAGTATTAGTTCCTCGAGACCACCACCTTCGCGATTATCTACACAACCCCCTTTAAGCCTAACTAAATAGTTACACATTCTTATTAATTAAACCAGTATTATCCATCAAGTTACATACCATTGATATCATCAACCTATTTATGTTTGTAAGCTATTATCATTATGCCATTTTAATTATCATTGCTAGGGTGAATCTACCACCCAACAAGCTCCAATTAGTTATTCCTATAGGGGAATCCATGACCCCTAGGTTCAATATTTTATTGATTTGGGGGAATCCATGACCTTATAAGGTTCAATTCAAAATCAGTTCATGTACATTAACCTTTTATTCCATGCTATAATTCCAAAAGTAGTTTAATGTGCGTATTTCATGTTCAAAGTAAGTTTCATAAGATTGGGTTGAGGTTATACTAATTCCATCATCAAATCATCAATTTGGGGGATTCCACGACCCTCTTTACTATTTACCCATGCACCTCATTTTGTTTAACACCATCAATTCAAACCATACATGATTTATAAAAGCCATGGAAAAAGCAATTTGACCGATAATGCTCAAAATCCCTCAACCCACATTTATAATCACCACTTTAAATTATGTGAATCATAATTTCAATACATGTATTTTACAAAATATGTTTTGGGGAAGAGATACATGCCTTAATTGAAGAGGAATCCTTGAAGAAGATAGGAAGATTTGAACCTACAAGCCTTGGGATTGAGAAATACCTTTTGATGTTCTTAGGAGGAAAAGGATGATGAATATTTTGAGAGCCTTCTACTAGTTTTGAACTACCTTTGGGTTAATAAACAGATTGGGGGAGTTATAGGGTGGGAAAAGACCATTTCACCCTTGATTTAATGGGAGAAAAATATGTTTTTATGTTTGGGAAATGAAGGTCGTGCCATAGACCTAAATGTGAAGGAAAAGCTTTTTCCCATGACGCCAAATGCGATGCACCAACATTGCCTTGTGAGCTCAATCGCGCACCCTGGATAGTGTCTCACTAAAACAGTTATAACATTTGACTCTGATCTCAGATTGACGAACGGTTAGTGGAATTGAAAAAAGACTTAAAGGTCTTTAATTTGATATATTATGGGCTATGTTATAAGATTAATAGTCATGGCAAGTTAACCCAAGTAAAATCATAAACTAAAACTCCATAGTTTGGAAAGTTCTCAACTCAACCTTTAGCTAGGAGCTTTTTATCACTACAATCAATATCCAAAGATTTTACCAAACTAGATAATTGACCATCACACTTATATTTAGATAGAAATATTTAGATTTGGGTCTATACACATATGAAGGACGGGTTCGAATTCTAGTCTGAAAATACGTAGTGTTACACAATCAGTAGTGTAAACTTCTATTCTAGAACAAAACTCCATACTCGAGAAAATAGAAACCTAAAAATAAGAAGGTCCCTGAAAGAGCCACTTTCTATTTCTTGAACAAGAGCAACTTTTGCTTTTTCTGGAAGAACGATTTGTGCAAAAATTAGGTCACCAAGTTGATCAAATATTTTCTTATAAATGTTGAAGGAAAATTCAAGTAGGTATTCTATTGGACCAGGTGTCCCTGCACTGTATATTTCACACTTGCACAGTAATGATGCTACAGGACAAAACATTACAAAGTGCAATAGTGTACAATTGTCCCACAACATCCCTCAAGAAGTAAGCAAGCGACAAACTTAGTCCCTAAACATACTGGTAGTCATTATCAAGATTCAATTCAACATAGGGAATATTAGAGGGGCACACATAGGTAATTCATAATGAAAATTCTCAATTCCCCAAAATCTATTGTATTCATTTGCATAGGTGGTCCAACAACAAAGCAATTTGATAATTTAAATAGCACAAAACTATTATTACTTAAATCAAATGTTAGAATTAAATTCTACACCCTTTTATTCGCCTATTTATTTTGTACATAATCTAGTGGACTTTCCCATGAACAACACCTTATTTTTTTTAATTCTACACAATGCAAGTCTTTGAAATGAAACCAGTAAACTACTTTTATATTCCTAGACTAAGTTTAGAAATTTCAACTTGAGTGGTATCAAATATGGACCACAACTATGAACATAGTTTATCTTAACAACCTTGTAATCTTTTTTTTTTTATATTCAAACTCAAAAGTTAAAAAAATGGTGTCCTTTCTAACTACAATCAATAGGAGGCATTAGGAGATAGAGGCATCTGCTTATTGTAGAGTTCTATAGTACTAAATTATTTGAATATCCAAATAAATCATCAGTCAAACAAAGTATGCTCTTGCAAGAACCCACGATCCTTTAATAATGTTTTATTATATTTTTTATAGGAAAGGAATATAATTAAAATGTTAAAACTAAATGATGTAATATTAAATCAAACTAAATAAAATCCCATTATTGGGTCTATCAAAAAGTATCTAGTAGTTATATGTGTATGTATTTTTGAAAAAAATAGTTTGTTGAGCTTGTAGACGCATGAATTCATGGCTTGAGACTAAATAGTTCCATGATTTTTTCACACCTCAATTGGAGAATAAATTTTGGTGCTATCCTTGAAAGTATATGGCCAATAAGTTCTTTAAAAATGTGATCTGACATTTTTCTCGAAGGTTGAAACTTGGGATCTTTTCTTTTCTCTTCCAAAATTTTTGATTTTTAGGGAAGAAGGAATTGTGGACCAGTGGAGAAAATAAAAAAAGAAGCAATCAATGGTGTTGTAGGCTTTGGGAGTATATTTCCACTAAAGAGTGCTTCAAAAGTATGTTAAATGCCTAGAGAAGTATGAATTTTATAAAGGGTAGTATGAGAAGGGATAAAATTTTACACCAAAAATAAATAACACATGAAAATATCTAAGGGGAAATATGTTAATTCTGTCCAGATTTTGTAGTAAATACTAGGGAAGAATCTGAAAAGGTGGTCTAATATTCCAATTTGGCATGGTGAATTAAGGGGTGAGATTTGCTTTTCTTTTGTACTTTACCAATCAATATAAAAATTGAGAAATACATATAATAACCTTTCATTTGATTATAACTTGTCATTTACTGTCAGTTTGCAAACTCTGATTTTATAATTCTGAGCCCTAGTTGACAAATTAATATATTGACACTTACATTAATAAGGTCGATCTCTTTTAGTATATCATTCATGAGCAACTATTTCTCACTAGAATTTATGTTTTAATGCAAAACAGATTTGGCAAAAAACAATGAATTTTATTGCAATAGTAAGACAAGGTTCCATGGGCATTAACTATCCCTGTGCAAACATACACAAAAATACCTTATTGATGTAAGTCTCAATATATTAGCTTATCACCGAACACTAATGTAGTACTATATACTTTTTATTGTTTAGAGGAACATTAATTAATCACTATTTTTAATCTATTGCATCCATATTGTAACATTCTTGCACAACTTTTAAAAATGACAATTAATAATCTTAATCATAAGAGCACTTGTCTAAACTATATACTTTCCATTTCATTATACTTAATTGACACTCACTAATTTGACCAGTAAGGATAGAGTTGGGAAAACTATTATAAATAAATTCTTTTTTCTTAACCATAAAATATTTTAAAATAAATTCAATATGATAAAACAAAAGATTTTGGAGACCAGCCAGAGAAATACGAACAACAAACTCAAATATAGTGTGTAAATTTCATGAAATAAGTTACCATATATCCAAAGGTAATTATTTATTCTTTCATTTAGATATGACTTAGATTTATAAAATCATAGTTTTCTAACCAATAGAAAAAATTATATTGAAATGAAAAGGTCTTATTTCTATTTACTCCATTTTGCTAATGGTTGGTAAAGTACAAAATAAAAGTAATTCCCACCCATCAATTTATTGGAATATGTCATTCAATTTATTATCATTAGTCGTAAGTCATTTGTCGCAATATTAGTTATTTATTTAGGTCGTAGAATTTTGTTATAATTATAATTCAACAAATATTTTTAGTTAGGATACTTTATTAGTGTCTTATTAGGAGTCTTCTTGGTGAATGCATCTCTATATATTTAACCTTTTCTATAAATAATAAATATT
This sequence comes from Capsicum annuum, assembly GCF_002878395.1. Lineage (NCBI taxonomy): Eukaryota > Viridiplantae > Streptophyta > Magnoliopsida > Solanales > Solanaceae > Capsicum > Capsicum annuum. Next base: position 59,785,706 of record NC_061118.1, on the reverse strand, counting down.
TTTTTATATGGTATCAGAGCTTTGTAGATGACGAAGTTGTGGTCGTCATTGAGTTTGCTGGGTATTTAGGATGCATGATTAAACTGAATGATAATATTAGTACCCGTTATGTTATTTGCATTGAAAACTCTTGGATTGTTGCCATTGTTATTGTCCATTGCTATTAATCTACATGAGGAAGAAAAGGAAAAAATGGATCGTACTTGTTAGAGCATATAAAGTCTTGATACCACTGAGGCATGCTTCACATTGTCATGAAATATAGAATTCTTGCTGAGGAATGTGGAATGAATATTATCATAATAAACGACAGGAAACTAACATACTAGAATTTTAGAAAGAACATTAGCAATTACTCGATATTTAGACTCAGTAGAGGAGAGAGATATGGTGTTTTGCTTCTTCGAGGACCATTAATTAGATTATGACCCAGGAAAAAGATATAACTAGAGGTAGAAATGCACCCTAGTAATATCCCTTCCATAATTTACATTAGATATATGTGTAGACTAAGTCATCAATAAGAGTCACATGTAGATCTAGGTGGATCATACCGCAAAGGTAGCGAAGAACATACTTCATAGATTTCCAATGAAGGTATGGTGCCTACATGAACTGAGATAACTTATGGACCACATAGTCGATGTATGGTCAAGTGAATGACAAACATTTAAGTCTACCAAAAACTTGATGATAGTGAGTTGTATTAGTCAAGTGAGTGCCATTGGGTGGGGTTAGAAGCTCAGAAGCAGTCATTGATGCGAACACTTGTAAAACCCCATACTTTTTCCAAGCTAATTTCATCTCAAGAATGTCTAATATTAGTTTATAAATTGAATTATGATTATTCCATGAGGAATTTTCAATATTTTTATTTTTTGTCATATGGAAAATTCAATAAGCTTTCCATTGATACAAGATTCACCCAAATCTGATAGCCGAGCCAGAAGTTACGACTATTTTAAGTTCCTATCATAAAACAACGCCATATTAGTCAGTGGCTCGCCACACCATAAGAGGAAATGACATTTGGAAAATTCCAGTAGGGGTACACAATTATGGAACGCCGTGCTAGGGCCTAAATTTAGAATTGTCCATTTTCCAGGGTATCAGCGCGATTTCCCCCACATCGCGCCAAAGTTCTAGGTCACAAAGAAAGTGGCTATGCGATGGCCATGCGTCGCGCCATCCCTCAATTTCCCAATTTTTAAAATCCAGTGACATGGCACATAGTGCTGCATCGCACCAAGGGTCCAGTTTGGAAAAGTTTCACTGAAATTAAATGACGTATCCAGGGTTAAGGGTCAACTTCCCATCCCTATTTGAGCCTTTTAACACATGATGCAGCCGCTTTTCACCCAAAATATACTCATTTCTCTTAAGTTTTTCTCAAGAACAAGATAGGATTTTCATAGAAGATCCAATTTCAAGAAAGTTTCACCTCCAATCTTCACGAAATCACGAACAAAGGTATGCATAGTGTTCATTCATGGACTCCTTTCATCTTGAAGCCCAAGAATCGCTTTTCCAAATTCAATTTTATGGATTTTACTATGAATTTCATGGTTGGTCTGCTCTTGTTCATGTGGATAATGAGAAATTGAATTCTACTCCATGTTGGATGATAAATTCTATGTGGGTTAAATTAATATAGATATAGATTCATGCAAACCTATGACTAAACCCTTGAATAATAAAATTAGAATTGAACCATGATGTTTAATTATTGTAAAAATGATGTTTGCATGTACCATACCTACAATATGTTTGATTAAATGCCTAGATGAAGGAAAAGTGCCTAACTATCATGATACCATGAAATCCCCATGTATGTACAAGTTATACCTATCACATGTTTTGATGAAATGCTTCTATATATGTATTATGGATTATGATGTTAGTTATATGTTCAAATAAGTTATGCTTGGTCAGTTTTCTTCCATTGAGTCCTAGGGGTACTCGTACCCGAAACATTAGCTGTGTGCCTAGAGCCATGTCATATTTTCACGATACTCCCAGTCAAGCTATGATCCATAGACTTCAGACAATCTTAGGAATCAGGAAATATCCATGATCTCATGAACTCAGTCAATTATCAGATATTAGTAGTATTCCGTCGGTTAACAGAATTTAGTAACTTTGCCCATGTTCAGTTTAGTAAATCATGTTCAGAGTCTATTCAGATGGGAGTAGAAATTAGTACTGAGTGAACCCAAGGATGGGAACACACACTATCACATAAGGGTGTGATTCTTAGAAGTCATCCTTGCATTCCAGAACTATGTAACCAGCATAGGTTGAGACATCAACACAGTCTGATGAGGGTTGATGAGGTAGATAAGCACTGTCAGCTAAGGGCCCACCATTCTCATAAACGGGACACTATCAGATGAGGGTCGCCTACAGCTTGTCCTTACCGATGGTGTGGTATTGACACCCTTCTAATTAGGTTTATAGATTGGACCCCAACTCAGCCATAATAACGTATCAGGGGTATGTCGGTTCGATAACTCCTTCCCACAGTTTTATGTTATAGAATCAGGACTATCAGATATAGTCAATCAGTCTCAGTAATAGAACTCAGATAGTTCTTCATATTTTAGGACTGTTAGATATAGTCAACTGAGATACAGTACGGAACTCAGATAGTTCTATCAGATTCAGGATTGTCAGATATAGTCACTTATGTTATCAGTTATATTCATATTTAGTAATCATGTTATCACAGTATTAGTGTCAGTTGTTATGTCTCATGTATGTATTCTCACACTCATGATAGTTAGTCAGTTATTATTATTGTTCATGCATATGAATCCCATCCATTCAGACTACCTCATATGCATACCAATATATTCAAAGTACTGACGCATTTGTGCTATGGTGTCTTATACTATAGGTTCAGAGACATAAGCTCCAGAGCAATAGTAGATTCTAGATATCTGCAGATAGAGTTATAATTGAGTCCTTATCTTTTAGGACATGAGTTTTTCCCTATTATCTTATTAATTAGTTTATTAGTTGGAGTTAATTGTGGACATGTCTCATCAAATCCTTACTCAGATAGTTCAGTTAGTTAGAGGCTTTCTAGACTATCATGTTTCAACTTCGGTATGTTCAGTTTTATTTTGGGTATTTTATTACCCCACACAGATGTTATATCATTTAGATCATGTTCAATATTGAACCTTATGGCCTTTCAGTTCATGTTTCTGCATTATAAAGTATTTTATGCAGCATACACGTACAAATATCAGTCATGGGTTAGCTTTTGGTCCTTTGAGGTCATGAGCATCGTGTAGTGTTCTGAGTACCAAATTTGGGGCGTTACAATACTTTTGCAGTCATTCATTAGTTCATTATTCAAGATCTTATTCACATAGTTTGCTTGAGTGAGAATCAGATAGTCAATGTTGCATATCACTTCAACACTAAGAATATAGTGAAGGTTACCTAAATCTTTAATAGAGAAATAGGAAACAAAAAATAAGGTAACCTGATTAATGCTAAAGTTATTGCTTCGAGTGATAGTCATGTCATATACATAGACAAGGACAAACAAAGTGTAACCTAGACTATTTCTAACAAGAACCAAGCCATCCAATTTAGCATTAACAATGCCTAGGGATGAAAGGTTACTTGTGAGGGCAATGTATCATACCCAAGGAGCCTATTTTAGGGCATAGGTTACCTTATACAACTGATATGTATGGGTCAGGATGGTGTATCTAACAAAGAAAGAAGGTTATGTCATGTACACGTCCTCGTCCAAGACAACACAGAGAAAGAAATTATTGACATCAAGTTGACCAATGTGCCAGTTGTGGAAAAGTTCAATAAGAGGTTAATGTAAACTATGGCTAGCTTGAGAATCGAGCTAAAAGTTGCGGGAAAGTCGATGCCCACCCTCAGAGGGAAGCCTTTTGCTATTAGGCATGCTTTGTATCTATCAATGGACATATTTGCATTTTTTTTATCGTGAAAAGCCACTTTCAAGAGACAATATTCTTAGTTAGATCATGGGGAACAACTTCAGATGTCTAGTTTTTAAATAAAGCATCAAATTCTTATTTCATTGCCTTATGCCACTCGTCATATTTTTGGGCTTGTTTCATAGTGGTGGGTGGTATGGTTGGATTCAAGTTTGCTAGATAATTAAATATTTGTTTAGGTTTTAAGGTGTTATTTCGAGATTGAGACAGGATGAGTGGAAAGTGAGGTAGGGAAGGGACAAGTTCTTAATTAGGAATGAGATAAGAAGGATGAGGTGTTATTGCTAGCTGTCGATTAGTGTTGTGATGTTTGTAAATGATGAGGAGATGATGATTTGTAGAAGAAAAGGGTAAGAGAGGTATACTAGGAGAAGCAAACAGATTTGATGCTAAAGCATAAGAAGAGAAAAAAAATGCTAACTCATACAAGAGGGATCAAATTATGTGAAGATATTAGGTTATAAAGAGATAGACCTTAGAATGCAAGCAAGTTGATCACGTAGGATGAAGACCAGAATTATGATCTATTTGCATAAGTGGTGTGAAGAGTGTCCTATGCTAATTTAGATGAGTTGGCTGCAACAATATTTGGTTCATCCCCATTCTAGAGTTTAGGTTTATTTTAAATAAATTCCTTCTAACATTCCATGAGAGAAAAATTATTTTATTGTAATTCATGCTCATCAATATAAAGCCATCATCATTCATTTACCAGATTATTGTTGGGTAGCTCTAATCCGCTTCAAATAACTTTTAGTTATTTATGGGGGACATCACCACTTTTTTCTCTTGGAGAGAAGCTTTATTATAGTATTTTGTTGATAATTACACAAAATAAATTTGGATTTATATATTAAAAAAGTAAAAATGACATCAAAGATATCTTTCAAAAACTTCATCCTCTGACATAAATATAGTTTGACCCCAAAATTCTATATCCTTACTCTGATAGCGAAGGAGTGTAGAGTAGTATTGACTCTGATATCTATCTTCATGGAGTAGAACACCTTTCTACCCACCCTATACACCTCAATAAGTTACACTCGCAGAAAGACAAAATCATTATTGTCATAACCCAAACCAGGTTCTGTTCATGACGGGTATCACAAGTCTACTGAAGACTGGGGACCACCCCCATTGCCTAGTCAAACAGGACATAATACACTACTTAGTGGATGAATTTCAAACATATAAAAAGATAGAGTAAATAGTAACTCAAAATCTGAGAATGTCAATAACTACCACCGAGTCCACAGTAATATCCACAAAGCCTTTACTAATCCAAAAATGATCTGATTTGGGACATGCCCCCGACCCTGACAATGAAAATGACATTGTAAATCTAAAGTCTTCACTTCTAATTTATGGAAAGAAAACTGATGAAATGATCAAGTCTTCCAGAGAATGAAATGTCACGACCCGAGACCACCCCCTAGTCGTAACACAGTGCTTGGAACCGCAAGTGATCCCAAGATAACCTATAAACTGGCATACTATTGAGCAACTGATTTAACATGTATATAACAAAGCATAATGTGCTGAGTGAAAACATAATCATTAGAAAATATGATTAAATGTAATACTGAATGAGTTTAAAACATGATACATTTGAAGAAAAAACTTAATTTATAATATCATGCCTCTGACTGAATATCTATAAAGCCTTTACTATACTGACTATAGATAGCTGGGACATGCCTCCAACTACCACTAATCAATACATATGAATAATCAAAATAAATTACATGAATTATAACTGACTGGAGACCCTGAAATAAGAGAACTCATCACCTCTTGGTTAGAAGTTGCAAAATTTCTAAGTATGATGTGTAGGCTACAACTGGTACCTACATTATGAGACAATGTAGCACATAGAAATATATATAGATCATTACTTTGGAATGTACCGAGTAAGTGAGGGTGAATTCAATGAGTAAAACTGTTAGGTACATAATCTTAAAACATGCATGCTAAGTGGAAGTAGACTCACCAAGAGACTAAAATAAACTAAAAGCTAAAGTATCTTAAAACAAGAGTAAGAAAAATAACCTGATAAGCTTGTGAATCACTACACTTAGTTTCTTAAATCTTTACTTTTGTAGAATAAGTAAAACTGAAGCTGAGAAGTTGTAAAACATGAATACTGTATGTAAATCTCATATAAAGATGAACATGCTGTAAAACTGCACTGAGGATCATGTATGGATACTGATTATAAAAACACAAACATGTAAAATTGAAAGACTTTGGTATTATTAGTCATGTAACATGACATGGTATTGTACGTGCTCAGCATGAACATGATGTTCTGAATTTGAAAATAAAATCATGGTTTAAAGACCCAAATATAGATATTTCATCAAACATGTGAGAATCATAAACTTGAACATGGGAATGTGTTAAACATGAGAAATCAACATGATTACATGGATAAATTCACAACTTGGGGGTTTAACATGAAATTCACTTAAACATGACATGGGAATTGTAATTCAAAACACGAAGTAGCTAAATTCACATGGAATTATATGTAGACATGGCTTGTACTTGAGTTAATGAGGAGTTCATGGATTTATTCATGAGTTTCATGGAGAATTTCATAAAATAGAATACAATTCATGATTTTAAATAAAAATAGGGTATTTGGTCTTAATGGGTGAAAGGAATCCATTAATGAACACCCACATACCTTAATTGAATGAATTTTTGAAGAAACTTTAAATTGGAACTTGAACCCTTGAATTCTTGAGGAAGAAAGCTTGAATCTTAGGACTTAAATGGTGACCTTGTGAAAGAAACCCTATTCTTGATGTTTTCATTAAGATTATTGAACTTGGAAGCTTGAATTCTTGGATTTCTTGGGAAAAAGGGTTTGGATTTTTGTTATTGGGAATAGAAGGGCTTATATATTGATTTGATATTGAAAAATAGGCAAATACTGCCCTTTTGGGGTCTTAATCCACTTGGGTGCTTAGGGAAAGGGAAAATGACTAAAACACCGTTTGAGCTTGTATTTATAGATGCAGGAAAATATTACTCCGCATTATGGAGCTAGACATGGTAACTTAGTCCCGCATCACGGCGCTATCGCGAAAGCTTACTGGTTCTGACAAAAATGATTATAACTTTTCACCTCATAAGAACTTCACACTCTAGGATAATATCATGACACATGTATTCAAAGATAAATCATGCGATTAAAGTTTACATACGTAAAAATGACAGTTCAATTTCTAGTTGAAGTATGTGGGGTGTTACATTATCCCTTCCTTGGAATCATTCGTCCTCGAATGACACTGGTTAGACTGAGAATACTAAGGTAACTATGACCATATACTGAACATCCATAACTTAGATATGATCATATAACTGAGTAGTATGAAAGATAAATTGAACTGATTTCGTACATACATGCAAGGACATGAGAATGGTTATAAGGCTGAGATAGAAACGGGTGAGTCAACTTATAAGTAACCATTACCTCGGGATGGATCTAGTTTTGTGAAGAAAATTTGAGATGTTTCGGACATGAAATCTCAGGGTATTACAATATCTCCCCTTTGGGATCATTCGTTCCCCGAATGATACTGACTTGGCTTAAATACTAAGAAAAGACCGAGATTATGCAGGGGACACTTACGACCTGAATCATGACTGAATATCTGAATCTAAAACATAATGCATGAACTGAACTAAGTTCATAATTTACATGGATGCAAACAAATTACCTCTACTCATGAAACTTGAGATAGTAAGACTAGATGGAAAGATGAAAAAACTATAGGAACTTGTCTATCTAACTGCTAAACTGAATTGCTGGCTATACGGACTGAATTATACTGAAAATTTATACTCAACTAGAGTATTTCTTCAACACTCTTTCAAAGAAGTTCTAATAATAGTAGGGAGCAAAGAACTTGGGCATGATCTGAATATGATATATGAGTAGGAAATCTTAATATGGCTTTAACTCTGTAACATGGAACATAGGCCTATGAAACATAAGCTAGGATAGAATTACTAGGCCTTAGGCAATGCAACTGCTTCTTTCAAGCTTAGGCATACTTATCAAATACTCCCTCAACTATACCTTTCCCCTTTAATACTGCATATAACACCATAATACTAATCTGGGCCATGAAGTCAATACCCCATGCATTTTCACAACTTCTTATCTCAAGAATAATTCTTCTTACCACTTCAACAACTAGATTCAACCTCTTACGAGGAATTCACTAACACAGAATGCACCTATAAACTTATATATACCAATATAACATTCAAGCCTATCATTATAACCACATATAAACCTTTGGTCAATCAATCCCCTTTGGAACTTTACCACATTCTCTAATACCTCTTGTCAATAACAACTTCCATACACTATCCCCAAGAAGACAAATTTTTTATTTTTAACTAACCTTGACATATACCAAAAGCTTTGCCTCACTCTTCCTTCACTATTATAGCCTTAAATAAAACAAACATACAACAATCTTTCCTCCACAAGAAACATTTAATCTCTCCCATCTAAGCAATTGTCCATCACCACTATCTTTACATAAGGAGAGCTCACTGAAATTTAGAACATAAGGAACTAAAGTATGACAGAATACTATGCATAACTTGACACTAAACTGAGGCCTGAGGAATAGAGTATCCACGACATGGATAAATTACAGAGATCAAAACTAAGGATATACATGACATAATACGAATTTCACTGGTTATTATTGGTGACCATAAGTACTTGGAATTGAACATTCTGTAAAACATGAGTACATGAGTCATGAGCTGCATAACTTGAGTTTGGAGTTCATAATTTCAGGGAGTATGATTTGTACTACTCAGTGAACTGGAACTTCTCATACTAGGAACTGAAAGTGTACATAATTCTATGGAAAGTGCATGAATATGAGATATGATCATGGAGCTGACATGTAAGGAATGAGTAGATATCGTGACGACTGAAGTACAAAATTTTGCACTAAGATAAGAATGATTCAGACATCTTCCTCCCCTACTATTGCTTTACAACACACCAGCCTCACTACTAGAATCTGAGAACCTGACTTGGTTTCTTGTTCTATCATCTCCCCCTTAGGTTTATTCCATCATTCTAAGTATGTGGACCCCTAAAATCTAAGTTGAACTGCAATCACTTTACTCTAGATTCTGAGATATAACAATACACATAAATACTAAACTCGCCCTAAAAGAATGTACCTGAAAGTGTAAAACCCACTGCTAGTACTTTTTCCTAAGATACAACTCTTAACTTTCTATGGCCCCAATAGTCATCATCTAATAACTTGAAAACTTACTAACTTAAGATCTTCATGAGTATCCATAACTTGATTTCACACTGTCTAGAACTTCAACTCTTCTTTTTATTAGCTCAATCTTTCATAATTCATACTTATATTCTAACACGTAACATGGATACTCCCAAACCTTTAATGAACCATACTAATTTTATCATAGCATACTAATATCACATCTCTTATACTAAGTGAAATCACAATGAGAGGCTACAATTATGGGAATCATTAGAAGATATGGCAATGACAAATCAACATCCTTGGCTAGTAGGAGGAGATTTCAATGTTATAAGGAATGAAGAGGAGAAGTTACGAGGTTTACCACTTATATTAGAAGAGACAGATGATTTTAACCAATGCATTAATATCTGTAATTTAAAAAAGGCTACTTTCAAGGGTAGTAAATACACATGGTGGAATGACAGAATTAATGGAGAATACATATTTAAAAAACTTGATAGGGTCTTGGTGAATGATAGGATGCAGGAAATGTTTCCAGTTATAGAGGTGGAAAATTTGATTTGAAGTGTCTCGGATCATGCACCAATGTTGATGCAGTTTAGTACTCAACAAGTATACCTGGTTAAAATTTTTAGGTTCTTTAATTTCTAGCTGCAAAAGGACTCCTGCTTAGAAGTGATTAGATAGAATTGGAGTATTGATATAGGAGGCAATCCCTTTATCATATTCCATCAAAAATTAAAGAAGACCAAAGCTGCATTAACTCATTGGAGCAAGCAAACTTTTGGAAATATCTTTCAAGAGATTGATACTCTTGAAGATGCAATAAAAGTAAGGGAAAAATAGTTTGAACAAGAGCCCTCAGAAATGAACAAGTCTAACTTGTTCAAAGATCAAGCTAAGCTAGCTATGTAACTGAAGAAGAAAGAGGAATTCTAGAGACAAAATGCTCGATTTGAGTGGATCAAAGATGGGGAAATAAATACAAAATTCTTTCATGCTGTAGTCAAATGAAGAAGATCAAGACTTAAGATCCAGAGAATTAAAAAATAATGAGGGGATTGGCTAGATAACTAGGATAAAATCGTTGAGGGTGCAACTCATATTTATCAATATCAATTTAAGAAGCAAGAAGATACTTAGGATTTTTCTATGTTGGATGTGTTGCCAAGTATAGTGACAAATAATCAGAATTTGGTTGAAGAGAATCCCAACCCTTGATAAAGTAAAGAAGGCAGTAATGGGTTTGAATAGGAATAGTGCATTTTGGTCCTAATGGTATGACTAGTGCCTTCTTTCAGGATGCTTGGGATATATTATCAACTAATTTACATCAGATGATAATAGCATTTTTATGTGGGTGTGAGCTGCCTAAGAAGTTGGTGGTGAATAATTTTTTAGACTTGAGACCTATTTCACTTAGCAATTTTTTGAACAAGATATTCTCTAGAATCATTCATGAAAGGATCAAGAGTATTTTACCAGACATTGTTTCTGAAGAGTAGGATAGATTTGTTCAAGGCAGAAGCATAGTAGAGATATATTGGTTGTACAAAAGATAGTGGCTGAAATCAGAAAAAGTGGTAAAACTCCAAATATAGTGATCAAGTTGGATATGATGAAGGCACATGACAAAGTTGAGTGGCTGTTTCTAACAAAGGTGTTAAGAAAAATAGGTTTTTGTGAAGAAATTATTTGCATGGTGTTCAGATTATTGTCTAATAATTGGTACTCTATACTAATGAATGGACAACCTAAGGATTTCTTTAAATCCTCAAGAGGTCTTAAGCAAGGGGACCCATTGTCTCTTACACTATTCATCATTGCAACAGAAGTATTATTTAGAAGTTTGAAAGAGTTGATGATGAGGAAAGAGTTCAAACTCTTTGGGATACCTAGAGGTAGTCCACAAATCAATCATCTTGCTTTTGCAGATGATATGATCATTATGTGCTAGGCTGAGTTAGTAACTATGTAATTAGTTACTACTACATTGGAGAAGTATGAGAGGGTTTCTGGACAGAAGATCAATAAGGACAAGAGTGCCTTATATTTGCATGGATCTGTGTCCAATGGTATAATTGTTATGGCAGAGGTGGCTACAAGTATATTAAGGCATGAATTCCCATTCAACTATCTAGGATGTCCTATATTCTACATGAGGAAGAAGAATGTGTTCTACCAGTAATCAATGAACAGAATCAATAGCAAGTTACAAGCCTTGAAAAGTAAACTCCTATCTTTTAGGGGAAGGGCTATTTTGATCAAACATGTTTTACTAAGCATACCAATTCACTGTATATCAGTGATGAATCCTTCAAAGAATGTACTATCTACTATTCAGTAAAATTTGCTAATTTTTTATGGAATAGTACTATAGGAGAAAGGGGTAGACATTGGGTTGCTTAGTCCAAGTTATACCTACCAGAAGATGAAGGGGGTGGAGTTCAGACTATTATAGGATGTATCTGCAAACTTGATTTGTAAATTATGGTGGAACTTCAGGACCAAGAAATCAATATAGAGTGAGTACATAATGAACAAGTATTGCAGGAAATACCATCCTAAGGAAGTTATGTGGAAACTAGAGGGGGTCCCAAGTTTGGAAGAAGATGTTGCAGGTAAGGGATCTCACAGACTATCTTGTAACATTGAAGCTTAGAGGGGGGATGCTCACATTTGGTATGACAATTGGGCTGGTATTGGTGATTTGTCACTATCATGCATTATATAAGGAGTGGGATGATAGATAGGAGAAGGTTAGGGACTAATGCTAAATAGACAATAGAATGTAGATTTACTAATAGAGTTGTTTACAGAAGAGATAGTAGAGTACATTCAGTAGAAAGTGACAACTCCTCAGCAGTTAAATCAATATGATAGTGCAATATGGAGTATAGATTCAAAAGGGAAATTTAGTTTGAGCACAGTCTGGCACTATGTGAGATACAAAGAGCATCCTAATGAGATCTATAGGAAGATGTGGATAAAAAGTGTGCCCTTCAAGATTTGTTTTCTCATGTGAAGAATGTGGAAAGGCGAAATCTCAGTTGATGCTACTATTAGAAGATGGGGAATAGAGGGACCCTTCAAATATTGGTTTTGCCAGAATCCATCTCAGGAGACTATGTCTCATGTGCTACTGAGATCTTATACTTCTAACAGGACTTGGTCCTATTTCTCTTCTTTTGCAGGTATTAATATACAAGAGTTGAGCTTAAGAAATGCAATTCTTTCATGGTGGGAGGAACAAGTGAAAGCAAGAGAGAAAGTATATTTCAGAGCAATTCATGGGATGATTATGTAGGAACTGTGGAAAAGAAGAAATTCTTTGAAACATGATGGAAAAGGAGTAACGGTGCACAGAATAATATTTAATGTCACCAAACATTTGAGAATGCTACTAAAAGTGAGAAAGCCATCCTTGGAATTTCCATTGGAATGGCCAGACATCTTAGAGCAGCTGAATCAGTTGAAGCCTAGACTTAGAGTAATACCAGTTTTATGGGAACTAACAGAGACAAATTGGGTGAAGTATAACTCTGATGGAGTATCTATAGGAAATGTTGGGAGTAGTTCTTGGGCTTTTTGTCTTAGGGACACACATGGTGATTTGCTGCATGCATAAGGAGCAGTAATAGAAGACACTAATTGCATGGAAGTAGAGTTATGGCTATTCTACAAGCAGCAATGCATTACAATAAATCAAGGTAGCTAAAGGTTATTATGCAGATAGATTCACTACTTATGCAAAATTTGCTGACAAAGCAATGGGAAGTACCATGGAAAATAATAGATAAAATTAGTCTAATATGGCAGTTATTATCTACTAAGCAGGTACATTTTGAACACATATACAGAGAGGGAAACCAACTAGTAGATTATCTTGCAAATTTGGCACTTGAAAAGTAGGAATTCAAGTACATAACATTCAATCAGCTACCAAGTACAGGAAAGAGGATTTTAAATAGTGACAAACAGTAATGTCCTTACTTGAGGGTAGAATTAACAAAGAGGTAATAAGACTAATAAGATTGGAAGGCTCATGACAAGTAGTTCACATACTACATATTTACAACAAGCAAAGCTTCTGAAAAAGGGGGAATTGCTACTTAGCCTATATACACCAGCCAACAAAATCAGATTCTCAGTAGATTAGGGGTTCACATGGTCAGATTATTAGTGCATGCGACTGGAGACTTTGATAGCACCTAATTACATTTGGGTCCGAGCATCTTACCATCTCCATCCCAGCTATAACTACACAACAAGAAAGACACAGTTGAGGGACAAAGCAGGCCATGTTTGGAAGCACACGAGGAGGGGTCTGTTACCTAGATATAATATCAATCTGTAATGGATGAGACCCGACTTATTAGAACCAAAAATTATTGAGTACACCTTTACACCAAAAAAGTCAGCTGGAAGAAAAGAAGGGCAATTTTTAAGCAGTAATGGAGAAGGTACTAGCAGCCAAAAACAGGAAATAATGAACTTACTCTTGCAAGCTGGAAAAGAAGTTAAGCTAGCTCAACCAAGGTATGGTGTTAATAACCCACAACAGAAGAAACTCAAAGTGGCAATTTTTGAAGACAGACACGGAGGAGGCGGTGGAGTGGAAGTGAGCTTAACTAAGCTCAAATTTAGAAACCCTACTCTTTTTACTTCCTTTCTCGATTGGATTGGATCAGTATACGAACCGATCCAAGTTCTATGTTAGATCATTTTTGTAGTTTTGTTTGGATGGGTTGGTCCATTTATGTTTGGATTGAGTTAAATAATTAATAAAATTCCAAATTAAACCCCAAAAAAAACATTACACCTGAACAACCGACATCAACAACCTATAGCCTGTAACTTAGCAGGTAAGAACATCACATACTAAATTACTAGACTCATTCACACTTATTAACTCAATGGTACTATCTGAGCACACACCTTAAAAACTTGGAAATTCTATAATCCCATAACACCTTGGGTACACTTCAAGATCATACCCACATCATCATACTAAATTTTAAATTAATAAACTTAAATTCTTGCATACACCATTTCAAGCCTGTTGATTCACCTTTCATACAACTAGCCCCATGGAAACATAACCTATTAGAATCAGATAAACTCTATCCCTACTTTATTGTTGTTAAGTTTCTAAGTTCATGCTTCTCAATTTAGATCGTATGCTATAATAGAATTTAGAGAAGGGATTTGAGGGCATATCTGACTATGGCTTAGTGCATAATTTTTATGAATGTGAATGAAATCTTTCATACTTTTGAACTTAAAAGCAGCGATGGAATACTTTAAAGCCTGCTTATAATCCTATAACTGTCTGAGGGGACTATTTAAGAAAATTCTATCTGCAAAAATTTAAGATGGCTATTTCTATTGCCTTAAGAATAAGGCAGAGATGGGATGAATGGATTAACGTAGGAATCTGAATAAGTTCCTTAGAGAAACTTCTACTTCATGTTCTGAGACACGAAAGAAGAAAACATTTTTTAAATGCCCTGTAGCCTCTCAAAGAAAAATACAGACATCTCCATACCATTTTTCATGACTCTACTAGACACGACTTCATAGATCCCCTAAGACACTTGAACTCTGGGCTTTGATATCAAGTTTATCACTACTTGAGACAACCCTCTAGTCGTAACATGGTTCTTGGAACTACAAGTGATCCCAAACTAACCCATGAACTAAAATACTGTTGAGCAACTGATTTAATATGTATATAACAAAACATAATGTGCTAAGTGGAAGTATAATCATGAGAAAATCTGATTGAATGTACTACTAAATGAGTTTACAACATGATACATCTGAAGAAAGAATTTAATTTATAATATCATGACTCTGACTGACTATCTATGAAGCCTCTACTATACTAACTATAGATAGCTGGGATCCAACTACCACTAACAAATATATATGAATAATCAAAATAAATTAAATGAATTACAACTGACTGGAGTCCTTGAAATAAAAGAACTCATCTTCTCCTAGTTAGAAGCTGCAAACTGTCTGAGTATGATGTGTAGGCTATAATTAGTACCTACATTATGAGATAATGTAGCACATAGACATATATGTGGATCAGTCCTTGGAATGTATTAATTAAGTGGGGGTGAATGCAATAACTAAAACTTATTAGGTACATAATCTTAAAACATGCATGCTAAGTGCAAGTAGACTCACCAAGAGACTAAAATAAACTAAAAGCTGAAGTATCTTAAAACACGAGTAACAAAAATAATCTGATAAGCTGGTGAATCACTACACTTAGTTTCTTAAATCTTTACTATTGTAGAATAAGTAGAATTGAAGTTGGTAAGTGGTAAAACATAAATAATGTATGTAAATCTCATGTAAAGTTGAACATACTGTTAAAATGCACTGAGGATCATGTATGTCTACGAATCATGAAAACATGAACATGTAAATATGAGAATGCAAGACCAAGCCTAAATATTCACTGACATGATCTGAATAACTGATATCTGAATAACTGAATAACTGATGTATGAATTCTTGGTCATGTAAACCTTAACTGACATACTCTGAATACTGTACTGAGACTGTGGGAGCAAGATATAACTGATATGCCCCAATCTAAGCTATCGGGGTCCAACCTGTAACCCCAGTTGGACCTTGCCAGGGGTACAAACACATGAATGATGATGTAGATCTATAAGATCAACATCCCGAAGGATGAGGGTGTCATGCCTCTTCTGATGGGGGACCCCTCATAGTCTATAGTTGCATTGTAGATCTGGAACTTAGGGACTGCTACTAATGACTCATGCCTCTAACGAGGAGCCGCCATCCCTATGTTCTCTCGATACTAAGTTTTACTCCCAACTGAAATACTTTTGTATTATTAGTCATTTAACATGACATGGTACTGTACGTGTAAGTGCTTAGCATAAACATGATGTTCTGAATATGAAAATAAAACCATGGTTCAAAGACCCAAAACAATGACATTTCATCAAACATGTGAGATTCATGAACTTGAACATGTGAATGTGTTAAACATGAGAAATCTACATGATTACATGGCTAAATTCATAACTTGTGGATTTAACATGAAATTCACTTGAACATGACATGGGAATTGTAATTCAAAACATTAAGCAGCTAAATTCACATGGAATTATAAGTAGACATGGCTTGTACTTAAGTTCATGAAAAGTTCAAGGATATATTCATGAGTTTTATGAAGGATTTCATAAACTAGAATAGATTCATGAAGTTAAATAAAAATAGGGTTTGGGGGCTCAATGGGTAAAAGGAACCCATTAATGAACACCCACATACCTTAATTGAATGAATTCTTGAAGAAACTTGAAATTAGAACTTGCACCCTTGAATTTTGGAGGAAGAAAGTTTGAATCTTGGGACTTCAATGATGAACTTGTGAAAAAAACCCTATTCTTGATGTTTTCTTTAAGATTCTTGAATTTGGAATCTTGAATTCTTGGACTTCTTGGGGAAAAGGGTTTGGATTTTGGTTCTTGGGAAGAGAAGGGTACACATATGGATTTGATGATGAAAGTGGCAAATAACGCCCTTTTGGGGTTTTAATCCGTCACTTGGGCGCTTGGGGGCAAGAGGTAATGACTAAATGCCCTTTGAGATTGTATTTATGGATGCAGGAAAACATTATTCCACATCGTGGAGCTAGATGCGGTAACTTAGTCCTGCATTATGGCGCTATCGTGGTAGCTTACTGGTTCTGACAAAAATGATCATAACTTTTTGCTCGGGGTGTCAGATTAAGGTGAATTGGTAAGATAATTCAATTATCTATAATTTGGTGGGTCTTGAGATTAAATATTCCACATATATCAAAAGTTATATACGTTCAAAGTTGACCATGGTAGAATCAAATACCAAAATTCGGCCGAATCAAAGGATCTTAGCTTAACTTTGCTCTAAGTAATTTCGATGAAGATTTTTCACCTCATACGCACTTCACATACTAGGATAAAGATCATGATACATGTATTCAAAGATAAATCATGGGATTAGAGTTTACACACATAGAAATGATGGTTTGATTTCTTGCTAATGAATGCGGGGTGTTATATGGAAGCTCACCACTTCACCACTTCACCACAAATGACCGACTATGGAATCAACTATCACAGTGCAGGAAAAATAGAAGTGCCTTTGGACCCAGAATCATGTAGGGATACAACGTCCATAGATGGTTAGTGTGGTGAGGACTAGCATGTAACTCATGGATGGGTTAAAATAATGCCATGATCCATATTTCAAAAATCATTCAAATCCAATGTAAATAATCATATATATATATATGTACATACATACTATGCTGGGATAGGGAACAAGGATTATCATGAAGTAAAACTTAGTCCTGGACTATGTAGCTCAACCATCATAAAAAGACATCCACGAGCTATATAGGTTCAGCTCCCCTAATGAAAGGGCCCCAATGCGTGTTAGCCGTATGAACTGGAGGTATCAAGGAAGATCAGGGAATACCCCGATACCATGTCTATCCAAGATACAAATATATATATATATATATATATATCAATAGTATAAACTATGTGCATGGTCATCAAGACCAACCCTCACGTCAGCAAACATGAGCTTCTAGTACAAGTCATTCAAGACCCACACCTTCACGGGTTACCTACATAACCCCTATTAAGCACAAATTAAAACAAATTTCACATAAATCATTCATTAATCAAGAAATTATACATTAAGGCACACTACAGGTATGGGAAAATCATTAAGCTTGCAAGCTTATATTTATGCCATTACAGTTCTATTAACTTGGGAGAATGCCTCTACCCCCTTTGTTTATTAAATCAAGTTGGAGGAATGCTCGACCTCCTTTAGTTTATCAAATCAAATTGGGTGAATTCGTCAACCCTCTTTGTTCATTAAATCAAAACATAGCCAAAAACGCCTTTAAAATCCATGTTCATTGTTTAACCATTTATGCAATACAATAATACAGCTGTGTAAGTCAAACAAAGAGATAATTCCAAAGATCAAAACCATTTACACATGTGGGTAGAGGGAACACAATTATTCAAAACCAATTCCAAGTTCAAAACAATAATTTGGGGGAATACCTCGACCCCCATTCCAATTCCCATACCCATGCGCCCCATTAGTTCAAAAATATTCAATTCAAATAAAAAACAACTCATAAAAACCATGAGAAAATAATTCAAGGATCAGCCATTCCAAAACCCTCAACCACATCAAAACCCATATTCAAATTTCCGTAATTAAACCATTTAAACACATGATTTACATAAAATAAGATTTGGGGATGAGTAACATACTTGAAAGTATCACAACTATGGATAGAAATCACCATAGAGAGCCCTACTTGACCAACTTTTTGAAAACCCTAAATGTTCTTGACCTTGGGGATTTGAGAGAGATTAAGAAGTTATTTTGATTTGCTTTGTAGTGACAATAACACCCTAAATGGGTTTTAACTCATGGGTTATGTTTAGGGAATGAGGGAAATATCCAGAATGCCTTTAGTAAAATATTGAAATTTATTGCCCAGTCGCTACAGGTGAGCTTACGACTCATAAGGTCAACCTACAACTCGTGACACGTCATAGGTTGGAAAGTAGTCTATGGGCATCTACACTAGTCTATTTATGTGTCGTACCATACGAATCATCAAGGTACCTTACGACTTGTAATGTCCTAGTTGTGGTGTTAGTAGAAACTTTATCATAAAATACTGGCTACCCTATGATTTGGGCTATATGACTCGTAACGTGTCTTAAAAACTCATAAGGTACAAGTCATAGTCAGAATAAAATATTTGGCGAAAACACTAGGCACCTTACGATTTGGGGTCCTATGACCCATAATGACACCTTTGTAATCTGGGTAGTAAGCCCGTAAGTCAAGAAAACTTCAAGGACCAAAATCTGAGGTGTTTCATTCTCCTCCCATAGGATTATCCGTCCTTGAATGATGAGTCAAGGCATACATTAGCATACTTTATTACAGAAATACACCCACACTTACCTTTAACAAAGATGGAAAATAAAGATTTCAAGGAAATCACAATTTCCTTTAAAAAAGTCAGAAAACAAAGATGTTAAAATTAACACATTCCTTAAGTACGATTATCCACAATGGGGAACAAAAACGAGTATTTGAACTTCATGTCCTCTTTGGCTTCCCAAGTAGCTTCTTTGACCTTATGGTTCCTCCATAGAACCTTCACCCAAGCTACATCCTTAGTCCTTAAATGACAGACTTGCCTATCCAAAATTTCCACTGGGTCTTTCTCATAGGATAAGAAATCTGAAACATCAATACTCTCTAATGGAACAATCGAGGAAGGATCACCCACACCTTTCTCAATATTACAACATGAATAATCGGGTGAACGAAACCTAAATAAGAAAGTAACTCTAACTCATAAACTACATTACCCACTCTTCTTAAAATCAAATATGAACCCACATAACGGGGACTGAGTTTCCCTTTATTTCCAAACCGCATCACTCCCTTCATGGGAGACACCTTCAAGAATACCCAATTTCCAACTTCAAATTCCAATTCCTTTTGCCTCACATTCACATAAGACTTTTGGTGATTCTGGATGATCTTAAGCCTACCCCAAATCATCTTCACCTTTTCCATGGCTTAGTGAACCAATTCGGGATAGAATAACCTATTCTCACCAACCTCAAACCATAAAGGGTTTCAAAAAAAGCCATCCCAATACTAGAGTGAAAACTATTATTATAAGCAAACTCTATGAGAGGCAAAAGATCAACCCAACTACCACCAAAGTCGATCACACTACCCCAAAGCATATCTTCCAAAGTCTAAGTCGTTCTCTACTTGACCATCCGTTTGAGGATGAAAACAATGCTAAGGTTTAACTTATTCCCCAAACATCTCTAAAAAGAATGCCAAAAGTAAGATGAGAATTGTGTACCATAATCAGATATAATAGAAATAGGCACACCATGCAACTTGATAATTTTCTAAATGAACAACTTTGCATAATCTTCAGCAGAGTAAGTAGTCTTCACCGACAATAATTGAGCAGACTTAGTAATCCTATTTATGATGACCTAAATCAAATCAAATTGATTCCCAGATCGCAGAAGGCCGATAACGTAATCCATATTAATTACCTACGACTTCCATACAGGAAACTCAATTTTTTTTAAATAACCCACCAGGCATCAAATGTTCCACCTTCACTTGCTGACACACCATACACTTAGCCACAAAATTAGCCACATCCCTCTTTATGTTACTCCACCAATAAAACTCCTTTAAATCATCTTCATTGAACTAGGATGAACATTGTACCATGACTCATGAGCCTTATCCAACATCCTCTCTCGCAACCCATCAATATTGGAAACACACAATCTACCTTGGTATCTCAAGATACCATCATCACTAATCTAAAAAACCATAACTTTTGGTTGACCGATATTATCCTTAATGTGCATCAAGATAGGATCCAAAACCAGCTTCTCCTATACCTCAGCACTAAGAGATGACATCGCCACCTATTGAAAAATCACATCATCATCTTCAGGGTCCAAAAGATGAACTCCATGATTAGCCAACCGGTGAATATCCTTCACTAATTCTCACTTCTCTTCATCAACATAAGATAAGCTCCCCATGGATATTCTTCTAAGAGCATTAACAACCACGTTAGCTTTACTTGGATGTAGTGAAAACTTATATCATCGTCCTTGGAAAACTCAAGAGATCTCATTTTTTTGAGATTCAACTCTTTCTGGGTGAACTTATACTACAAGCTCTTCTAATCAGAATAAATATCAACATGAACTCCACACAAGCAATGGCTCCAGATCTTTAAACCAAATACCATAGACAACAACTCCAAATCATAAGTCGGGTAATTTCTTTTATGGACCTTCAGCTCTCTCAAAAAATATGCTATGACCTAACTATGTTGCATCAAAACACAACCCAATCCCACGCGGGATGCATCACAATAAACCATGAAGCCATCATTACCCTGGGGCAGGGTCAAAACAGAAGTAGAAGTTAATTTGTTTTTCAACTTCTCAAAACTTCCCTCACAAACATCGAACCATAGAAATTTCACTTTTTTCTGGGTCAACTTAGTAAATAGGGCAACAATATATGAAAATCTCTTTATAAACCTTCTATAATAACTAGCCAAACCCAGGAAGCTTCAAATATCAGTTGGAGTTGTGGGTTTAGGCCACTTATTAACGACCATAACTTTTTGTGGACCCACCATGATACCTTCACTAGAAATAACATAACCTAGGAAAGTGGCAGCATTCAACCAGAACTCATACTTTGAGAACTTAACATACAACTGTTGATCCCTAATGTAATACCCCAAAAAATCCAAACTAATATTAGAGCCATGTACCAAGATCATGCATAGTACATCATGGTTATTTTAGAGTTTTATGAGTAATTTATATGTATATTAAGGCTTCAAATAACTCCCATCTATCAGACAAATCGAAACATTCCTTACCGATTGAATTCTTGAGAAGGATATTGGTATAGTCAACTTCAAATGAGCATATCTATCATTCTACTTGGAATTTTTGAGCTCGTGGCCTATGAACATATAGATAATTGAATTATCTTTCCAACGGTATCAATTTTTCCTAAATCTAATATTAGAGCAAAGATTTATTCCTATTTTACTCCAGCATGTCAGGCTGAAAATAGTGTGACGACATTCGTGGTAGCTTCCCACATTTGTGACACCCTACCACGAAGGTCGTCAGCCTTAGGCAGAACATTTGTGATGCCCTATCGCAAAGGTCATCAGCCTTAGGCCGAATCCAGCTCCTATGTGACGACATTCATGGTAGCTGACCACATTTGTGATGCCCTACCACGAAAGTCATCAGCCTTCGGCAGAAACCAGCACCTAAGTGATGAGATTCGTGGTAGCTTACCATATTTGTGACACCCTACCATGAAGGTCATCAGCCTTAGGATGAAACTAGCTCCTAAGTGACAACATTCGTGGTAGCTTACCATATTTGTGATGCCCTACTACGAAGGTCGTCAGACTTAGGCAGAAACCATCAATTCCAACTCCTATGTGATGACATTTTTGACGGCTTACCACATTTTTGATGCCTTGTCACAAATTTCATCAGCTATGATTTTCAGCAATTGGGAATTTATTTTACAAGGGTATTTTTGTTATTTCTTTCACCTTCCACGACTTATAACCCTAAAGATGCATAATTTTTCCCATTTTTATTCAGTTAAGCATCTTAAAAACCCTCCCTTACACTCTCAACCACAATATTAGGGTTTTTTCTCAAGATCATCTCCTAAAGAGCAAGCCTAAGGAATTCTTCAAGAACCTTCAGTAACATTAGATCTCTTTCAAGATTCAATCACTAACGTATGCGTAGTGTTCATCTATGGATCCAATCCGTTCATAGAGCTCAAGAACCATGTTTTAAATATTATTTTGTAAACTTTTTGTGGTGATATAAGTATTTACATGCTGACGATTGTTATTTAAGTTTCAATGTGATACCTTTCTTGTTAGGACAGAGATTGGACCCTATCTTAGCCATAATGGCACATATGGGGCATGTCGGTTAAACAACTACCTCCCACAGTTTCAGACTCAATCTGAGTAAAAAAACTCAGATAGTTTTTTAGATATCAGTATACTAGGACTGTCAGATACAGTCAAATTCAGTTATAGTTCGGAACTCAAATAGTTGTATCATATTTAAGACTGTCAGATACTGTCGCTCATGTTATCAGAACTATAGTTTTAGCCATGTCAGTCATCAGTAAACTATATATATCAGTGCACAGATCTAGCTATCATGTACTCACGATCTTAGTTACTATGTATGTATGTTTACACTCTCACGTTCATATCAGTCAGTCAGTTAGCATCGTACATATATGTAAACCCTTTTACAGTAGCTTGCCTCACTCGTATACTCAGTACTCCAGTTGTACTAAAACATTTTCCCTATGGTGCTTTCTTTCATGTTACACCATAGGTTCAGAGACATGAGCTCCAGATCAGCAGTATCCAGCCGTAGAGTTGCAGTGAGTCGTCATCTATTCGAGGGTGATATTATTTTATTTCATTTATTATTTTTTCTCAATTTTGCTAGACGGTGTTAGTTAGAGATATGTTACTTTAACTCCTTATTCAGACAGTACTTAGAGGCTTTTAAATTCAATATTCAGATTTAGTTTAGATTTGATTTAGTTTTTAGTTGTTTTGGGTATCTTTCTCCCATATGGATATTATGTCTTGATAGATCTTTATTTAGTTGAACCTTATGTCCTATATGTTCATGTTTTCTGCATTATTATGTTATATATGTAGTGTATAGGTACAGATATCAGACATGGGTTAACTTATGGTCCCTTCAGGTCATGAGCACCGTGTAGCACTCCAATTCAAAAAATTAGGGTATTACAAACTTGGTATCAAAGCGTAAGGTTCAATAGAGTCCTAGAAAGTCTGAAAGCCGCATCTATTAGAGTCTTGTACATGCGTGTATTGCGCGCCACATTTATGTACAGGAGGTTATGAGATGTTTTAGGAACAATTCCCTTTCTTCAGTATTCATGTCGTGCTAGTAAGTATAATTTCAAGTCAGTCTCTCAGTCTAATCCGCTCTTCTCTTATTTCAGAAACATACCTCCAAAGAGAAGAAATCAACCAACTCCTCAGCCCGAAGATCCTTTGGGCATACATGTTTCTCATGCTGAGTTCAGGACCACATTTACCGCTCTTGCTCAGTCTGTAGCTGCCCAGAATGAATGACTAGCAGTTGTTCCGTCCAACCCAGTGGCCAATTCAGTGGCAGCTAGGATTTGGGACTTCACTCGAATGAACCCTCCGTCCTTCTTTGGGTCTAATCCAGACGAGGATCCTTAGTAATTTGTTGACCAAGTCCAGAAGGTCATTGATATCATGGGAGTCACTTCTTCTCAGAGTGCCAAGTTAGTCGCATACCAATTGTAGGATGTCGTTCACACTTGGTACAAGCAGTGATTAGCAGAAAGGTTAGAGGATGTAGGTCCTGTTAAGTGGGAAGAATTTTTCACGGCTTTCTTAGACAGATTCTTTCCCCAAGAGCTGAGAGAGGTCAAAGTTCTTGAGTTCATCAATCTCAGGTAGGGAAATATGACAGTTAGAGAGTATTCTCTTAGATTTACTCAGCTAGCCAGATAGGCCCCTCATGTGGTTGCAGACAACAAGGCTAAGATGAGCAAGTTCGTGTCAGGGGTGAATGATAGTATGGTAAATGAGTGTAGGTTTGTGATGCAGAATAGTGATATGATTTTAGCCAGACTCATGAACCATGATCAATAGATAGAGAAGTAGAAGGTTAATACTAGGGAGAGACAGAACAAGAGAGCAAGAGCAGGCAGTTTCAGTTTTGCTCAGCCCAAATCAGAGGGAGGAAATCATTTGTAGTTTTATCCTAAGTCAGCAGTTCCAGCGCCTTTCTCTGCTAGTGTCCTTGTGCCAAAGTTTAGGGACGGCAATAGAAACAGAGCACCAGGCTCTAAATCTCAGAGCATGTTAGCAGTACCCGCACTTATCCTCAGTATCAAACCTGTGGTAAGCACCATCAGGGTGTGTGTAGAGTGGGTCAAGGCATTTGTTTTGGTTATAGAAATCCAGGCCACAGAGTTAGGGACTATCCTAAGCCAGGTCCTCAGGGTCAGCAGAATCATTCCACAGCTTAGTCCAGTCGCCTAAACCAGTAGGGTGCCGTTAACAGTACTACTAGTGGGTAATGCCCAAATAGACTCTATGTTTTTTAGAACCGACAGGATCAGGAAAATTTTCCTAATGTCGTTAGTGGTACATTACAGATTTTCCATGTTTATGTTTATGTTTGCTAGACCCAGGTGCATCCTTGTTTTTTGTCACTCCATACATAGCAGGCGATTTTGGAATTAGTCCTGAAATTTTAGCAGAGCCCATTTTAGTCTCTACCTCAGTGGGTAAAACCATCATAGCTCGGTAGGTATACAAGAACTGCCTGGTTATGCTATTTTAGAAATCCACATCAACAGATTTAGTTGAGTTAGAGATGACTAATTTTTATGTCATTATCGGCATGGAATGGCTTCATTCCTGCTATGCCATAGTCGACTGTAGAAATAGGATAGTTTAGTATCAGTTCCCGAATGATTCCATCCTAGAGTGGAAGGGTAGTACTTCGTCTTTCAGGGGTCAACTTGTTTCCTACCTTCAGTCAAGGAAAATGATTTCTAAGGGGTGTGTATATCATCTAGTACATGTTAAGGATTCCAGTTCTGAATCTCCTAGTCTTGAATCAATCCCAGTAGTTAATGAATATTCAAATGTGTTTCCCAAAGATCTTCGAGGTATTTCTCTCGAAAGGGAAATAGACTTTGGCATAGACCTTCTCCCAGATACTCAGCCTATTTCTATTCTGTTATATAGAATGGCACCAGTAAAACTCAAGGAACTGAAGAATCAGTTGAAGGATCTCTTAGATAAGGGATTCATCAGGCCTAGTGTATCCCCATGGGGTGCGCCAGTCTTATTCGTGCGCAAGAAAGACAGTTCTCTCAGAATGTGTATTAGTTACTATCAGATCAACAAAGTCACGATAAAGAATAGGTATCCGCTGCCTAGGATAGATGACTTGTTTAACCAACTTTAGGGTGCCAGTTATTTCTCTAAGATAGACCTCAGATCAGGCTATCATCAGCTCAGAGTTAGAGAATGTGATATTATGAAGATAGCTTTTCATACTCGGTATGGTCACTTTGAATTTCTGGTCATATCCTTTGGTCTTACTAATGCCCCTGCAGCTTTTATGGACTTGATAAACCAGGTGTTCAAGCAGTACTCAGACATATTCATCATAGTCTTCATAGATGATATTCTGGTCTATTCTGGCACAGAGCGTGATCATTCAGACCATCTCATAATTGTTCTTCAGACTCTTAGGGATCACCAGTTGTTCACCAATTTTAGTAAGTACGAATTTTGGCTAAGATCAGTAGCATTCCTTGGCCACATTATTTCCAGTGATGGTATTAGAGTAGATTCTCAGAAAACCAAAGTGGTAAGAAACTAGCCTCGCTCTATCTCTCTATAAGATATCAGGAGTTTCTTGGGTTTTGCTTGCTATTACCGATGGTTTGTCGAGGGATTTTCTTCTATTGCATCCCCTATGTCCAAATTTACTTAGGAGAAGGTCAAGTTTCAGTGGTCAGAACCTTGTAAGAAGAGTTTTTAGGAGTTAAAGAGTTGACTCACCTCAGCTCCAGTTTTAGCACTTCCTGATGGTTCCGATGGATTCTTAGTATATTGTGATGCATCCAGAGTAGGTTTAGGTTGTGTCCTCATGTAGCATGGTAGAGTCATAGCCTACACCTCCAGATAGTTAAAGCCCCATGAGAAGAATTATCCTACTCATTACCTTGAGTTAGCAACAGTTGTCTTTTCCTTAAATATTTAGAGGCATTATCTATACGGTATTCATGTAGACGTCCTCACAGATCATAAGAGCCTTTATTATGTCTTTTCCCAAAAAGATCTTAATCTTTGTTAGAGAAGGTGGTTAGAGCTCTTGAAGGATTATGACGTGAGTGTTCTTTATCATCCTGGCAAGGCCAATGTAGTGGACGACGCACTTAGTATACTGTCCATGGGTAGTGTTTCCCATGTTGAGGATAGTAAAAAAAAATTAGCTCAGGAGATTCATCAGCTTGCTAGACTAGGCATTCTCTTAGTCAATTCTTCAGAGGGTGGTGTATATACTTAGAGTAGTTCAGAGTCATCTCTAGTTTTTGAGGTGAAAGAGAAGCAAGACAGGGATCCTAGCCTTGTCAAGCTAAAAGAGTTAGTTCAGAGTCAGGAAGTAGAGGTTTTCTCCCAAGGGGGAGATAGTGTTCCTCGTTGTCAGGGTCGTCTGTGTGTTCCCGATGTAGATAACTTGAGGCAATGAATTCTTGCAGAAGAACATAGTGCACGATACTCTATTCATCCAGGGGCCACTAAGATGTACCGTGACTTGTGGGAGATCTATTGGTGGAGTGGTATAAAGAGGGATGTTGCAGAGTTTGTGGCTAAGTGCTCTACATGTCAACAGGTTAAGATAGAGCATCAGAAACCTAGTGGTTCCATGCAGGAGTTCACTATTCCTACTTGGAAATGGGAAGGAGTGAACATGGACTTCGTGATGGGTTTGCCTAGAACACGTCATTAGCATGATTTAGTTTGGCTCATTATAGATAGAATGACTAATTCAGCTTATTTTCTTCCAGTTCGTACCTCTTACTTAGCCGAAGATTATACCAAACTCTATATCAAGGAGTTGGTCAGATTACACGGTGTTCCACTATCTATCATCTTAGACAGAGGTACCCAATTCACCTCTCCCTTCTAGAAAGCATTCTAAAAGGGTATTGGTACCCAAGTTCATCTCAGTACAGCGTTTCATCCTCAAATAGATGGTCAAGAAGAAAGGACTATTCAGACTCTAGAAGATATGCTAAGGGCATGTGCAATTGATTTCAAGGGAATCTGGGATGACCACTTGCCTTTGATTGAGTTCGCATACAACAACAGCTATCACTCCAGTATTCAGATGGCTCCATTCGAAGCTCTTTATGATAGGAGATGTAGGTCTCTGATTAGTTGGTTTGAAGTTAGTGAGACCACAATCATAGGGCCTGACTTAGTATTCGATGCATTAGAGAAAGTTCAGTTGATCAGAGAAAGACTCTAGGCTGTTCAGGGCCGACAGAAGTCTTATGCGGATGTTCGTAGAAAGGATCTCAAATTTGAGGTCGATGACTATGTCTATCTCAAGGTCTCTCCCATGAAGGGAGTGAAGAGATTCAGAAAAAAGGGAAAGCTTAGTCCCCGATTTGTCGGTCCCTTCAGGATTATTAGTCACTTTGATAAGGTAGCCTATGAGCTCGAATTGCCTTCAGATCTAGCCTCAGTCCATCCAATCTTCCATGTCTCTTTGATCAAGAAGTGCATAGGTGACCCAGCAGTTGTAGTCCCTATTCAGAGTGATGACACTCAGAATAGCCTCTCTTATAAAGAGATTCCAGTCAAAATCCTAGACTATCAGACTCGTGGCTGAGGAATAAATAAGTCCCTCTAGTCAAGGTTCTTTGGCGGAATCAGTCCATGGAGGGAGCTACTTGGGAAGCAGAAGAAGACATGCAAACCAAGTACCCTCATATTTTCTCCGCTAATTCAGACATAGCTCGAGGTAACCATTTTTCTTAAGCTTATTCAGTTACATGTTCAAAATTCCTGTATAAAATTGGTATCAAGTTTCAGTGCATAGCTTATCATGCATTAATAAGTTCAGCTTATCAGTCATGCATCAGATATGCATGTTTAGTTGGGCTATATTCATTTTAGAATTCAATTCAATCCTAAAATTATGTGCCAGTTGAGCATGACCAGAGTATGCATCATTTTATCTTTTCTCCCCTCTCAAGCAGTCATCATTCGAGGACGAATATTTCCAAGGGGGAGATATTATAATACCCCGAAAAATCCAAACCAATATTAGAGCCATGTGCCAAGTTCATGCATAGTAAATCATGGTTCTTTTATAGTTTTATGATTAAGTTAGATGTATATTAAGGCTTCAAATAACTCCCAGCTATCAGACGAATCAAAACATTCCTTACCGATTGAATTCTTGAGAAGGATATTGATATAGTCAACTTCAAACGTGTATATCTCTAATTATACTTGTAATTTTTGAGCTCATGACATATAAATAGATAGATAATTGAATTATCTTTCCAACGATACCAATTTTGCCTAAATCTGATATCGAAGCAAAGAGTTATTCCTATTTTACTCCAGCATGTCAGGCTGGAAATAGTATGACGACATTCGTGGTAGCTTACCACATTTGTGACGCCCTACCACAAAGGTCGTCCTCCTTAGGCAGAAACCAGCTCCTAAGTGATAAAATTCGTGGTAGGTTACCACATTTGTGATGCCTTATCATGAAGGTCGTCAGCCTTAGGCAGAATCCAGCTCCTATGTGATGACATTCGTGGTAGCTTACCATATTTGTGACGCCCTACGACGAAGGTCATCAGCCTTACGCAGAAACCAGCTCCTAAGTGACAAAATTTGTGGTAGGTTACCACATTTTTGACTCCTTACCATGAAGGTCATCAGCCTTAGGGAGAAACCAGGTCCTAAGTGACGACATTCATCGTATCTTACCACATTTGTAACGCCCTACCATGAAGGTCATCAGACATAGGCAGAAACCATCAATTCCAGCTCCTGTGTGACGACATTTTTGACGGTTTACCACATTTTTGATGCCTTGTCACAAATGTCGTCAACTATGATTCTTAGCAACTGGGAATTTATTTATAAGGGTATTCTAGTCATTTCTTTCACCTTCCACGACTTATAACCCTAAAGATGCATAATTTTTCCCATTTTTATTCAGTTAAGCATCTTAAAAACCCCCTCTTACACTCTCAACCACAATATTAGGGTTTTCTCTCAAGATCATCTTCTCAAGAGAAAGCCTAAGGAATTCTTCAAGAACCTTTAGAAACATTAGATCTCTTTCAAGATTCAATCACTAAGGTATGCGTAGGGTTCATCAATGGATCCAATCCATTCATAGAGCTCAAGAACCATGTTTTAAATATTATTTTGTAAACTTTTTGTGGTGATATGAGTATGTACATGTTGACGATTGTTGTTTAAGTTTCAATGTGATGTCTAAAGGTGTTCTCATGGAATATGTATGTTTGTTAATTGAAAATCATGAACTTTAGGTGGTTTAATATGGTGCAAGTATGAAACCCACCTATGACTTAAAGAATACATGCAAGGTATTTGATAAAATGCTTAGGATGCTATAAATTCATGTTTGTATGGTTCTATGATGTCTAAATGACAAGTTGATGTTAGCTATGTACTTCAATATGAATTTTATGCTTTTCATATGTTGCTATTGTGGTGGTATGAAGCATGCAAGATAATGGAGATATACAATATGTACAAGAAATATATCCATACATTCCCTATAATGTTTAAGATGTTGAATAACTATATGAAATATGATATCCCCTACTTATGATATTATGAATTGTGGACTCAAATCTTGTGATCAAGTCATGTCATGTGTGTCAGTTTCCTTCTATCAAGTCCTGGGTGTATTCGTACCCGAAAAACAAAGCTGTGGGCCTAGAGCTATGTCATGTTGTCACGATAATATCAGTGAAGCTATAATCTATAGAACTCAGTCAGTTATGTGACTCAGGAAACCTCAGAAATCTTACAATCTCAGTTAACTCACAGATAATAGTACTACTCCGTCAGTCAACAGAATTCAGTAATTTCCACTTATGTATAGTCAGTTAAATCATGCTCAGTCTCTTCATATGGGAGTAGGAGTTAGCACTGAGTGAACCCAAGGATGGGAACTCACCTGTATATGAGGGTGTGATTCTTAGCAGACATCTTTGCATTCCAGAACTATGTAGCCAGCATAGGTTGAGATATCGCATCCTGTTATATGAGGGTAGATGAGGTGGCTTAACCTGTTATATGAACGTTCCCACCGTTCTTACTAGAGCTACCTATTATATAAGGGTTGCTCATATGTTGTCCTTACCAGTGGCACAGTATTGACACACTTCCATTCAGGGAAGAGATTGGACCCCATCTAAGCCATAATGGCACATATGGGGCATGTCGGTTAAATAACTACCTCCCACAGTTTCAGACTCAGTCTCAGTAAAAGAACTCAGATATTTATTCATATATCAGTATACAAGGACTGTCAAAAACAGTTATTTATAGTGCGGAACTCAGATAGTTCTATCAGATTTAAGAATGTCATATACAGTCGCCCATGTTATCAGAAATATAGTTTTAGCCATGTCAGCTATCAGTAAACCATGTATCAACGTACAGATCTAACTATCATGTACTCACGATCTTAGTTACTATGTATGTATGTTTACACTCTCACGTTCATATCAGTCAGTCAGTTAGCATTGTACATGCATGTAAACCCTTTTGCATTAGCCTGCCTCACTCGTATACTCAGTACTACAGTTGTACTGACGCATTTGTGCTATGGTTCTTTCTTTCATGTTACACCATAGGTTCAGAGACACGAGCTCCAAATCAGCAGTAGCATCTAGCCACAGAGTTGCAGTGAGTCTTCATCCATTCGAGGGCGATATTATTTTATTTCATTTATTATTTCAGCTCAGTTTTGCTAGACGGAGTTAGTTGGAGACATGTTCCTTCAACTCCTTATTAAGACAGTACTTAGAGGCTTTCAGATTCAATATTCAGATTTAGTTCAGATTTGATTAAGTTTTCAGTTTTTTTGGGTATCTTTCACCTATATGGATATTGTGTCTTGACAGATCTTTATTTAGTTGAACCTTATGGCCTACATGTTCATGTTTTCCGCATTATTACGTTATATATGTAGTGTACAGGTATAGATATCACCCATGGGTTAGCTTGTGGTCCCTCGGCGTCATGAGCACCATGTAGTATTCTGATTTAGAAAATCAGGGTGTTACACCCAAGGGTTTACAACACTATACGGAGATGACTAGCATGATCCTCCACACTCTTTGAATGTATCAGAATATCTTCAATGAACACAATGATGAATAGGTCTAAAAACTGGTGGAATACCAGGTTTATAAGATCCATGAATGCCGTCGGTACATTATTCAAACTTAAGGACATCACCAAAAAGCCAAAATGACGACACCGGGTATGGAAAGCAGTCTTAGAGATATCCACCTCCGTAATCTTCAACTGAAAGTACCCAAACTAGAGATCAATCTTAGAAAAGTACTTAGCACCTTGAACCTAGTCGAACAGATCATTAATCCTAGTAAGAAGATGCTTATTCTTCATAATCACCTTATTAAATTGTTGGTAGTCTATGCACATACGAAAGGACCCATTCTTTTTATGCACGAAAAGAACAGGAGTACCCAATGGGGAAATACTAGGGTGAATTTAACTTTTTTGAAAAAATCTTTCAACTGCTCCTTGAGTTCTTTCAATTCAGCCAGAGCCACTCTATAGGGAGGGATAGAGATAGGATGAGTGTTCAAGAGGAGATCAATCCCAAAATTAATTTCTCTATCAGGATGAACACTAAGAATATCATCATGAAACACTTTGAGAAACTCACAGACCACAAGGATAGATTGCAATAAAGAACCTTTAAAACTAGAATCCTTAACATGCACTAAATAGTATAGATACACCATGGAGATCAACCTTTAGGCTCTAAGACATAAAATGAAACTTCCCTTAGGTACTAGGGAACTCTCTTCCCACTCAATCGCTGGTTTGCCAAGGAATTAGAAACTAACCCTATGGGTCTTACAATCAAGAGATGCATAGCACGAATGGAGTTAATCCATCCCCAAGATAACATCAAAATCTAACATCTCCAACTCTATCAAATCCACTAACGTCTTCCTATCATAGATAGATAACACACAACCTCTATAGAATCTCCTAGCCATAATAGAGTCACCCACTTGGTAGACACAAAAAGGATCAAGAATACACTCAGGACTAAAACCAAAATGAATAGCCATATAAGGGTTCACATAAGAAAGGGTATACCTAGGATCTAACTGTTAATACACATCATGAGAAAAAAGTTTTAGCATACCAGTAACAACATCATGAGATACCTTAGAGTCTTGATGGGTGACAAGAGCATACAATCAATTATACCAGCGTCAGGACCAGAAGTAGCACCCTTTGGTGCAGAAGCTAAAGAAGCAACAACTGGGACCTTATTAGCCTTAGTAGCAAGACTGATTGAAGGATAGTTCCTATAAATATGGCCAGGCTGGCCATATTTGAAATACTTATTCCTTCCCTCATCATAAAAGCCATGGTGCAACTGCCCATAAAATTTATAAAGAAGGATGTGCTGGAGCTGATTGGGCCCTACTGGCCTGAGATTGGGCACCTTATGTTTGAAACCCACTGTTTCTATGAAAGCAGTGATCACCAGATAGCTTAGGATATGGAGCACTAGCTGTAAAATAGGAACCAGAATGTCTCCATTTCTTATTAGACCACTGCCTGCTATCTTACCACTATTTTGATGGCCTTCACCCTGCTTAGAATATCAAAATTTCTTATTATACCTTTCCCCTATATCAACTTGCATCTTATTTTCCTCTTCGACTTGCTGCATGTATACCATAAGCCTTGAGATATCTATGTCACTATTCATCAAGGCGATCTTGTATCAAACCCAAGTCTCGAGACAAATCCAAAGCAAACTTCTTTATCCCAGCCCTCATACTAGACACTAACTCAGGAGCATAAAGGGATAACTGGTGAAATTTTAGGGAATACACTTTCAAGGTTATCCTACCCTATTTCACATTCATGAAATCCTTAGTTTTAGACTCCCTTAACTCTTAAGGAAAGAAATAATCGAGGAAGGCACCTAAAATCTCATCTCATAGAGCCAACTCTGCATTATCACCCTTAGACTAATCCTTCTCCTCATTCTACTGATATACCATAATCTTTGATTGGTAGGCGATGAATTCCTCGCTGTCAAAATCAAAAGTATGCATAACCCTGAATATCTTCTCCATCTCATCTATGAAACTTTAAGGATCCTCCTCAACCTTAGAGATAGTAAAGGTTGGAGGATTAAGCCTCATAAATTGTCCGACTTGAGTAACCTTAGAAGAACTCACCATAGTACCAGCAGGACACAACTGGTGTGACTAAAAATCACCAACTGGGTTAACAGATGAATGGATAGATGAAACTCAACATTAGAAATATCTCCTTGGGGCGGTGAGGTATGATCATCATCAACTCGAGGAACCCAAGAAGGACTTGTAGGGATCGGTGGAACTCTATGTAGGGCAGTAGAATCAGGAGCTGGAGCCCTATACTGGGTCTAAACTCTATAATTAGGATGAGTTCCATACACATTATTATCAGGTGGGATAGAAGAAGTTCCACGAGCATCAAATCTTTAGGGAGGCATGATCTGAAATACGAACAAATAGAGATTAGAGGAGTTTAAAGACCTTAGACTCTATAGCCCAAAATAGAAAAAAAAGAAAGGGAAACATTCCTGAATATCTTGTAGCCTCTCTTTTATGTGTGGTACATTATACAAACATAAAAAAGACTCTACTTGACTCGGCTTTGTTGATACCCAATTGACCATGAACACAGGCTTTGATACCAACTTTGTCATGAACCAGGGCCTAGCCATGACAAATATCTCAAGTCCACCGAGGACCGTAGACTACCCCCATTTCCTAGTCAAAAAGGACATGATACACTGCTCAGCGAATGAATTATGAACATATAACAATATAAATTACATAGTAACTCAAAATATAAGAATTTCAACAACCACCACCCATTCTATAGTAATATCCACAAAGCCTCTACTAATCTGAAAATGATGTAAGTTTGGACATACCTCTGACCCTGACAATGACAATGATAATGACAATGCAAATATGAAGTATTAACTTCTAATTTATGGAAAGGAAATTGGTGGAATGATCAAGTCTTCTGGAGAATGGAAGCTCACCACTTCACCATAAATGATGAACTCTGGAATCAGCTATCACTGCATAAGAAAAATAAAAGTACCATCAAACCCTACATAGCATGGGAATACAATATTTAGAGATGGTTAGCGGGGTGAGCATTAGCATTTAACTCAAGGAAAGGGTAAAATAATTCCATGATCCATATTTCAAAAATCATTCAAAGCTAATGCACATAATCATATATATATGCACATACATATTATGTCAAGATAGGAAACAAGGCTTATCATGAAGTAAAACTTTATATCATGAAGTAAAACTTTATCCTGAACTATGTAGCTCAACCATCATTAATAGATACCCATGGGCTATATGGGTTTAGCTCCCCCTACTATTAGGGCCTCAGTGCGTGTTAGCCACATGAATCAGAGCTATCAAGGAAAACTAGGGAATTCCCCAACCCCACTTCTATCCAAGATACAATTCTATATATAAATATCATTAGTGTGAACTATGCACATGGTCATCAAGACCAACCCTCATATCGGCAAATATGAGTTTCCAGTATAAGTCATTCAAGACCCATACCTTTATGACATAACTACATAACCCTCATTAAGCCTAAATAAATCAAAGAATTATTCATTAAGGCATACCACAGGTATCATCATACCCATTTAGTTTGCAAGCTCATAACTATGCCATTACAGTTCCATTAACTTGGGGGAATGCCTCGACCCTCTTTGTTCATTAAATTAAGTTGGAGGAATGCCTCAATCTTCTTTAGTTTATAAAATCAAATTGGGGGAATACCTAGACCCCCTTTGTTCATTAAATCAAAATATAGCCAACAAGGCCTTTAAAATCCATGTTCATTTTTTGACTATTTATGCAATGTAATAGTATAGGTGTCTAAGACCAACAAAGAGACAATTCCACAGTTCACAACTATTTACACATGTGGGTTTAGGTACACAATTATTTAAAACCAATTCTAAGTTCAAAACAATAATTTAGGGGAATACCTAGACCCCCATTTCAATTCCCATACCCATGCACCCCATTAGTTTAAAAATACTAACTTCATGGAAACCCTAAGTGTTCTAGACCTTGGGGATTTGAGAGAGATTAAAAAGTTATTTTGATTTATTATAAAGTGATAATGACACCCTACAGGTGTTTTAAGTCGTGGGTTATGTTTAGGGAAAGAGGGAAATATCTAGAATGCCCTTAGTAAAAGACTGAAATTTATGCCCAGTTGCTACGGGTGACCTTACAACTCATAAGATCAACTAAGACTCGTGAAACATAGTCATAGGCTAGACAGTACCCCATGGGCATTCATACTGTCCTAGTTATGAGTCATACCATATGAATCATCAAGGGACCTATTGACTCATAAGGTCCTAGTCGTAGTGTTAGCAGAAACTTTGGCATAATACACTGGTTGCCCTATGATTTGGGCGATACGACTCGTAATGTATCTTAATGACTCATAAGGTGAAAGTCATAGTCTGAATATAATACTTGGCAAACACACTGGAAACCTTATGATTTAGGGTTCTATGACTCGTAATGACACTGTATGACTCGTAGGGTGAGTCATAATCTGGGCAATAAGCCCTTAAGTCAAGAAAATTTTATGAATTAAAATCCAAGGTATTTCAGTCATTTCATTTAAATAGCAAAATCACTACTACATGAAGCATCCCTTCTATCTCTTTTTTGGTCCTTTGTATGTCATCACACTATCTATCTTATCAACCACCTTCCTATTCCTCAATTAGATAATCAATCCGTATTCTAATGATTACTTGGAAAATCACATGACTATAGCTCCCTATGGTTCTTTGGTTGCTTATGTTACCCATGGTTTAAACTATGTTCCAAAATAAACTTGAACCTAAATTCTCCCTATATGTCTATCTATTTTTCTCCTTGTCTCACCATTTTCACCAATGTTTTAACCCCGAGATGTGCATTTTTTGGAAACCATTTTTTCTTTTAAAACTTTATTCTATAATATTACCATTAAATCATCCCACATATAATGTGTAAATACTACACTTTTAATGTCTTCTAAACCCACACACAATCTTCCTATTATTACAACTTTACCTCGCCCATCAGAAATAAACTTACATTCACTAGCAGAACAATTCTACACGTTTTCTTCATCTTCCTATCCATACAAGTTCATGGAAAATTCATACTCTAAGTCCTTATTTGATAGTGCTTTTGTGTGGATGCATTGTCTTTTCTAGGTATATCTCTCTCTCCATCTCCTCCTATAACTTTTCATCCCTAGAATCTATGTCTAAACTTATCTGCCCATCCACTTCCACCCCTAGACCCCTCTATATTTTCCCCAAAATGCATAAAAATACCCAATCCCATATGTCCCCCTATCATTTAAAAGCATGATATCACTAACTGACAACCGCCAATTGTACCTCAACCTACTTTCCCTATTCCCAATATAGAATTTATCCCTTTTCCGCCTTACTCTTCGTTGCCTCCTACCCATCCTATCACTTAATAAAAAAATAACATTTGTAAACCTAAAGAAATATTTTATTACCTAGTAAAATTAAATCCCACCATCTGACCCATCACTGTGAAATAAGCCCAAGAATATCCCGAGTGGTATAAGGCAATGAAATAGAAAGTTGATGCTTTAATTAAAAATTAGACATGGGAAATTGTTCCTTATGATCTTACCAAAAAATTATCTCTTGCAAGTGGCCTTTAGGATAAGAAAATACAGATGAGTCTATTGATAGGTACAAAGCACTCCTTATTGCAAAAGGCTTCATTCAAAGGCTGGGCATTAAATTTCACTACACTTTTAGCCCAGTCATCAATTCAACCACAATTTACATTGTGCGGTATGTGGCACTTTGACACTACTAGAACCTTGGACATCTTGATGTCAACAATGTCTTTCACCAGGATGGCATGCATGAGGAACTTTATATGACATAAAATTTGATAATTGTTAATGATACTAGATCGACCAATATATATTGGTTGTGTAAGGAAATCTATCATCTAAAATAGGCTCCTTGTACATAGTACAGTGGCCTCACATGTCACCTTTTATCCATTGGTTGGTAAAGACTAAATCAGATGCCTCGCTCCTTGTTAGACATGGTGTAGGTGACACTTTATTTATTCTTGTCAATTTATATGACATCATTGTCCCTAAGAGCAATAAATTTAGCATACTTCCCTCTTCTCTATTAAAAATTATAGTAACCTTCCCTATTTTCTTGGTGATGAAGTGATATACAACTCTGATGGTCTGATTCTCACTTAAGCAAACAATATGAACGAGATCTTAAATGATATACTGATGAATGTCTACTCAAGTGTTCACGAACCAATTGTTTCTTCTAAGCTTCTAACCCTATAGATGTCACTCACTTAGCTTATGCAACACACTATTGTTGATTTTTGGATTGACTTTAATACTTATCATTCACTAGATCAAACATTAGCTATGTATTTAACAAATTTTATTTATTCATGCAAGCACCATCAAACCTTCATTAGAAAGTTCTGAGTCATGTTCTTCACTACCTTTATAGCAGGATCCACCTAGGTCTACATGTGACTCCTATCAGTGACTTTAATATGCATGTATATTTTGATCCAGCTTTGAGGGAATTATTGTTTATATTTCTACCACTGGTTATATCTTGTTCTTGGATCACAATGTAATTATCTAGTTATTGAAGAAGCAAAAAACCATCTCTCACTCCTTAACTAAGTCTAAATATAAAAAATTTACTAATGCCCTCTATGAAACTCTATGGATTACAATCACTTCGATGAGTTGCATTTTCTAGTGCATCAGTTGTCTACCATTTATTGTGATACTATTGATGCCACATTTCTAAGAAAGAATCCTATATTTCACAATCATGTGAAGCATGTTGCAGTAGACTTTACTTTGGTTACCACAATCGTGTTGTTCATTTTGATGGTGTCGATCAAATAGATGACACTCTTACCAAGGCACTACCTAAACCTGTATTTGAGAAAAATCTGTCCAAGTTAGGCGTAGTGACCCACAACCTAAATTAAGGGACATATTAGAATATGTCATTTATTTCATTGTTATTAGTCATTAGTTACTTGTAGTAGCATTAGTTATATGTTTAGGCAGTAGTATTTTGCTTATAATTATACTTAACAGGATATTATTTAGTTAGGATACTTTATTAGTATTTTGGGAGTCCTTTTAGTGAATGTAGCTCTATATTTAAATTTTTGTTTCAATAATAAATGTTTGCTTTCGATACATTAAGCCTTGATATAATTCACTATGTCAAGCTTAATAATTAGGTCACCCTCTAAGATTCTTAACAGAAAAACTAAACAAGATTAAGAACCTGTTTTGATTGGTTGAATTTAAGTAGATTTTAAGCTCCAAATTATGAAATTCAAAGAAATAATTAGACAACATTTTTTTGGCTTAAAACATCTTACTTAAAGGCTATTCTAAATTTATCAAACACTCCAAAAAGCTAAAAAGAACTTAAAAGCAACTTTTAACCCTATCCCAACATGTTCCAACCTATTTCTCCTTATAGATTAACTTGATTTATTTATTTTTGGTATAAATTTTTTTCTTTTCTCTATTTATTCTGTAGAAAAGAAATATTTCTCAAGGAATCAACATAATTTTGAAGCTCTATTCACTTGAAATAAATTTCAAAAGCCTGCAACAATGGTAATTATTCCATTCTCTTAACTCTCCCTCACTCCCCTATCTCTTGTTCTCTTAAAACAAAAAATGAGAAAGAAAAAAGGATAAGATCCAAAGTTTCAGCCTCTAAGAAAATGTCCCATCATATCCCTGAGAACAAATGGTCCAAATACTCTCAAGAAGAGCACTAAAAACTCTTCTCCAATTGAGGTGTTTATCAAAATTGTGGAGCTTGTTAATCTCAAGCCATGAGTTTCTTTAGCCACATAAAAAACACACTATTCAAAAAACATTCACTTACCATTACTAGATACTTCTTAATATATCAAAATATGGAACCTTATTTCGTTTGATGCAATAATGCACTAGTTAATATTGACATTGACAATCAATCCCCTTTCTATGACAACACATTGAAGCATTATTATAGGATTATAGGTCTTGTAAAAGTATACTTTATTTGTCAAATAATTTATTTAGAGATTCAAATGTTTTAGTCTTATGGTATCCTGTGATAAGCAGATACCTCAATTTCTTAATGCCTCTTCCTAATTATAGCTAAAAATGTGCACCTTTTCCTTTGTTTGGAATTGACTTTGATATGATAAGCAAAGACTACAAGGTTGTTATGATGAACTATGCCCAAGTTAAGGTTTGTGTTTGAATCCACCCAAAGTTGAAATTTTGCATTTAATCTAGAAATTTGAAAGAAATATTTTTGTTTTATTCCAGAGACTTACATTGTGGAATAGTTATATGAACAAGCTATTGTTCATGGTGAAATCCACTGAATTCATTGTAAAATAAAAATAGAAAAAAAAGATGGAGATTAAATTCTAGTATTCGATTTATGTGATGAGATTGTTGGGGACTTCAATTACTAGACTTCTAGTTACTAGACCATCTATACAAATGAATACAATTAAATTTGAGAAATTTCTTGCTACTTATCACTACAATAATTATACTTAAAATCAGAGTTGTTCTACTGGGTGATTAAATATTATGATGTTTCCGAGTCATGAGGCAATGATTTCAATGTCTTTCTTAATCCAAAACCTAGAATGGTTCTGAGCTTTAGGAATGACAGTGAAAATACTTTGATAAGCATAACATGATAACTAGTGTCTTACTAATTTTAAGATGCATGGAAAATATATTTTGATATCATTGGGACTAAAAATTCATTTTATGAAAGTTAACTTATTTTTCTCAATAAAAGAGACTTGTTTATTCCTAATCATCTCTCATTTGATATTGATCAAGATGAATGCAAAGAAAATGACATTGAAAGCATCAATGCTCAGTGAAAGCTTCAGGCCAATGTGTTGTAGCTTTAGTGGAACAAAACATAGGTTCTTATTTACATATTCGTATTTCAAATAATTCAAATATAAAATTTTATATGTTATAAAATGTATATAAACTTATTTCCTGATGTTGTGCAACGTCATAAATAAATAGTAGATATTTAGAATTTCTTCTTTATTTCTTTACTTAGTTAGCTCCTAATGACAGTCTTCTCTATTTTTTTTCTTAGTTAGCTCCTAATGATATTATATTTATACCTATATCAATTGAATAATACGCACATTATTCTCTATAATTAGTTACACGATATTAGAGCCTTACCAGAGGTATGAGGTTTGAGGTATGAGGTTTGAAGCAGTGGTATGTAAGCTTTACCACTAGTATTTGCTAGAATTAGCCATGACCTTATTTCCAATTTGTGTGACTTCAAAATTAGTTTTCACCACTTGTATAGGAAGAAAATATCCCTATAATAATCTATTATCCATAATTTGGTCATGGAAGGATACACGAGTGGCATTTATATGCCAGCCAATCCATTGAAGACTATCTAGATCTAACCACACATGGAGGTGCATGCATGGATCAATATTGTGTCGGCTTACTGATTTGGAATCTACTTGGTGTTTAAAGTTGATTTATGGTGGTTTTGATCAGATGATCATGTTTTGAAGAATAAATATCAAGACCCAGGTTCTACGATCTTTATTTTGTGATACTTGAGTTCCAATTTCTTTTGTTTGATTTATTTTAGCCATAACATTATTTATTATCTATTATAGTTGGTTCAAATTTTCTTTCCTATTGTTTCATTGGTTGTGTTAGATCCACTGACTGTTTGTAATTTAGCTTATTATTATCTCTTAAATTGCTAGGTGTTCAACCATTTAAACTTTGTTTTGGGTTATTTGGTGTTCTCTTATTTTTTTTTTTCTATTTGAGTTGAAGACTTTTGTTGGAGTTGTCTATTCTCCTTTTAAGACCTTATATTTGAGAGCTTTTTTCGGTGGTTCCTTTATTAACTTTCTCTAGTATTGTGAGTATTGGTAATTGAAAAAATGAATGACAATAAGTGAGAAGAAACAAAGATGGAGCATTTATATTACTAATACTCAGCTTGTTAAGTAGATAATCAACCTGAGTTCCATGTAATGCTTTTATGAACAAATCGTCTAGTTGTTCTCACTTATTCATGTAGATAGTAAAATCATGTTACCCTTAATATTCTCACAAATAAAATGACAATCAACTTTAATATGTTTGGTTATTTCATTATATACCTAACCCGAGATAATATGAAGTGCAACCTAATTATCATATCAAATTTTGATATAGTAGAATGCTTCTATCCAATTTTAGTTAAAAGATGATGTTTAAAAGATGATGTATCCACATGATTTCACATGTGACATGTACCTCTGCTCTATACTCAAATTCACTAGTGGATCGAGACATAATGCTTTATTTCTTACTTCTCCATGATATCAAGTTTCCACCAACAAAAATATAATAACTAGTAGTAGATCTATGATTAGTCTTGGATCTACTCAAATGTTCATTTGCAAAACACTTAATATGAATTTATATGATTCCTATAAAATATGTCAAGTACAGGGGATCCTTTTAAATAACATAGGATTTGTTCTAAAGCTACACAATGTTTGACTGTGGGTGCAGACATGAATTGACTAACTACACTTACTACGAAGTGATATTAGGATAATTCACACCGAGATAGTTTAATTTCTCAACTATCCTTCTAAATCATTCAAGAACATCAAATGAATCATCATCATCATTCATAAGATTCACATCAAGAGCCACGGGAGTATTAAAGATTTGACAACCAACATTCTAGTTTCTACCAATTGGTCAATAATATACTTTCTCTGAGGTAGAAAAATACACTTCTTGCTTCTAGATGCTTCTACTCCCAAGAAGTATTTCAATTGTCAAGTTTTTCATATGAAACTTAGTATGTAAGAATGACTTGTGACAAAAGATACCCGTCCATTCACTTCCTGTAATGAGAATGTCATCAACATATACAACAATGAGAATAGTTCTACCTACAAATTGCTTGTAGAAGAATGAATGGTCACATTTTCTCTTTTGCATACCAAACTCTTAAAGTACCTCATTAAAATTTCCAAACCAAGCTTAAGAACTCTGCTTCAAGCCATACAAGGACTTCATTAAATAACATACCGTTCCATACACCCATTAGGTTGCTTAACATAAACTAATTTGTAGAGATCCCCATGAAACTAGTAAAGTTAGCCTGCTTCGCATGGTCATAAAATTCCACATGATTCATGCTGTCATGAAAGACTTCGTTAAATTTATGAATAATTTTTTTTAAATCCTAATTAAATTTAAAAGTTAAAAACATTTAAAGCTTTTTTGACATGAAAACATTAAAGTGCTTTCATGTAAAATATTTTACTCTCTTTTGGGTAGTTAAATACAATAATTGGTGTACGTTAGTTTTCAACCATTATAATATTAACTCAATAAAGAAGTTACCATAGAGGTGAAGGAGAAGGAAGAGTTGCGTGCTCATTAAATTTATTTTTTTGGGACATTTAAAATCTTTTTAATTTCTTTCATATGATAAAGTACACATATATATTTAATAGCGAAAATAGATCTTGAATATTCAAATTTCTTAAGTATAATAGAAATCCAATCAATATAGTTTTGTTAAATGTTATGATTGAAATTTGATAGTAATATCAAAGCAATTAACCAATAATAAAAAATAAAATCAAAGGAATTGAGAATTATAAATTCAACCTTAGCAATTTTAAAGGGGAGAAAGATGGATTATGAAGAAAAAGACAATTGGTATTACCTCTTCTCATAATTTTAATTCAACATTTACAAATTCAAATGAACCATTACTGTTTTACATTCTATAGTTGTAACTTATGTTTTTATTAGTTGAGTTATCGTGATGGTTATAGTTGTAACCTAAGTATTCATTAGCTGAATTATCACAAGTCATAACATACACAATACTTTTTACTTAATTACATGTGTTAAGCGGGTGTATTTTTTAATTCAATTAGTTAGTAGATTATTATTATATTATTATTTAGTAAAATAAAGAGAAACATCCAAAAGAAAAGATC
Organism: Capsicum annuum; assembly: GCF_002878395.1. Classification (NCBI taxonomy): domain Eukaryota; kingdom Viridiplantae; phylum Streptophyta; class Magnoliopsida; order Solanales; family Solanaceae; genus Capsicum; species Capsicum annuum. Next base: position 59,741,668 of record NC_061118.1, on the reverse strand, counting down.
TTTTAGGAGATAAAGTGATGCTACGTCACCTTATTTGTAGATGTTTATGAGTATTTAACTTTAATTTGTTAATACTTTCATAATTTTCATCTTTTTTAAAATCTAAAATTTAAAAAAAGTTTAAAAAAAAAAAAAAATCAGAAAAATACAAAATTAAACTCGTCTACCACAGATTCATAAAACCAATTAATAGGAATCTTTTCTTCCTCTTTCTCTTTTATTTACCTTAAATACAAGATGATAGAAAATAATTATAATATAATTATTATTATGACCACGGAAAATTATTATTAAAAGAATTAATAAAGAGAAGAGGAAAGGATGAGGTGTATTTTTTGGAATATGTAATGTAGTTCAAAATAAATAGAATAAAATTTCACAAGACGAAAAATTTAAAAATAGAGAAGGAGGAAAAAATTCAAAAATTATAAATTTTTGGTCAAAGAATCAGTATACACAAAGTATAAAATTTTGTAATAAAATCTTGTTATAGGAGAGTACATATCTTATATTTGGTGAAATAGATAATTGACACTACTAAAATAAGCAACAATAAGTGCATTTATATTTATTAATAAATCATTTAAAAATTTCTACTTTTATAAACTAATCTGACCACCTCTCTTGATGCATTACACATTCTTCTTCATCTTGATGATGTCTCTCTCTCTCTATATATATACATATATATATATATATATATATATATATATATATATATATATATATGAGAGCCTTAGACAAGGTGATGCGGCACCTCTCTATGACCTCCATTCATATTTCTCTTTTTCCTTCTTTTTTTGAATTTTGTTCTTCATTCTTTTCATTAATAGATTTGTTTATTAATTAAAAAAATTATATCATATTTACTATACCTAATTATATCTCATGTGTTATTAAAAAACCTTTATCTATTTGTATTCTTTACTTAATAACATGTCTTCTCTACTTCCTTCTACCTATTCTTATGGCTTAATCAATCTATAAAAAATAATAATCTATAGTATTGTTGGATGCTGATTTCCATTTCTCCTTCTTTTTATTAGTATATCTTTTTCCCCTTTTCAAATTTTTTCTCATTGTTTTCATCAATCATGTGTTCAATAACAAAAAGAGGGGATATTGAAAATGTGACTTGACAATATGGCAACTATGATAAATATCATAGATATATTATTCAAAATTTCTTTTTGTGTTATAAGAACCAAAAACAAGTTCACCAAGATGAAGAAGGAAGCTTGGTGGCAGTATAAGAATCATTAAATGGAGAATGTTCAAATTAGTTTTGAATATATATGTATATATATATATATATATATATATATTGATTGATTGATTGATTGATCTAAAGGCTTAATGAAATGAACAAATGAACAGAAGTTAACTTGGAATAGGGAGAAGGTGTCTAAATAATCCACCCCATAAATCTGAGCATACCCTTTTGTCTAAAAGTATGGTCGTAAGTCTATATACATAGCCAATAGGATTAACTTTGTCCAAGAGATCCACTTACATCTCACCACTTTCTTGCACTAGGTAAATCTATGAATTTTCAAGTGATATTTTCCTCTAGGGCATGTATTTCCTCAAGCATTATTTTAGACCATTTAAGATAATTCAAAGCCTTCATAATAGTTGTGGGTACAAAAATAGAGTCTGTGGGATGCAATCAAAGATCTAGATAGATAAATGATCATAGAAAACAAAGTACCAATCAAATATATGGATTTTGAAGTGTGTCTACCTTTTCAAAGAGCAATATAAAGGTCATGATTTTATAAAGGATTACTTGGAGAAGGATCAATAATGAAGAATTTAGTGCATAACTTGAATCATTAGTCCCATAACTCCAAGAGTAAACCTGATTAACCGATTAACTTGAAGCCACAATAGTGTACTCATTTGAAAAATTGGGAAATATATGATAAATAACATCACCTGGTTGTTCTGGTATAGCCTTGGTAGCATGGTTCACTAACCACTCATCTTTCTTCCCTTGACTCATAAACATTGGAGTTGTATAGAAGAATGGTGCAGTCTCTGAAAAAGGCCACATCAGTTGACACAAGATATTTCCAGGCTTAGGAGGATAACAAATATACTATTTCTAAAGAAGAGAATATCCCAAGAAAACACACTTTAAGGCCTTGGGATCCAACTTGTTAACTGATGGTCGCACATCTCAAACATAACAAGTTCTTCCAAACACCTTAGGTTCCACAAGATATATGGACTTATTTGAAAAAATGCTATAAGATAGATTACCTTAAAGCATAGTAGATGACATGCGAGTAATAAAAAAATAAATTGTAGAGACTGCATCAGCCCAAAAATATTTAGGAACCTTTATTTGGAACAATAATGCCTGAGTTGTCTCAAATAGATGCATTTTTTTCTTTTCAAAACTCTATTATGAGAACATGTATCAAAACAAAAGGAGAATCCCATGTTGTCTCATATAAGATTGAAATTGTTCTGATATGTATTTTTTTGTAATACCCAAAAAATTCAAATCAATGTTAGCGCCAAGTTTCAAGCTCATGAATAGTACCATATAGCTCCTTGGTAGTTTTATGAGTCAGCTTGATGTATATTAAGGCCTCAGATAAATCCCAGTTATTAGACGAATCAAAATAATCCCTATCAATTGAAATTTTGATAAGAATATTTCATTAATAAACTTCAAGAGAGCATATCTTTTCATCTATTTAGAATTTTCCATATCAAGACCCACCAAGTTGCAGAAAATTGAATTAGCTTTTCAACGATACAAATTTTACCCAAATTTGATATTCGGATGAGAAGTTATGGCACTTTTAGTGCAAAATAGTAGCCCAATGCGATAAGGCCGCATCGCAATGATGGCCGATATTACGCTCATCCTTTTCCAGTGTATCACTACGATTGGAATCACACCACACCAAAGTTTCAGTTCACAATTTTCTGTTTCTAGTGGCATAACACGATAGCACCGCATCACGTAGTTGGGCAAAATAGGGATTGTCAGCTTTCCCGTGGCCCGGCAGGATTGCACCGCGTCGCACCGACATACAAAATCAGGATATCCAGTTTTCATGATTTAAATTTTAGGGACCATTTGGTCATTTCCCAAGGCCTTAAACTCATCTAAAATATGAAATTAAAACCCTAAAAGGGAATTATGTGCCCCCATTTCTCATAATTTCTCTCCAAGAAACTAATCTTCTCTCAAAGAACAAACCTTAACCATTAAGATTCAAGATCAAATCTCAATAATTCACCATCAATTCTGATGAATTCATCACCTTAGGTATGTTAAGTGTTTATCTATGGGTTCCTTTCACCCATGGAGTCCAAATATTCAATTCAAGTTAAAAGTTGAGATCATTACAAGTTTTCATGATTTTAATTGTGATTTTAATCATGAACTCCCATGAATTTTAATCCTACAACATGTTTACATAAAATCGTTATTGTTATCAAACCCTGCATATTTTAATATTGTTATTCACTAATTTAATTCATACTTAGTGATGTTGATGTTGAAATCATACTATTTATACAAGCTTTAAAATATTCCCATGCTTAGCTTGAACTATGAACATCAAGTATTTGATGAAATGCCTACAAGATTGGACTTTTGATATAAATGTTTTCATGCTATGTCCTTAAAGTTTTAGCACTATTTTACTATTAATGCCATTGAGTCATGGGGGTTATGAATATCCAAAACCATAGCTGTTTACTTAGTCTCAATACCTTCAGATTAGTTTCAGAATATGCTATGAGCATTATCAGTTCAATCAATTATCATAATTAGTTAATTTTAGAATATTTCAGTATTCCAGGTTAGTTCAGTTGGGAGTAGGATTTGGAACCGAGTGAACCCAGAGATGGGGGCTCACCTGCCAGTTGAGGGTGTGACCTTTAGTAGTAGTCCCTGCATTCCATAACTACGTAGCTAGCGTAGGTTGAGATGTTAACCTGCTAGTTAAGGGTTGATCTCATACGGGTACCTGCCCATTGAGGGTAACCCTTAGTCTTTTGGGATAATATTTTAGTGGATCCACATAAATAATATTAGTAACCAGGGCACAGTACTGAAACCCTTCCAATTGGGGTCAAAGGTTGGACCCCAAATTGCTCATTAGGACATGTCAGTTAGATAATAGCTCCCACAGTCTTAGTCCAGTAATCAACTCAGTAATTCAGTTTTAGGTGCATGACCATAGCATATAGATATCAGTCATTCAATTATCAGATTTTAGAATTTTAGTTTACAGATTATATTCAGAACATATTTATGTTTGGTCACGCATTCTCAGTATTTATAGATTTAATGCATCATTATTATTTACAGATTTCATGCGTTCTATTCAGTATTTTATGCTAATTATTCAATCAGTTATTATTCATGCACATGAAACAATACATATCAGCCTACCTTATTTAGCATACTAGTACATTCAAAGTATTGATCACATACTTTTTTCTTGTGCTATGATGTATCATATCATAGGTTTGAACTCTCAGTTCTCAAATAGAGCATAGACTTTCAAAATTATTAGTCATAGCAATGGTGAGTCCTCAAATTTCAAGGATATGATTTATTTAGCTCAGATTACTTTATCAGTTTTTCATTTCTATTCAGTCAGAGATAGTTGGAGGTTTATCCCATCAGCTCCTCAGTTAGTCAGTAGAGACTTTTTTAGACTAGTACAGACAGTTAGTTAGTTTTCAAATTTCAGTTGTCATTGTCAGGCATTTAATCAGCATTAGCAGTATTGCCTGAAAGACTTATTAGATTTATAACTTAAAACCTTATGGAATTCCTCAGTTATATTCTATATATGATCTTTTGTTATAAGTCTTACTCAGTGTTCATAGCAGGTATCAGCTCGTGGGTTAGCTTGTGGTCCCTCAGGACTATATGCACCTTGTGGCACCCAATGTGTACTCTCGAGGCATTACAAACTTGGTATCAAAACCTAAGGTTTTAAAGTGTCCTAAGAAGTATGAAAACCGCTTCAAGTAGAGTTTTGTGCATGGATATGAAGTGTGTTGCATTTATGGATAAGAGCTATGAGATGCTTTAGGAAAAGTTCCCTTCTTTCAGTGTTAATGTCATGCGACTGACATGAGCTCATGTTAAAATCTCTATCTAATCTATTCTTCCTTCCATTTATAGAACATGCCTCCCAAAAAGACAAATGAAAGAGAAAATGTAAACCATCCAGCACCTCTGCCCATTCAGAAAGATACCCTGAATGAGCATGTTTCACATGCAGAGTTCAGAGCTACATTCACTACTCTACCTCACTATGTAGTGGCTCAAAATGTTTAACCAGTCACTGTTCCGACCAACCTACTAGCCAATACTACCGCAACTAAGATTTGGGACTTTACCCAAATGAATTCTCCTCTATTTTAGGGATCCAAATTTAAAGCGAATTCGCAGAAATTCCTAGCTATGGTGAAGAAGGTAACAAATATTATAGGGGTAACTTGTAGTATGAGTATTGAATTGGCTGCTTATCAATTACAGGATATGGCTCATACATGGTTTAAGGAGTGGAAGGTAGATAGAGGCGCAGATGTAGAGCCTATAGAATGGGAGGAGTGTTCTATAGCCTTCTTAGATATATTCTTCCCATTGGAGCTGAGGGAAGCTAAAGTGTTAGAGTTTATTAATTTGAAAGGGCAACATGAGTGTGAAGGGTATGCTCTTTATGTGGTAGCGGGTAGCAGGTCTAAGATAAATAAGTTTATATCTAGAGTATCTAACAGTATGGTCAAGGAGTGTAGGACTGCAATATTAATTAAAGAGATGAACTTATCTAGAATTAAGGTCCATGCTCAACAGATTTAAGAGCAAAATAATAAGAAGAAGGAGAGAGAGAAAAAGAGGGCTAGAATAGGTAGCCTTAATTTTACTTAGCTGAAGTCAGATGGTGGTAATCGTCCCTAATTTTGTCATAAATCTTTAGTCCCGGCTCTATCTTTATTTAGTGCCCCAGTACCTAAGTTCAGAAATGACAATCGGGATAGAGCGCTACGATCTAAGTCCCAAGGTAGTATTAACAGTGGTCGTATGAATCCTCTTTGTTAGAAATATGGTAAAAACCATCAGGGTAATTGTAGAGTCAGTAGTGATGTATGTTTTAGGTATGGTAAGCCAGGCCACCAAATCAGGGATTATCCAAATAGTGGTTAGTAGGGTTAGTCCAGTCGTCCCCCAATTCCAGTCGGTCGCCCGACTCAGCAGGGTGTTGCTTCCAACATTACCAGTGGTCAGCATCCAAATAGATTGTATTCACTTTAGTCCTGATAGGATTAGGAAAACTCTCCTTATGTAGTTACTGACGTTGAAAGTCTTTTATTTACATGTTTATGCTTTATTAGACTCTGGAGCTTCTCTTTATTTTGTAGCCCCTTATATAGCTGTCAACTTCAAAGTCAATCCCGAAATCTTAGCAGAGCCTTTTTCAGTGTCTACCCAGTAGGTGTCTCTATTGTAGCCAGGCAGGTATACAAGAGTTGTCCGATCATAATATCTCAGAAAGTCGCCTTACTTTATCTAGTAGAGTTAGAGAGGATGGATTTTGACGTCATTATCGGCATGGACTGGCTCTACTTATGTTATGCTTTAGTTGATTGTAAAAATAGAGTAGTTCATTTTTAGTTTCCAAATGGAACCATTCCTTGAATGGAGGGGTAGTACTACAAATCTTAAGGTTCAGCTTGTTACATACCTTAGAGCAAGAAAAATACTATCGAAGGGTTGCATTTATCTTCTTGTCCGAGTCAAATTCTGGGACTCTAAATCTTAAGTCAGTTGTAGTAGTGAGGGAATTTCCAGATATCTTCCCCGAAGATCTTCCCAGAGTTTCTCCCAAATAGGAAATTGACTTTGGAATAGACTTTCTTCTAGATACACAACCTATCTCTATTCTGCCATATAGAATGGCTCCAGCCAAACCCAAAAAGTTGAAAGAATAGTTGAAAGATCTCCTAGATAAGGGATTCATCAGGCCTAGCATCTCCCCATAGGGTGCACCAGTTCTGGTCTTGCATAAGAAAGTCGGTTCTCATAGAATGTGTATTGACTACCGTCAGTTGAACAAAGTCACAATAAAAAATAAGTATCTACTTCCCAGAATTGATGAATTGTTCGACCAACTTTAGGGTACCAGATATTTTTCTAAGATAGACCTCAGATTCGGCTATCATTAGCTTAGAGTCAGAAAATGTGACATTCTAAAAATAGCTCTCAGAAGTCGGTAAGGTTACTTTGAGTATCTAGTTTTCCTTTGGTCTCACGAATACCCCAACAACCTTTATGGACTTGATGAATATAGTGTTCAAATAGTACTTGGACATGTTTGTCATAGTCTTCATTGATGACATTCTTTTCTACTATCGTAACAAAATTGATAATACAGACCACCTCAGAATAGTATTGCAAACTCTTAGAGCCCATCGGTTGTTAGCTAAATTCAGTAAGTGAAAATTTTTGCTTAGATCAGTAGCTTTCCTTGTCCATATTGTTTTCAGTGATGGCATTAGATTTAATTCTCTAAATACCAAAGCGGTGAGAAACTTGCCTAGACCCATCTCCCTATTAGATATCAGGAGTTTCTTGGGTTTGGATGGCTATTATCGGTGGTTTGTTGAAGGGTTTTTATCTATTACATCCCTCATGTCTAGATTGACTCAGAAGAAAGTTAAGTTTCAGTGGTTAGATTCTTGTGAGAAGAGTTTTCAAGAGTTGAAGACTCAACTCACCACATCCCTAATTTTGACATTACCAAATGGGTTTATTGTGTACTCTGATTCTTCAAGAGTTGGTTTGGGGTATGGTTTAGGGTATCTTGAGTTACCAGCTGTTGTGTTTGCCTTAAATATTTAGAGTCACTATTTGTATGGAGTGCATGTTGATGTGTTCACCAATCACAAAAGCTTGTAGTATGTATTCTCGCAGAAGGATTTGGATTTGCGTCAGAAGAGATGGTTAGAATTGCTGAAAGATTATGATATGAGTGTTTTGTACCATCCGAGTAAGGCCAATGTAGTGGCAGATGCCATAGATTGTCTATGGGTAGTGTTGCTCATGTTGAGGATGATAAGAAGAAGCTAGTTCAGGATGTTCATAAGCTTGCCAGATTAGGTGTTCGTTTGGTTGATTCAGCTGAGGGTAGTGTTTGGGTTCAGAATCATTTGGAATCTTCTTTGGTTACTAAAGTGAAAGAAAAGTAGGATAGGGATCCTAGTTTGGTGAAACTGAAGGAGTCAGTCAGAGATCAAAATGTAGAGGTTTTCTCCCAAGGGGGAGTGATGTACTGCATTGCCAGGGTAGATTGTGTGTCGTGCACTGATGAGTCGAGATAATGAATTCTTGTAGAAGTGCATAGTATGTGTTACTCGATTCATCCAGGGGCCACGAAGATGTACTGCGATCTGTGGGAAATCTATTGGTGGAGTAGAATAAAGAGGGATATTACAGAGTTTATGGATAAGTGCTTTACTTGTCAGCAGGTGAAGATTGAGCATCAAAAGCCTAGTGGGTCTATACAGGAGTTCAGTATTCCCACTTAAAAGTGGGAGAAGCGAACATGGATTTTTTGACAGGTTTTCTTCATGCTCATCAGCTACATGATTTGATTTGGGTCATTATAGACAGAATGACCAAATCAGCGCATTTCTTGCCAGTTCATACTTCTTATTCAGATGAGGACAATGCCAAGCTCTATCTCAGAGAGTTAGTTAGGTTGCACGGTGTTTTGTTATCTATCATCTCAGGTAGAGGTACTTAGTGTACCTCTTATTTTTGGAAAGCATTTCAGAAGGGTCTTGGTACTCAAGTTCACCGTAGTACAGCCTTCCACCCTCAGACAAATGGTCAAGAAGAAATGACCATTCATACCCTTGAGTATATATTGAGGGCGTGTGTATTTGACTTTAAAGGTGGTTAGGAATACCATTTGCCTTTGCTTGAATTCGCATATAATAAAAGCTACCATTCTAGTATTCAGATAGATCCATTTGAGGCTCTATATGGGAAGAGATATAGATCTCCAATTGGTTGGTTAGAGTAGGTGAAACCACTTTAATAGGGCTTGACTTGGTGTTTGATGTTTTAGATAAAGTACAGTTGATTAGGGAGAGGCTTAAGGTAGCCCAGTGTCGACAGAAATTGTATGCAGATGTAAGAAGGAAAGTTTGTGAGTTAGAGATGGTGATTTTTCATATCTAAAAATCTCTCCCATGAAGTGAAGAGGTTTGGTAAGAAGGGAAAGCTTAGTCCCCGATAGGTTAGACCTTTCAGGATTTTGAGCCATTTTAGGAAGGTGGCTTATGAGCTTGAGTTTCCTGCAGACTTAGCATCAGTGCACCCAATATTCCATGTCTCTTTTTTAAAGAAGTGTATTGATGATCCAGCTGTAGTTGTTCCCTTAGGAAGTATAGATGTTCAAAATAGCCTTATTACGAAGAAATTCCAAGGGAAATCCTTGATCGACAAATTTGTAGACTAAGGAACAAAGAAGTTCCCCTAGTTAAAGTTCTATGGTGGAATCAGACCATGGAGAGAGCAACTTGGGAAGCAAAAGCAGATATACGGACCAAGTACCCCCATCTTTTCTTCGCAAACTCAGGCTCATCTTAAGGTAACAATCGCCTTAGAATTTCTCTTCTCCATGCTCAGTTTGAGCTGCATATCATTCTCATGTCAGTCATACATTCATAGACCCAGTTCATTCATATGCCATATTTCAGGCTCAACCATGTAATCATGTTTTAATCATATATATTAAGCATATAATCTCAGTTCCTGTGTATTTTCAGCTTAACCAGTCTCATTTGAGGACCAATGTTCCCAAGGGAGAGATATTATAATACCCTGCAAATCTAAACCAATGTTAGCGCCATGTTTCAAGATTATGCATAGTACCTTATAGGTCCTTGGTAGTGTTATGAGTCAGTTTGTTGTAAATTAAGGCCTCAAATAACTCCTAGCTATTAGACAAATCAAAATAATCCTTACTGATAGAAATTTTGATAAGAATGTTGCTTTAGTCAACTTCAAACTAGCATATCTTTTGTTCTACTCATATTTTTCCAGCTCCAGACCCACCAAGTGTAGAAAATTGAATTACCTTTCCGAAGATATCTATTTCGCCCAAACCTGATACTTGAGTGAGAGGTTATGTCACTTTTAGTGCATAATAGTAGAACAACTCGATAAGGCCACATCGTGGTGATGGCCGAAATCACGCTTATCCTTTTCCAATGTGTCACCAATATTGCCACCATGTTGTGCTAAGCTGTCATTTTGCCATTATTCTTTTCTAGTGGGGCACCGTGATTAACACCGCGTTGTTCCAAAGTTCCAGTTTGCAGTTGTCCGTTTCCAGTGGTGCAACGCGATAGCACCGCGTCGTGGTGGCATGAAAAATTAGGATTTCTAGTTCTTGCGATTTAAAATTTAGGGACCATTTGGTCTTTGTCCAAGGCCCTAAACTAGTCCAAAACACGAAATTAAAACCTTAAAGGGGCATTATGTTCCTCATTACTCATAATTTATCTCTAAGAAACTAATCTTCTCTCAAAAGAACAAACCTTAACCTTCAAGATTCAAGATCAAATCCTAAGAATTCACCATCAATTCTCACGAATTCATCACCCCAGGTATGTTAAGTGTTCATCTATGGGTTCCTTTCACCCATGGAGTCCAAATATCCAATTCAAATTCAAAGTTGGGATCTTTACAAGTTTTCATGATTTTAATTTTGATTTTAACCATGAACGCCCATGAATTTTAATTCTATACCATGTTTACATGAAATTGTTATTGTTATCAAACCCCAGATATTTTAATGTTGTTATTCACTGATTTAAATCATACTTAGTGATGTTGATGTTGAAATCATGCTATTTCTACATGATTTAAACTATTACATGCTTAGCTTGAACAATGAACATCAAGTGTTTGATGAAATGCCTACAAGATTGGACTTTTAATATAAAATATGCCCTTAAAGTTTTAGCACTATTTTACTATTAATGCCATCGAGTCCTAGGGGTTATGCATACTCGAAACCATAGCTGTTTACTTAGTCTTAGTACCTTCAAATTAGTTTCAGAATATGCTATGAGCATTATCAGTTTGGTCAATTATCATAATCAGTTAATTTTAGAACAGTTTAGTATTCCAGGTCAGTTCAGTTGGGAGAAGGATTTAGCACCGAGAGAACCCAGGGATGGGGGCTCACATGCCAGTTGGGGGTATGACCTTTGGTAGCAGTCCCCGTGTTTCATAACTACATAGCCAACGTAGGTTGAGATGTTAACTTGCTAGTTTAGGTTTGATCTTATACGGGTACCTGCCAATTAAGGGTAACCCTTAGTCCTTCGGGAAAACACTTTAGTGGATCAGTACAGCCAGTGTTAGTACCCGTGGCACGGTGCTGACACGCTTCCAATTGGAGTCACAGGTTGGACCCCAAATCGATCATTGGGGCATGTAGATTAATGATAGCTCCCACAGTCTCAGTCCAGTAATCTACTCAATAATTCAGTTTCAGTTGCATGACCATAGCATACATATATTAGTCATTAAGTTATCAGATTTTAGTATTTCAATTTACAAATTATATTCAGAATATGTTTATGGTTGGTCACGCATTCTCATCATTTACAGATTTCACGCACATTAGTATTTAAAGATTTCATGTGTTCTATTCAGTATTTTATGCTAATTATTTAGTTAGCTATTATTCATGCACATAAAACCATGCATATCATCCTACCTCATTTAGCATACCAGTACATTTAAAGTACTGATCACATACTCTTTTCTTGCGCTATGATGTATCATATCATAGGTTCGGATGCTCAGTTCTCAGATTGCGTATAGACTTTCCAGATTATCAGCTATAGCAATGGTGAGTCCGCATATTTCGAGGACATGATTTATTTAGCTCAGATTACTTTATCAGTTTCAGTCATTTCTATTATGTTGGAGCTAGTTGGGGGGTTTGTCCCATCAGCTCCTCGGCAGTCAGTAGAGGCTTTTTTAGACTAGTATAGACACTCAATTTTCAAATTTCAGTTATCATTGTCAGGCATTTAATCAGCATTATCAGTATTGCTTTATACACTCATCAGATTTATGACTTAAAACCTTATGACATTCCTCAGTTATATTCCGTATATGATCTTTTGTTATCAGTTTTACTCAGTGCTCATAGCAGGTATCAGCTCATATGTTAGCTTGTGATCCTTCGGGACTTTAAGCACTGTGTGGCACCTAGGGTGTACTCTCGGGGTGTTACATTTTTAGCATGATCACTTTTTAGTATGCGCATTGTAGTATTAAATTGAATCTTAACTTCAAAAAATGCACAAAAATGGAAAAAGACTTCAGATCCGTTCTTCATAAAATATATCCACATCATTTGAGAAAAAATATCCATAAAAATGACAAAATATTTATGTCCAATTTTGAAAAGAATGAGACATGAAATCCAAATATCAGAATAAACTAACTCAAAAGATGACTTCACTCGCTTAATTACCATTGGACTTTACAAGATATGATGATGTTTTGTAAATCTACATGATTCACAATCCAATGAGGAAATATTCTTAAATTGAGGATACAGTTTCTTTAATAAAGGGAAAAAATATATCCTAGTTGACAACATACTTCAAATGGAGACACAACACCTAAACATGTAACAAAACAAGACTCCTACTCATCAAGGATGTGGAGATATTCAGCTACATGTCCTTTCCAATAACTAGACTCATCACAAAATAAAAAAAACATACAATGATCATGAAAGAATGAGATATTACAATTAAGGTCTCTGGTGAGTTTACTAACCAAATTCAAATTAAAGGCCAATTTTAAGAGACTTTAATACAAATGATGGGGTAGTAAATAAGGTTGGTTTGAGACTTACCATATCCAACATTGTCAGCTAAGTAATAAAGAAAAAGTTTTTACCATTGAAATTCATAAAAGATATTAGGGTTACCTATTATGCGATTTGTAGTACCTGAATTAATTATTCATTTATTTGAACAGGTGATACGAGATGCTTTCCCTAAATAAACAAAAAGGTATCTAAAGCTGATTCCTTTATTAAATTCTGATACTGAGAAAATCATACATAATCATCCACCAAAACTAAATTTTTTTGACCTATGACAACTTATTAGAAACAACAACCTGAGTGTTACCATTATTTGAAATCTTCCTTTCTTCTCTCTTATTATCATTCCTTTTCCCATTTCTAATACTTATAATAACAGAGAAAATTAATAGAGGAACCATAAAAAAATCTTTCAAATATAAGGTCTTAATAGGATAATAGTCAACTCCATTAAAAGTCTTCAACTCAATTAGAGAAAAAAAACTAGAGAATGCTACATAACAAAAACAAAATTCAAATGGCCGGAACACCCGATAGTTCTAAGAGATAACAAGAAGCTAAATTATGAATGGCCAAAGAATTCAGACAAACCAATCAATTAGTAGAGAGGAAATTTGAAATAACAGCAGCAGAGATCAAACAATTTATTGCTCAAACAAATTAAACAAAGGAAATTGGAAATCAAGTATCACCAAAAAAGACCTTAGAAATGGGTCTTGATGTTTATTCTTCAAAATATGGTCCAATGATCATAAAAGAACCATAAATATACTTGAAATCTCAAGGTGATGCCAAATTATTTAGTTGAACCAAATCGTTCCACTCATGCACCTCCATGGGCAGTTCAAGATAGACAGTCTTCGATGGATTCATCAGTGTATGAGACCCAATCGTGTCTCCTCCAATGACCAAACTATGGGTAATAGAGAATAAAAGGGAGATGTTTCTCACTAGAAAAGTGGTGAAAATTAATTTTTAAGTCAAACAAATCAAAAATAAGACAGTTGCTAATCTCGACGGCTCTTAGTGGTGAAGTTCACATACCACCGTTTAAAATTTTACACATCCAATAAGGCTCTAACACCATGTAACTAAATGGAGAGAATAACTTGTATATTATTTAATAGATAATAGGTATAAATACAATATCATTAGGAGCTAACTAAGGAAAGAATAAAGAAGACAAAATTATTAAGAGATATTCCGATAATCTACTACAATTTATGATGTTGTACAACATCAAGAAATAAGTCTAAATACATCTTTTCCAATTTGTCCAGTGGTTTATCTAGATTACTCTAGAAGGCGAGATACTAATTTACAAGTTTTACATAAGTTTCTTCGTCATCAGAACCATCTCAAAGTGATTCTCTAGGGAATCATGACCTTCTAATTTCTCATTGAAAAGGTACACACTTAAAAATCCATATATTCTTTTGGTAACTTTATTTCTTACGACCACTTATCTCCCAAATCAATATCTCTGACTGCATCCTTAGACTCTATTTTTGTACTAAAAGCTATTATGGAGGCTTTGAATTATCTTGAATGGTTTAAAGTAATGCTTGAGGAAATATATCCGTTAGATGAAAACATCACTTAGAAATTTGTGGATTTACTGAGTGGAAAGAAAGTAGTGGGATAAAAACGGATCTTAGTGGTCAAAATTAATCCTGATAGACTTGTGGTTAAAGTTAAGGCCAGACTTGTGGGAAAAGGGTATGATAAAACATATGTGATGGAAATATTCAAACACTTTTCCCCTAATGTAAAACTCACTTTTATCGGTATGTTAATTTCTCTAACTGCTTTTGAGAATTGGGCTTTACATCAGTTGGATATTAAGAATGTATTTCTTTGTGATGATCTCTATAAAAGAAGTTGTCAAACACGTGGTTTTATTGATTAGGGGGAGTATGAAAAGTTATTTCATTTGAAGAAGTCCTTTTATGGCTTGAAATAGAGTCCTCGAGCTTGGTTTGGGAAATTTAGCGAGGTAGTTCAAGGGTTTAGGCTACAAAGTAGAAAAAGTGACCATTCAGTCTTTTTAGGTAATTTCCAACTAGAATTTTTCTCCTTGTTATATATGTCACTGACATTGCATTATAGGAAGTGATTTTGTCACAACCCAAAAATCAAGGATCACGATGGCACTTGTCGCAGTAAGCCTTAACAAGTAAGCCAATCACCCAAACAATATGGAATGAGAAAGACAATAAATGAAACTTAAGGCAAGACTTCTAGAAGGAAGCTGACCCACACATAACAATAATAGTGGAAAAATACATAGCAATGGCACCTAAATCACCTAAAATCCGATGTCACAGCGTAAGAACCACTAAGTACATCTCGAATTCAAAATTTACAACTGATAGTTCTAAAATAAAACAACATAAGTCCATCTCAGAAACATAATGAGACATAAACTAGATAAGATAGGATAAGAGATCGACTTTGGAAGCATAGAGTAACCGCTACCTCAAAAGTACCACCTGAAATAAGCTACCGCACTGCGTACTCATACCTTGATCTATACCAAAAGGGCACAGTAGAGATGAGTACCGTCCACTTGGGCTTAGTAGGTATCATAGGCTGACTGAGAAAAGTAAAAAATAAAGTTTATAAAATAAATACTATGAGCACGTCACCTGTAATTATAAAATATCCCAAATGATAGCACACATTATCTCCACTAACAGTTCTATCATATAACATATTTACCAAGTACAAGTATGCAAAAGAAATGTAGAATATATAGACATTAATCAACCACAAAGTACAATCATATAAGATGCATAATGTATGAAATGCAATGAGAATAATGATGATGATGTGATATGTCAAGCAATTGCACAACCTCCGTATATACCTACCGAGCTCTACTCCGAAAGTAGGACCCATGAGGGGTTACGTAACCCATATACACTACAATAACCAATACCAATACCAATTCAATATCCATAACTCCTTCTTAGCCATGATCTTTGGCAAAGAATTTTTAAAGATGTCATATTTCTGTAAGAAAAACCAGTATTTTCACAGTGTAACCAATGCCTCATAAATGTATATATGATATACAGATATAATTCTCACAACCAAACCAGAATGAGAATTTCAAATCCAACCAACACACAAACATGTAAGCTAGAATCCACTAATAAGCCAACTATCCATGATCCAATATAATCCATGTACCATTAGAATGAGATATATAAGTAATATGTCACTGATACCGTATAAACCCATCTTAGACATTACTATCAGGAATAATACAACAAAATTTACACACAAGGCCAACAACATCATATAAGACCCCCACAAGGGTCACATATAGCAAATTATATCTCAAAAATACTAATAACAACAATATAGGGCCCCATAAAGGAACTAACAGTAATAACACCAATTTTATGATTGACACCCATACCCATAACATGCTTTTATAATAGTATTAACTACTAGCCCAGTCTGAAGAAAGCTATGCCATAAACTACCTCAAACAAAGAAAAAGATGGTCTAAAAGCCTTCAACACAGAGCCTTCCCCTCAAAACGGTCTCGAAACCAACTAAAACATACAAATATAGAATCTATGCTTCAAAAGAAAACCAACGATATCGATATTGCCTATTTCTGAGTTTGGGTCAAAACGGACCCCCGCAATAGGTTTTCATAAAAGAAGGGTAAAACTAAAATTTTCATTCATAAATACATTATCAATGATTCAAGAAAGTCATAGAAGGAAATCCAAGTGAAAATACTTGAATCATTGATGAAATACTTCTAATTTAACAAGCCATAGTATTTCAAAAAAAAATCTCAAAATTCTACTTCTAAAATCATGTTTTAACAAGATTTTGATGATGAGAATCGAAGAAAATTAATTAAAATAGGGTTTGGAGCTTACCCAAGCTTGAAAATGGAAGAAATTTCTCAAAACTCTAAAACCCAAAGCTCAAAATCTCAAATATGGTGGAACACAAGAAAAAGTCTATTTATGCACAGTATCAACGATGACCACTAAATCGGTCAAATAGGTACTTTAGCAGTCGTAGTTAAAGAAGTCAAGTACCGATTAAATGATACATGCATTTGTATACCAGTCTTCTAAAGAAGACAAAGGACCACTTTAGTGGCCTTAACTAAAGCGGACAAGGCACTGTCAAAGCGTCCTTTGCCCAGCTGGAGTTGGTCGCTAAATTGGCCAAGTTGCATCTTTAGTATCCACCGCTAAAGCGGCCAAAATAGAGCTTTAGCGACTGCACAAATTGAGCTAAGAAAATTTTCCAAATGTTTGCCAACACTCGGGATTCATCCAAAATCTTAAGAACGCAAACGAACTATGCTACCAAATCAAATTAGATGCTCTGGATTCAAAAATAGCATCAAATTTAAGAAAAAAGGTTATTTTCACAAAATTAACCCTTGAGACCTAATTTTACTACTTTCCAAATTAAGCGTCCAAATAAGATATAAAAGCAATAAAATCATACCAACTATGCTACCAACCCTAAATCGATATTCTGGATCTGCTGGCGTAGTTCATTTTAACATCTGATGCATAGAACAATAAACATTGACAAAAGTCAACTATAAATCCTTTTTAACCTCCAAAAATACAAACTCGC
The DNA here is from genome assembly GCF_002878395.1 of Capsicum annuum. NCBI lineage: Eukaryota > Viridiplantae > Streptophyta > Magnoliopsida > Solanales > Solanaceae > Capsicum > Capsicum annuum. The sequence continues at coordinate 59,724,125 of NC_061118.1, read as the reverse complement.
ACAAAGCACACTGTAATGCATTAAAAACTATGCCAATTATCGCTACACCCCAAAAATATCATGTAGCAACCATAAGAAGGGTAAAATAGTCAAATCATATAAAAATAAAAGTCTTACAAAAATCAACTCCTTACATTATTGTAACACCCCAATTCTGGTACTCAAAATGTCACACGGTGCTCATGAACCCGAAGGACCACAAGCTAACCTATGACTGATATCTATGACGGAGCACTACATAACATATTGTATAAATATAGAATAAAAGGTTAAAAGGCCATAAGGTTCAAAAATCTGATAAAATATAACATCTGGAGGTATGGTATATCAATACCAAAATAACTAAAATAATTATCTGAACATACTAGTCTGAAAGACTCTAAACTGTCTGAATAAGGAGTTGATCGGATATGTCCCCAACTAACCCCAACTTCTAAATTAAACTAAGTATTGAAAGAATGAAATAGTCAAATAATAACATCCTCGAATGATGAGGACTCACTGCTAGTCTGTCTACTGAACTACTGATCTACTAAGGATGCTCTAGAGTTTGTGCTTCTGAACCTATGGTATAAAACACCATAGCATAAATGCATCAGTACGATTGAATGTACTGGTAAGAAAGTGAGGTAGGCTGAATGCAAGGGGTTTATATGAATGAACAATACTAACTAACTAAATAATATGAACATGAGAATACATGCATGAATACGTGAACTGTGACTAAGATCATGACATCACTGTATTGGAATACTGATAGCATAAGTTTTGTATATTTGATATACTATTATCTAAATGATTGTGTCTAACAGTCCTATTGCTGATAAAACTAGCTGAGTTTTGTACTAAACTAGGTGACTATATCTAAAATTCCTAAATTCTGTAGAACTATCTGAGTTTTAATACTAAGACTGAGACTGAGACTGTAACTATGAGAAGTAGTCATCTAACTGACATACACTAAATAAGATAATAAAATTGAGTTGGGGTCCAATCTGTAATCCTAATTGGAAGGGTGTCAATACCACGCCACTAGTAAAGACAAACTATGAGTAATCCCTCATCTAACAGGTACTCTAAGAAGAATGGTGGGCCCCTCATCTATTAAGTTACCTCATCAACCCTCATCTAACAGGTTAGATGTCTCAACCTACTTTGGCTACGGAGTTCTGGAATGAAATAATTATTTCTAAGAATCACACCCTCTACTCGCAGGTGAGTTCCCATCCTTGAGCTCACTCGGTGTTGAATTCTACTCCCATCTGATTAGACACTAAATTAATTATACTGAACTGACTGGACTGAGTTTACTGAGTTCTATTAACTAATGGAATATTACTGAGATTTGATAACTAACTGAGATTACTAAAATTACTGAGTTTTTCATAGTCATGAGACTGACTAAATTTTATTGAACATGGCTTGACTGAGAGTATCTGGAAAATATAAAACTGTCACTAGGCACTGTAATACCTCGGGAAATTTTTCGTTAAAATTTTATGCTTAAACGTGTTGGGTTCTATCTTCTAAAATAAATTATAAGTTTTTCGTGTGGAATGTCTTAGATTATGACCCACCATTGCTTAGAGTATCAAATAACTTTTCCAACGATATGTTGATCATCCAAAATGGACACCCGAGCGATGAGTTATGAACATTTCAATCGAATCGTGAATAGTAGTTAACAGTAAAACATGCAGGAAAAAGTACTGAGGCCTAGCGTATTTTTGTTCCAACTTTAAATAATCATAACTTCTTGTACATAATGATCTAGGTGATCTACTATATATCAATGGAAATCTCTGTGCGTCCTCTTTCCAATGAAATTAGTTTCATCCAATTAGTCTATCGGAGTCAATCTACTTCAGCCTATCAAAAGTAAATTTTTAGGTCAACTTTAAATGATCATAACTCCTCGTACACAATGATTTGGGTGAGATACTCTATATAAACAGAAAGATATAAGAGTCCTATTTCTAATGAAATTAGTTTCATCCAATTTGGATATCAGAGTAAAACGTTATGGTTGATCTACTTCAGACTATCAAAACAGTCCACCAAAGGACAGATTCGAAAATTATTTGATTTTTAGCGGCGTTTTGGTCATTCCCCCTCACCCAAAATCCATCCAAAACCTATATTAAAGCCTATTAGAAGAATTATATGTTATATTTCATCAAATTCCCTCAAAAAGAAAACCCTAAGCTCCTACATCCAACTTTAAGAACCTCCAAAGTTCACCATTAATTCTGCAAATTTATTCAAGATTCCAAGTTCCTAGTTCAAGAACTCCAAGAACCATCATTCAAAGGCACGATTAACATCTCAAAAATGAGTATCAATCTAAAGTTCATCATTCAAGGTATGTGGGGTTTGTCAACAAGAACTCTCTTTCGTTCTTGTGCCCAAAAGTAATTTTCTTTACAAAGGCATGATTTTTATTTGATTTTTATGAATTTGAAGCATGAACCCATATCTTATGATGATTCTTATTAAATCTTTATGTTTATGATTTTGAAAGATGAATTTACATGTGTGGAGATATAAAACATGAATCTTTAATGCTATTTATCATGATTTGATATTTGGGTCGTGAATCCTCATTGGAAATTGTGTTTTTTTGAGAAAGTGTGTGTTATAAGCACGTTGATGTTGGATATTTGAGATATTTTGAATGATTTGACCTTTTGGTCTTAATGGAGTTGTTTTGAACTCGAGTGTGAAAGAAATCCACAACGTGGTTGATTTTGATAGATGGAAAGTATGATGGCTCCCAATGTATATTTATATATTACTGAAATTGTTTTGTTGTAGATTGTCTTTGAAATGATCTGAGCTAAGTCCAGGAGAAATCTTTAGCACCGAGTTGGAGGTATAAAGAGACCTTACTTCCCTAGAACTACGTGCCCTCCGTAGGAGTGAGCCTGAGGCTGATTTATATAGTGATCACTAGTTTGTGTGAATTTGATATCGATAGTCCTACTCCGATGGCAAGGATAGGACGGCTCTCCCCAATGTGGGTTGTACGTTGGACTCCATGTAGTTCACATGGTTTATGTCAGTTATAGGATCTCCCAGTGTGTGTGTTTTTCCTTGTGTCTATGGTGAATGGTGAAGTAATTTGAAAGTGAAATTGTGAAATTTATTCTTTTGAGAGATTTAAATGATATTTACATTATGAGAATTGATATTCTTGATGAACTGAAAGTGATTGACAAATTATATGATGACTCACATGTGTTATTGTACTTATTTCATCCTCTCATAATTATGATGATTTTCTTTGGCTATGTGAGTCTTTCATACATCCTGCATATTTCTTATAAATATTTATGACGATGATGTTTATACAACTACATACACCCTTATATACTCGATTCCTTTCCATGGTACTGACCCATATCTTCGGTGTGGGCTGCATTTTTTAGAATGTAGGTTCAGATGCTCAGTTCCAGGTTTAACAGTGATTCTTTAGGCACGTTGTTCTACATCCTCTGTTATGGTGAGTCCTCATATTTTGAGGACGTGATGTCTGATATTGGTTTCATAGAATTTTTTACATTTGATAACTGAGTATGAGTCAGTTGGGGCATGTCTTAATGGCTCGCTGGTTTTATTGATTTTCTTAGAGGCTTGTCAGACTAGTATAGATGTTGAGAGTTGACTAATAAGTCATATTTTGTTATCTTTCTGAAATTCTTTTATTCTTGGATGATGATTACTCTGTTGATATTTGAGGGTTATTTATGGAAACCCCATTGATTTATGTTGAACTAAATGAAAATTGCTCAAAGGATTAGCTTGGGCTACTCGTAGCCTCAAGCACCGTGTGACGCTCCGAGACCCATTGTATGGGGCGTTACAAACTTGGTATCAGAGCCTAAGGTTTTAAGGTATCCTAGGGAGTCTGACAAGCCGCGTTAAGTAGAGTCTTTATCATCGGTGTATAACGCTCCACATCTATGAGCAAGAGGCTACAAGTCATTTTAGGAAAAAGTGTGATTCTTTCTTTCATAAGTCTATCGTGCTTAAAGTGTCTCTCTCTGCTTTAGATTCGTGCTCTCCTCTTTCAAAAATATGCCTCCACATCGAGTGAGAAGAAATAATGATGGTTAGAAACCTCAACCCGTTGACCCATTAAATGAAAATATGTCTCATGCTGAATTTCGAGCAGCCTTTCAGGCACTGGCCCAAGCTGTTACTGAAAATGTTCATGCCAACCCGGCCCCAGCTCTACAGCAGCAGGGAGGTGATTCAGCTGCTGCCAAGATCCATGACTTCATACGGATGAATCTGCCAGAATTCTATGGGTCCAAGGCTGATAAGGATCCATGGTTGATTTTAGAGAAGGTGCAGAAGATTACTCAGGTGATGCATGTATCTGAGGAACATAGTGTTGACTTGGCTGCATATAGATTAAAAGACCTTGCTTATGACTGGGTTATTGCTTGGAGGAAAGGTAGAGGTGAGGGAGTTGTCCCTACAACTTGGTAAGAGTTCCAGGATACATTCCTGAATAAGTTTTTCCCTTTGGAGAAGAGGGAGGCAAAGGTGGAAGATTTTATGAACCTGTGACAGGGCTCTATAACTGTTAGGGAGTACTTTCTAAAGTTCAATCAGTTGGCCAAGTATGCTCTTGACTTAGTCGCCCTCAGTATCAGGATCGTTCGTCTATACCAGCACCGTCATCTGCTAGTGCTCCCATGCCTAGAGGTAGGCAGGAGCAAGGTAGCAGGTCATATGCATCCAGGTCCCAGTACAGTGCTGGAAGTAAGCCAAATCATCCCCTGTATCCTAAGTGTGGTAGGGCTTATTCGGGTGACTATTGAGGTGAGAAGAGGGGTTATTTCTGGTGTAATGACATGGGTCACAGAGTTAGAGATTGTCCACAAAATGGACAAGGGCGTCGTGACTACAGCCCTCAGACCCAGACTCAGACTGTTAGTGCTCCAGTTCCAGCGACTCGCCCAGCCCCAGCTCAGGGCTCCTCTTCTAGCAATACTGGCGGGCAGTGCCAGAATAGATTCTATGCTTTACCATCCCGCCAGGAACAGGAGAACTCTCCCGATGTTGTTACTGGTATGCTTCATATATTTTAGTTTGATGTGTATGCTTTGTTGGATCCTAGATCCAGTTTCTCATATGTTACACCTTTGATTGCTGTAAATTTTAAAATAAGTCCTAAGATTATTCCTGAACCTATCCTAGTTTCTACCCCAGTGGGTGATTCGATTATTGCCCAGAAAATGTATAAAAAGTGTCCTGTTACCATTCTTCATAGAGTCTTGTTGGCTGATCTGATTGAGTTAGACATGGTAGATTTTGATGTAATTCTGGGTATGGACTGGCTGTATTCTTCTTATGCCTCTAGTGATTGTCAGACCCGAGTGGTCAAGTTTCAGTTTTCGGGTGCATTCGTGTTTGAGTGGTCTGGAAATTCTGTGTCACCCAAGAGTTATTTTATCTCTTACCTCAAAGCTTGAAAGATTATTCCAAGGGGTGTATTTACCATTTGGATAGAGTCAAAGATACTAAGTCTGAGACTCTAACTCTCTAGTTTCTTAACGTCGTCAATGAGTTTTTTGATGTCTTTTCGGATGATCTCCCAGGGATACCTCCTGATAGAGAGACAGAGTTCAGAATTAATCTTCTTCCCGATACTCAGCCCATTTCTATTCCTCCTTACCATATAGCCCTTGCAGAACTTAAGGAGTTGAAAGAGCAACTCAAAGATCTACTGGATAAGGGTTTCATAAGGCCCAGTGTTTCTCCTTGGGGTGCTCTTGTGTTGTTTGTGAGAAAGAAAGATTTCTCTTTGCATATATGCATTGATTACCACCAACTAAATAAAGTCACCATAAAAAATAAGTACCCCCTTCCGAGAATAGATAATTTGTTTGACCAATTGCAAGGAGAAAGTTATTTCTCAAAGATAGACCTTCGTTGCGGCTATCATCAACTAAAAGTTAGGGAGTGTGACATCCCAAAAACTGCTTTTCTAACTCGTTATGGCCATTTTGAGTTTCTTGTTATGTCTTTCGGGTTAACTAATGCCCCAGCATCTTTCATGGACCTCATGAATCAAGTGTTCAGACCATATCTGCATATGTTTGTCATAGTGTTCATTGATGATATACTAGTGTACTCCCGTAGTGAGGATGAACATTCTGATCATCTCCGAACTGTCTTGCAAACCCTTATAGATCACAAGTTGTTTGCCAAGTTCAGTAAGTGTGAGTTTTGGCTAAGGTCAGTTGCTTTTTTGGGTCATATCATTTCTTCCGAGGGTATTAGAGTTGATCCCCAAAAGACTGAAGCTGTTAGAAATTGACCTAGACCTATTTCTAAAATTGATATCCAAAGTTTCTTGGGTTTAGCTAGCTATTACCATCATTTTGTTGAGGGTTTCTCCTCTACAGCGTCTCTTATGACTCAGTTGATCCAAAAAAAGTAAAGTTCTTATGGTCCGAATCTTGTGAGAAGAGTTTTTAGGAGTTGAAGACTCGACTCACTTCAGCCCCTGTTTTAACTTTACCTGATGGTGTTGATGGTTTTGTGGTGTACTTTGATGCTTTGAGAGTTGGGTTGGGTTGCGCATTGATGCAGAAGGGTAAGGTGATAGCTTATGCTTCTAGGCAGTTGAAACCCCATGAGAAAAATTACCCCACCCATGACCTTGAGTTGGCTGCTGTTGTGTTTGCTTTGAAAATCTAGAGACACTATTTGTATGGTGTCCATGTTGATGTTTTTACTGATCATAAGAGTCTGCAGTATATGTTTACCCAGAGAGAACTGAATCTTAGGCAGAGACGATGGTTAGAATTGTTAAAGGACTATGATATGAGTGTGTTGTACCATCCGAGCAAGGCTAATGTTGTGGCAAATGCCCTAAGTAGAGTGTCTATGGGTAGTGTTTCATATATGGTAGAAGGTAAGAAAGAGTTGGCTCGTGATGTACATCGTTTGGCTAGATTGGGGGTTAGGTTGTTTGAATCTGCTGAAGGTAGTATAGGGGTTTAGAGTAGTTTCAAATACTCCTTGGTTTCGGAAGTGAAGGAAAAGCAATACTTAGATGCTAGTTTGGTCAGACTGAAGGAGTCATTCAAGGACCAAAAAGTAGAGGTTTTCTTCCAAGGGGGAGATGGTGTGTTGAGATTGCAGGGTAGATTATGTGTCCCACATATTGATGATCTGAGATAGAGGATTATGGCTGAAGTGTACGGGGCGCGAAATTCTATTCATCCTGGTGCCACCAAGATGTACCGAGACTTACGGGAAATCTATTGGTGGAGTGACATGAAGAAAGATATAGCAGAGTTTGTAGCTAAGTGTGCAATATGCCAACAGGTTAAGGTTGAACACCAAAGACCTGGTGGTATGATGCAAGAGTTTAGTATTCCCACCTGGAAGTGGGAAGAGATAAATATGGACTTCGTGATTGGTTTACCTCCTTCCCGATGCCATCATGATTCCATTTGGGTTGTGGTTGATAGGTTGACTAAGTCTACTTATTTCTTGCCTGTTCATACTTCATATACTGCTGAAGATTATGCTAGATTGTATATCCGAGAGCTAGTCAGACTGCATGGAGTTACCTTAGCTATCATTTCGGATAGGGTTACTCAGTTCACTTCACAATTTTGGAAAGCTTTTCAGTAGGGTCTTGGTACCCAAGTGCTTTTGAGTTCTGCTTTTCATCCGCAGACCGATGGTCAGGCTGAGCGGACCATCCAGACCTTAAGGGAAGTTGGGATAATCACTTACCGTTGATAGAGTTTGCTTATAATAATAGTTTCTACTCTAGTATTGGCATGGCTCCATTTGAAACCTTATATGAGAGGAAGTGTAGATCACCCATAGGTTGGTTTGAGGTGGGTGAAGTGGCTGTGAGTGGTCCTGATTCAGTATTTGAGGCTATGGAAAAAGTTAAGTTGATTAGGGAAAGATTGAAAACTGCGTAGAGTCGTCAGAAGTCATATGAGGATGTTAGAAGGAGAGACCTTAAGTTTGAAGTTGCTGACCTAGTGTATCTGAAAATTTCACCCATGAGGAGGGTGAAGAGATTCAGAAAGAAGGGGAAGCTTAGTCCCCATTATGTTGGTCCTTACAAAATTCTTAGCCATGTTGGTAAGGTAGCTTATGAGGTCGAGTTGCCTTCCGAGTTGTCCTCTGTTCATCCAATATTCCATGTCTCCATGCTTAGAAAGCATATTAGCAATGCTGTGGTAGTGGATTCCTCTTTCAGTGCTGACATTCAAGAAAATCTTTCTTTTGATGAGATTCCTGTTGAGATTCTTGATTTCAGTATTCGAAGACTAAGGAACAAAGAAGTTCCCTTGGTCAAGGTGTTGTGGCGAAACCAATCTGTTGAGGGTGCAACTTGGGAAGCTGAGGTGGATATCCGATCCAAGTACCCGCACCTATTTTTCACGAACTCCGATCAAGCCGAAGTTACCGTTCTTTCCTAAACCATGCACTTTTGATAAAAGCTGCAGCAGTTCAGCTGTCATTTATTATGTGTTCAGCTGTAGTTTCTTGAATTTATGCATTCTATGTTGCATTCGGAGTGAGAAACGATATGGTGATGAGTCTAACGAATGGTTTCAGCTATATTCTCTATTCCCTATATAATCTTGGCATGTCTAGCATCATTCTAGGACAAATTTTTCCAAGGGGGGGATGATGTAATACCCCGGGAAATTTTTCGTTGAAATTTTGTGCATAAACGTGTTGGGTTCTATCTTCTAGAATGAATTATAAATTTTTTATGCTGAATGTCTTAGATTATGACCCACCATTGCGTAGAGTATCGAATAATCTCCAGCTATACGTGGATTATCCAAAACGGACACCCGAGCGACGAGTTATGAACATTCCGATCGAACTATGAATAGTAGTGAACCGTAAAACGTGCAGGAAAAAGTACTGAAGCCTGGCGTATTTTTTCTCCAAATTTAAATGATCATATATCCTTGTACATAATGAACTGGGTGATCTACTATATATCAATGGAAATCTCTACGACTCTTCTGTCCAATGAAATTAGTTTCATCCAATTTTTCTATCGGAGCAAAAAGTTATGGTCGATCTACTTCAGCCTATCAAAGGCAAATTTTTGGGTCAACTTCAAATGATCATAACTCCTCGTACACAATGATCTGGGTGAGATACTATATATCAACGGAAATATATAAGAGTCCTCTTTCTAATGAAATTATTTTCATCCAATTTGGATGGCGGAGTAAAACGTTATGGTTGATCTACTTCAGACTATCAAAACAGTCCACCAAAGGACAAATTCGAGAATTATTTAATTTTTAGGGGCGTTTTGGTCATCCCCCCTCACCCAAAATCCATCCAAACCCTATATTAAAGCCTATTAGAAGCATTATATGTTATATTTCATCAAATTCCCTCAAAAAAAAAACCCTAAGCTCCTACATCCAACTTCAAGAACCTCCAAAGTTCACCATTAATTCTGCAAATTTATTCAAGATTCCAAGTTCCTAGTTCAAGAACTCCAAGAACCATCATTCAAAGGCACGATTAACATCTCAAAAATGAGTATCAATCTAAAGTTCATCATTCAAGGTATGTGGGGTTTGTCAACAAGAACTCTCTTTCGTTCTTGTGCCCAAAAGTAATTTTCTTTACAAAGGCATGATTTTTATTTGATTTTTACGAATTTGAAGCATGAACCCATATCTTATGATGATTCTTATTAAATCTTTATGTTTATGATTTTGAAAGATGAATTTACATGTGTGGAGATATAAAACATGAATCTTGAATGCTATTTTTCATGATTTGATAATTGGGTCGTGAATCCTCATTGGAAATTGTGTTTTTTTGAGAAAGTGTGTGTTATAAGCACGTTGATGTTGAATATTTGAGATATTTTGAATGATTTGACCTTTTGGTCTTAATGGAGTTGTTTTGAACTCGAGTGTGAAAGAAATCCACAACGTGGTTGATTTTGATAGATGGAAAGTATGATGGCTCCCGATGTATATTTATATATTACTGAAATTGTTTTGTTGTAGATAGTCTTTGAAATAATCTGAGCTAAGTCCAGGAGAAATCTTTAGCACCGAGTTGGAGGTATAAAGTGACCTTACTTCCCTAGAACTACGTGCCCTCCGTAGGAGTGAGCCTGACGCTGATTTATATTCTGACCACTAGTTTGTGTGAATTTGATATCGATAGTCCAATTCCGATGGAAAGGATAGGACGGATCTCCCCAATGTGGGTTGTATGTTGGACTCCATGTAGCTCATATGGTTTATGTCGGTTATAGGATCTCCCAATGTGTGTGTGTTTTCTTGTGTCTATGGTGAATGGTGAAGTGATTTGAAAGTGGAATTGTGAAAGTTATTCTTTCGCATTTAAATGATATTTACATTATGAGAATTGATATTTTTGATGAACTGAAAGTGATTGACAAATTATATGATGACTCACATGTGTTATTGTACTTATTTCATCCTCTCATGATTATGATGATTTTCTTTGGGCTATGTGAGTCTTTCATACATCCTGCATATTTCGTATAAATATTTATGATTATGATGTTTATACAACTGCATACACCCCCATATACTCGGTTCCTTTCCATGGTACTGACCCACATCTTTGGATATGGGCTGCATTTTCTCAGAATGTAGGTTCAGGTGCTCGGTTCCAGGTTTGATAGTGATTCTTTGGGCACGCCGTTCTACATCCTCTATTGTGGTGAGTCCTCATGTTCCAGGACGTGATGTCTGATGTTGGTTTCATGGAATTGTTTACATTTGATAACTGAGTATGAATCAGTTGGGGCATGTCTCAATGGCTCGCTGGTTTATTGATTTTCTTAGAGGCTTGTCAGACTAGTATAGATGTTGGGAGTTGACTAATAAGTCGTATTTTGTTATCTTTCTAAAATTCTTTTATTCTTGGATGATGATTACTCTGTTGATATTTGAGGGTTATTTATGGAAACCCCGTTGATTTGTGCTGAACTAAATCAAAATCAAAATGGCTCAAAGGGTTAGCTTGGAGCTACTCGTAGCCTCAAGCACCGTGTGACGCTTCGGGACCTATTTTCTGGGGCGTTATAGGCACACAGCTAAATTGTTGGGTACAAGTACCCCTAGCACTCGATAGCATGATACTGACAAGACGTGACTCTCCATGGATTCACGACCATAATCAACAATCCATAATACAAGCGTTGGCGAATTTCATAAGGCACTTGATTATTATGGTTTGGTACATGAATAGGAAAGCATATAAATATGTCATAATTTCATAGGATAATCTTATGAACAATCTATCAAACAATTTCAATGGATAACAATGACATGGAAGTCATTTTGAACATAAGGGTAAGGCATAGGTTCATCATTTAGGTCACAATTGAGTCACAAGGCATATTTCCTATTCTCTTAAGCATTTTATCAAATACATTGCTTGCATAACTAAAAGCTTAGGCATGGACATTAAATCAATTCATCATGGTTGCATAAATTAACACAGCTTAGTAGATTTCAATCCACATGCTAGCATAAATTAATGAAAACACATATAACGATTCCAACTTGGGTATCATACACAACATCAACATGATCATAATCAATCCACAACATAAATATTATAATTTATAATTTAAAATTGGATTCTTGGGCTTTATGGATGAACAAAATCCATGAATGAACACTTGACATACCTGGGTGGATGATTTCTTAAAGATTTGTGGAGGAAAGCTTGAATTCTTGACTTGGAATTATTATAACTGATGGGTTTTGAGGGTCTGCATGACCACGCTCACTATGGGAGTAGACAAGAATGTCATCTATGAAGACTATGACAAATATGTCCAAGTACTGCTTGAATACATGGTTCATCGAGTCCATAAAAGTAGTTGGGGCATTGGTAAGACCAAAGGACATGGCTAAGAATTTGAAATAACCATACCAAGTTCTGAAAGCTATTTTTGGAATATCATATTCACTGAGTTCTGTTGATGCTATTCTAGATGGAAGAATAGATATGGGATAAGTATCTGAAATAAGGTCAAAGATGAAGTCTATTTCCCTCTTAGAAGGAACTTTGAGAAGATATTCAAGAAAGATATTTGAATATTCACACTCAACTGGAACTGACTCAAGACTGGGAGTTTCAAAACAAGAGTCCTTAACTCGAACAAGATGATAGACACATCCCTTAGATATCATTTTTTTTGCCCATAGGTAGGAAACAAGCTGACCTGTGAATGCTGAAATACTACCCTTCCACTCAAGGGCAGGTCCATTCGAAACTAAAACTGGACAACTCTATTTCTGCAGTCGACTGTGGTATGGTAGGAATGAAGCCACTCCATGCCTAGAATGACATCAAAATTAGTTGTCTCTAATTCAACTAAATCTACTAAAGTGACCTTCTAATATACCATCATCGGATAGTTCCTGTATACCCATCGACTATGATGGATTTACCCACAGAGGTAGAGACTAAGAAGGGCTCTTCTAGAATTTAGGGACTGACTCCGAATTCAACTGCTATATAAGGAGTAACAAAAGACAAAAAAAATCCTGGATCTAGCAAAGTGTAAACATGCAAATGAAAGATCTTTAACGTACCAGTGACCACATTAGGAGAATTTTCCTGACCTTGTCGGGACTGAAGAGCACAAAGTCGGTTTGGCGCTACCCACTGGTTACACTGGAAGTGGCACCCTGCTAATGCAAGCAATCGGACTAAACTAAGGAACGGTTCTGCTGACCCTGAAATCTTGACTGGGCACAATCTTTAACTCTATGGTCGGGCTTGCCACATCTAAAACATACCTCACTGCCAGCTCTGGAAATACCCTTGTGGTTTTTACCACAAGTCTGGCAAAGAGGATTAGTTCGGGCAAATGCTACACTGCCCTAAGACTTAGAGCCTGGCACCCTATCATTGTTACAATTTATGAACTTAGGTGCTGGGACACAGACTGGGGGTGGAGTTGGAACTGAGGACTTTGGGAGGAACTGAGAACGATTCCCACCCTCTGACTTAGGTTGATTGAAATTAAAGCTACTTATTCTAGCTCTCTTATTTTCTCTCTTTCTTTCTTTCTCCCTATGTTTCCCACCTCACTCTGCCGGGCATGAATAATATGCCTAGGTGGGATAATAGCCTTCTGATTGCTCTGAGCTACTATTGAGTATGATAAAGTAAGGGAGTCAGTTTTGAATTCGCTATGAATAACATGTTCGTCTGAGGAATCTGCCGGGATGGGCTGTGGTGCTGACTGATTACCGATTCTCCTTTCGTTAGCCCTTTTGGGAGGAATGATCTATAAACAAAAGAGAGAAATGGATTAGACTGAGAGTTAGATTTGAGCTAATTGTCACTGGCACGACATGAATACTGATAGAAGGGAAACTATTCCTTGAACATCTTATAGCCTCCTGTACATAAATGTGGCGCGCAACACACCCATGCAGATCTACTAGATGTGGCTTTCATACTTCTTAGGACACTATTAAACCTTAGGCTCTGATACCAAGTTTGTAATGCCCCGAATCTGGTACCCGAAATGCCATATGGTGCTCATGACCCTGAGCATTTTATAACATACTGTATAAATGCAGAGTAAAAGCTTAAAAGGACATAAGCTTCAAAAATTTGATAAAACATAACATCTGGAGGTATGGTATATCAATACCAAAACAATTGAAATAACTTTCTGAACATGCTAGTCTGAAAACCTCTAAACTATCTGAATAAGGAGTTAATGGGACATATCCCCAACTAACTCCAACTGTTAAAATATCTTAAGCACTGAAAGAATGAAATAGTCAAATAATAATATCCTCAAATGATGAGGACTCACTGCTAGTTTGTCTACTGAACGGCTGATCTACTAAGGATGCTCTAGGGCTCATGCTTCTGAACCTATGGTATAAAACACCATAGTGTTAATGCGTCAGTATGATTGAATGTACTGGTATGCAAGTAAGGTAGGTTAAATGAAAGGGGTTTATATGCATGAACAATACTAACTAACTGAATAATATGAATGTGAGAATACATGCATGAATACTTGAACTGTGACTGAGATCATGATATCACTGAATTTGAATACTGATAACATAAGTTTTGTATATCTGATATACTATTATCTGAATGATGTGTCTGACTGTCCTATTGCTGATGTAACTAGCTGAGTTTTGTACTAAACTGGGTGACTATATCTGACAATCCTAAATTTTGTAAAACTATCTGAGTTCTACTACTAAGATTGAGACTGAGACTGTAACTTTGGGAAGTAGTCATCTAACCGAAATACCACAAATGAGACAATATAATTGAGTTGGGGTCCAATCTGTAACCCCAATTGAAAGGGTGTCAATACCTCCCCACTGGTAGGGACAAGCTGTGACTAATCCCTCATCTAATAAGTACTCTAAGGAGAATTTTTGGACCCTCATCTAACAGGTTAGATGTCTCAACCTATGCTGGCTACGTAGTTCTGGAGTGCAATTATTGCTTCTAAGAATCACACCCTCTACTCGCAGGTGAGTTCCCATCCTTGGGCTTACTCGGTGCTGAATCCTACTCCCATCTGATTAGATACTGAATTAATTATACAGAACTGACTGGACTAAGTTAACTTAGTTCCGTTGACTGACGACATATTACTGAGAACTAATAACTGACTGAGATTACTAAGATTATAGAGATTACTGAGTTTTCCTGAGTCATGAGACTGACTGAATTCTACAAAACATGGCTTGACTGAGAGCATTTTGAAAACATGACACTGGCTCTAGGCTCACAGCTAAATTGTCAGGTATAAGTACCCACAGGACTCGATAGCATGAAACTGACAAGAATGACACTCCCTGGATTCACGACCATAATCAACAATCCATAATACAATCATTGGGGAATTTTATGAGGCACTTGATTATCATGGTTAGGTACATGAATAGGAAAGCATATAAACATGTCATAATTTCATAGGCTAATCTCATGAACAATCCATCAAACAATTTCAATGAATAACAATAACATGGAAGTCATTTTGAAATAAGGGTAAAACATAGGTTCATCATTTTGGTCACAATTGAGTCATAAGGCATATTTCCTATTCTCTTAGGCATTTAATCAAACACCTTGCATGCATGACTATCAGCTAAGGCATGGACATTAAATCAATTCATCATGGTTGGATAAATCAGTACAATTTAGTAGATTTCAATCCACATACTAGCATAAATTAATGAAAACATATTTAACGATTCCAACTTGGGTATCATATACAACATCAACATGATCATAATCAATCCACAACATAGACATCATAATTTATAATTTAAAATTGGATTCTTGGGCTTCATGGATGAAAGGAATCCATGAATGAACATTTGACATACCTGGGTGGTTGATTTCTTAAAAATTTGTAGAGGAAAGCTTGAATTCTTAACTTGGAATCAAGCACCTAGAGTTTCTTGTTTTGGGGGCTTGATCCTTAAGATAAACCCTAATTGGATGTTGTGAATGAATAACGAAGTTATGAGTTATTGTCTAGTATAATTAGGGGTTAAAACGGGTGGAAAATGACCCAAATACCCATTTAAAAATGGCTTTAAATTGTTGAACGATATCTGTGATGGCTCATGTGATGGTCCATCACTGGCTCGACGATCCGTCATTCTGACTGTCGCACTTGGGCCAGAATAGGGAGTCACTACCTTAGTAGCGGCGGCTTGGGCGACGGTTCATTGCTAGCTCGACGGTCCATCAACCTGTCCATCATACGTTAGCCAAAAGATTAACTTACTTTCTTAGCTATGACGGTTTAGGAGACTATCCATCGCTAGCTTGATGGTCCATCAACCTACTCGTCACTGGGCAGTTCCGACAGCTCTCAGTAAAATATCCATAACTTTCTACGCCGATACCGAATTTGGACGAAATTGGTATCATTGGAAAGCTAATTCAATTTCCACATGATAAAAAGTCAAAATTGGGGAAATTCTAACTGATTTAAACATTAATCATTTAGGAAGTCATCACTAACTCTTCTAGAGACTAGATTTGACTTAAAGAAAGTTTGAGATATTACAATATCTCCCACTTGGAAATATTCATCCTCGAATAAGACTGAATGAGAAGGGAGAAACGGTAGACTGAAGCACATCCAAAACATGAATGAATGAAACATGACTCCATGACTAACATGACTGATAAACTAAATATATATCATACTGAACATGCATATTTGATTCATGAGTAACTGATTTATGAATGCATGACTGAGTGTTCTGAGGAACTAAGTTTCTCACAATGAGAATGCATATCTGATACATGATTACTTGACTAAACTGATACACAAATGCATGACTGAGAGTACTGATAAGCTAATCACATATATCTGATGTGTGAATATATGACTAAACTAAACTAACTTATGAACATATGACTAAACATATAAGGGTAAAGATACCAAGTTTGAAATAAAAACTGAGCATAGTTGGACTGAAATTTGAACCATGAGCTGAATGAACTTAACGAAAGCTATTACCTTGGGTTGGGCCTGAATTAGCAGAGAAGAGGTGAGGATACTTGGGCCACATATCTGCTTCTGCTTCCCAAGTATCTCCCTCAACGGACTGATTCTACCATAGAATTTTAACTAGAGGGACTTCTTTGTTCCTCAGTTTGCGAATCTGATAGTCAAGAATTTTATCTTGAATTTTCTCATATGAGAGATTATTCTGAATATCTACACCCTCAACTGGGACTACAAATGCTGGATTACCTATGTGCTTCTTTATCATGGGTGCATGAAAGACTAGATAAACTGAAGTTAGATCTGAAGGTAATTTGAGCTCATAAGCTACTTTGACAACGCGAATGAGAATTTTGAAGGGACTGATATATCGGGGACAGAGTTTTCCATTCTTATCGAATCTCTTCCCTCCCTTTAATGGGAGAGGTTTTAAAAATACTAAATTTTATTTAATCTCAATGCGGGATCCTTTACTGTACACCATGAACAGGAATGTAAGAACATGACTAAGTCTGTAACGTATGACATGGAATGACTATCGTGAAATGAACTGAGCCATTGGGTACATGGCTTATGATTGAGATTGGAGATAGATGGTGAACCTATGGGTACCAACTATTCCAAAATAGGTTCATTACATGAAGAGAGAGTGGCATGTTTATGTCATGAATATTCGGGGGATTATAGTGTATCTCCCCCTTGGGAAACTATGTCCCTTGAATAATGCTGGGATGATTTTTTTTTGAGCTATGAGGAGACTGAGGTGATGCACAAGGCAACTACAAATTGAATTGTGACTGAATATCTAGATTCTGAAACTAAGGCATGATACATTAACTGAGCTAGACACGCAACTACATGGTTGATCCATCTTTGAATAGTTACATTCATGAGACTTCAGATAGTGTGACTATATAGAAAATGGGAATCCACACCATACGAACTTGTTTTTATGACTGCTAAACTAAATTGATGGCTTTGCGGAATAACTCATACTCAAAACTTATACTCAACTTGAGTACTTATATGACACTCTTTCTATAGTGTTCTAGTGACTTTAGGGAGAAAAAAAATCTTGGCCTGGTCTGAGCAGGACATCTGAATAGGGGATCACCATATGGCTAGGATTCTTATAGCCGAATACCGATAACTGAGATTTAAACTGATATTGAATTATGAATGCTAAGTAACTGATAGTTGAAATCCATAGTTCTGTAGGACTATCTGAGTCCTTTACTGAATATTGATTACTAAACTGATGTTGTAACTGAGGTTTGGGAGATAGAGCATCAACACCATAGATTTTACCGAGGGATCTAAACTAAGGGTATACATGACATAATCTAAGTTTGGCTGATCATTCAAAGTGGAGCATGAGTCATGTGGGCTAAACATAATGTAAAGCATAACATGAGTGCATGAGTTATGAGCTATATTACTTGAGTCTGAAGTCTCTGTACTCATGGGACATGATTCGTAACATGGAGCGAAATGGAACTCCTTATTCTAGGAACTGTGAGCTTACAAGATTCTCACTAACGTGCATGAATATGAGCAATGATCATAGAGCTAACATGTAGGACATGAATAGATATCATGATAACTGATGGGTTTTGAGTGTCTGTAACACTTTTTTGAGATGGTTTGCATGATCACGCTCACTGCGGGAGTAGACAAGAATGTCATCTATGAAGACTATGACAAACATATCCAAGTACTAATTGAATACATGGCTCATCGAGTCCATGAAAGTTGTTGGGGCATTGGTAAGACCAAAGTACATGACTAAGAATTCAAAATGACTATACCGAGTTCTGAAAGCTATTTTTAGAATATCACATTCATTGAGTTCTGCCAATGCCATTCTGTATGGTGGAATAGATATGGGCTAAGTATCTGAAAGAAGGTAAAAGCCAAAGTCTATTTCCCTCTCAAGAGGAACTCCTAGAAGATTTTTGGAAAAGACATCTGAATATTCACTCTCAACTAGAACTAAATCGAGACTGGGAGTTTCGGAACTAGAATCCTTAACTCAAATAAGATGATAGACACATCCCTTAGATATCATTTTTCTAGCCCGTAGATTGGAAACAAGCTGACCTATGAATGCTAACATACTACCATTCCACTCAAGGACAGGTACATTTAGAACTGAAACTAGACAACTCTATTTCTGCAATGGACTGTGGCATAGAAGGAATGATGTCAGTCCATGCCGAGAATGACATCAAAATTAGTCATCTCTAATTCGACTAAGTTTCTGAAGTAACCTTCTAAGATACCATCACCGGACAGTTCCTGTATACCAATTAGGCTATGATGGATTTTCCCAATGGGGTATAAACTGAGAAGGGCTCTGCTAGAATTTAGGGACTAACTTTGAAATCAACTGCTATTTAAGGACCAACAAAAGACAAAAAAAAACACCTGGATCTAGCAAAGCGTAAACATACAAATGAAAGATATTTAACATACTAGTGATCATATTAGGAGAATTTATCTAATCTTTCCAGGACTGAAGAGCATAGAGTCGGTTTGGGCACTGCCCAATAGTTACGCTGGAAGTGGTACCCTGCTAATTCGAGCAACCAAACTGAATTGAGGAACTGTTCTGCTGACCTTGAAATCCTAACCGGCGACAATCTCTAACTCTGTGGCTGGGATCTGCAAATACCCTTATGGTTCTTACCACAAGTCTGGTAAAGAGGATTAGTTTGGGCAAATACTACACTGCCTTAAGAATTAGAGCCTGGCGCTCTATCACTGTTACTATTTCTTAACTTAGGTGCTGAGACACTAACTAGGGAGGAGTTGGAACAGAGGAATTTGGGCAGAACTGAGAATGATTCCCACCCTCTGAGTTAGGCTGATTGAAATTAAAGCTACATATTCTAGCTTTCTTATTTTCTCTCTTTCTTTCTTTCTCCCTACGTTTCCCCACCTCACTTTGTTGGGCATGAATCATATGCCTAGGTGGGAGAACAACCTGCTGATTACGTTGAGCTACTATTGAGTAAGATAAATTAAGGTAATCAATTCTGAATTCTCCATGATTAAAATATGCTCATTTAGGGAATCTGCTTAGATGGGCTGTGGTGCTTACTGATTGTCGATTCTCCTTTCGTTATCCCTTTCGGGAGGCATAATCTATAAATAAAAGGGAGAAATGGATTAGGTTGAGAGTTAGATTTGAGCTAATGCTCACTGGCACGACATGAATACTGAAAGAAGGGAAACTATTTCTAAAACAGCTTATAGCCTCCTGTAAATAATTATGGCGCGCAACATACCCATGCACAAAACTCTACTAGAAACGGCTTTCAGACTTCCTAGGACACTGTTTAACCTTAGGCTCAGATACCAAGTTTGTAATGCCCCGATTCTGGTACCCGAAATGCCACACGGTGCTCACGACCTAGAAGGACCACAAGATAACCCATGACTGATATCTATAACTAAGCACTATATAACGTATAGTATAAATATAGAACAAAAGGTAAAAAGGACAATGGTTCAAAAATCTGATAAAACATAATATCTAGAGGTATGGTATATCAATACCAAAACAACTAAAATAACTGTCTGAACATGCTAGTCTGAAAGCCTCTAAACTGTCTGAATAAGGAGTTGATGGGACATGTCCCAACTAACCCTAACTGTTGAAATAAACTAAGTAATGAAAGAATGAAATAGTAAAATAACAACATCCTCAAATGATGAGGACTCACTGCTAGTCTGTCTGTTGAACGACTGATCTACTAAGGATTCTTTAGAGCTCGTGCTTCTGAACCTATGGTATAACACACCATAGCGTAAATGTGTCAGTACGATTGAATGTACTGGTATGCAAGTGAGGTGGGATGAATTCAAGGGGTTTATATGTATCAACAATACTAACTGGCTGAATAATATAAATGTGATAATACATGCATGAATACATGAACTATGATTAAGATCATGACATCACTGAATCTAAATACTGATAACATAAGTTTCGTATATCTGATATACTATTATTTGAATGATTATATCTGACAGTCCTATTGCTGATGGAACTAGCTGAGTTTTGTACTAAACTGGGTAACTATATCTAATAGTCCAGAATTCTGTAGAACTATTTGAGTTTTATTACCGAGAATGAGACTGAGACTATAATTGTGGGAAATAGTCATCTAACCTACATGCCCCAAATGAGATAATATAATTGAGTTGGGGTCCAATTTGTAACCCCAATTGGAAGGGTGTCAATACCGCACCACTGGTTAGGACAAGCTGTGAGTAATCCCTTATCTAACAGGTATTATAAGGAGAATGGCGGGTCCCTTATCTAACAGGTTGAGTCACCTCATCAACCCTCATCTAAAAAGTTATATGTCTCAACTTACGCTGGCTACGTAGTTCTAGACTGCAAGGATTGCTTCTAAGAATCACACCCTCTACTCGCAGGTGAGTTCCCATCCTTGGGCTCACTCTGTGCTGAATACTACTCCCATTAGATTAGACACTGAATTAATTATACTGAACTGGCAGGACTGAGTTTACTGAGTTCTGTTGACTAACGAAATATTACAAAGATCAGATAACTGACTGAGATTACTGAGATTACTGAGTTTTCCTGAGTCATGAGACTGACTGAATTCTACTGAACATGGCTTGACTGAGAGTATCTTGAAAAGTTGACACTGGCTCTAGGCACACAGCTAAATTGTTGGGTACAAGTACCCCCAAGACTCGATAGCATGAAACTGACAAGACATGAAATTCCCTGGATTCACAACCATAATCAACAATCCATAATACGATCATTACGGAATTTCATAAGGCACTTGATTATCATGGTTCGGTACATGAATAGGAAAGCATATAAACATGTCATAATTTCATAGGCTAATCTCATGAACATTCCATCAAACAATTTCAATGCATAACAATAACATGGAAGTCATTTTAAAAATAAGGGTAAAGTATAGGTTCATCATTTTGGTCACAATTGAGTCATAAGGCATTATTCCTATTCTTTAAGGCATTTTATCAAACACCTTGAATGCATAACTATAAGCTTAGGCATGGACATTAAATCAATTCATCATGGTTGCATAAATCAACACAATTTAGTAGATTTCAATACACATGCTAGCATAAATTAAAACATAGTTAACGATTCCCACTTGGGTATCATACACAACATCATCATGATCATAATCAATCCACAACATAAACATCACAATTCATAATTTAAAATTGTATTCTTGGGCTTCATGGACGAAAGAAATCCATGAATGAACACTTGACATACCTGGGTGGATGATATCTTAAAGATTTGTGGAGGAAAGCTTGAATTCTTAACTTGGAATTAACCACCTAGGGTTTCTTATTTTTTGGGGATTGATATTTGAGAGAAACCTTAATTGGATGTTGTGAATGAATAATAAAGTTATGAGCTATTGTCTGGTAGAACTTGGGGTTAAAACGGGTGGAAAAAGACCCAAATACACTTTTAACTGGCTCGATGGTCTATCGTTCTGACTGTTGCACTTGGGCTAGAATAGGGACTCACTGCCTTAGTAGCGATGGCTTAAGCGATGGTCCATCGCTAGCTTGACGGTCTGTCAACCTGTCTGTCATACCTTAGCTAGAAGATTGACTTACTGCCTTTGCTGCAATGATTTAGGTGACAGTCCATCGCTATCTCGATGGTCCATCAACCTGCCCGTCAGTAAAACGTCCATAACTTTCTACTCTGATACCGGAGGACGAAATTGGTATCGTTGGAAAGCTAATTCAATTTCCCATATGATAAAAAGTAGAAATTGGGTAAATTCTAACTGATTTAAACATTAATCATTTAGGAAGTCATCACTAACTCTTCTGGAGACTAGATTTGACTTAAAGAAAGTTTGGGGTATTACAATATCTCCCTCTTGGAAATATTTGTCCTTGAATGAAACTGACTGAGAGGGGAGAAATGGTAGACTGAAGCACATCCTAAACATGAATGACTTAAACATGACTCCGTGACTCACATTACTAATAAACTGAATATATATCATACTAAACATGCATATCTGATGCATGAGTAATTGATTCATGAATGAATGACTGAGTGTTCTAAGGAACTAAGTTTCTCACAATTAGAATGCATATATGATGCATGATTACTTGACTGAACTGATACATAAATGCATGACTGAGAGTACTGATAAGCTGATCATACATATCTGATGCGTGAATATATGACTGAACTGACTCTTGAACATGCGACTAAACATGTAAGGGTAAAGCTACCAAGTTTGAAATGAAAACTGAGCATAGTTTGTAACTGAAATTGGGGAAATTCTAAATGATTCAAACATTAATCATTTAGGAAGTCATCATTAACTCTTCTGGAGACTAGATTTGACGTAAAAAAAGTTCAGGGTATTACAATCATCCACCACTAAGAATCTAGTTCATCCCCGAACTATAGATAAGAGAAATACCTGAATTAGTGAAAAGCTAGGGATAACTACCACGCATATTAGTCTCGACCTACTAAATATCCTTATCTACAGGTCGATGTCTCCACTAACCTTAACCATCGAAACATCTCTTAAATGCAACCACCTAACATTCCAGGATAGAATGGTGACGGGATCCTCAACAAGGGATAACCTCTCATCTGACTACACTGAATTTAAATGAATCACATGAGACTCATCCACAATATTGCACCGTAGCATGGAAATATGAATAATTAGATGAATAGCTGATAAATATGGAGGTAATGCTAACTCATAAGCTATATTCCCAATAGTCCAAAGAATCTAAAATAGCCCAATATACCTGGCCCTCTTTCCGAGCCTTATGATTTCCTTCATGGGTAAAGCATAAAGAAAAACTCGATCACCAACACCAAATCTCAAGGAACAAAGTCTATGATTCGCATAGCACTTCTACGTACTCTGAGCCACTCAAAGCCTATCTTGAATGACCCAAACCAATCCAAAGACTCGTGAAGTAAGTCTATACCTCAAGGTCTAACCTCAAACCAACCAAATATAGTGCGACAATGCCTACCATGTAATGCCTCAAAGGGAGCCATCGTAATATTGGAATGGTAGCTATTATTATATGCAAACTTTGAAAAAAGCTAGATTCTTCTCCTACTAACCTCCAAAGTCTATCACACAGATAGTACATATCATCCAAAACCTAAATAGCTCGCTCTAACTGACCATCGATTTGGGGTAAAAATTTATGCTGAAATCAACTTAAGTACCAAACTTCTCCTAATATTCTTCTAAAAGTAAGAAGTGAACACTGAACCTCTATCCAAAATGATAGACACTACCATACTATAAAGACAAACAATCTCACGAATATAGATATGGGCCAACCTCTCAGTACTGAAAGAAACCTGAATATGAATGAAATAAGCAGACTTGGTCAATCAATCCACGAAGACCCAAACACTATCAGAACCACGAGAAGTATGAGGTAACCCAGTTATGAAGTCTATAGTGATCTATTCCCATTTCCACTCAAGAATGAGTAAGCTCTGAAGACCATCGGGCCTCAAATTCTTGGCCTTCACTTACTGAAAACATAGGTAACGAGCTGCAAAATCTGCTACATCCTTCATCATACGACCCCACCAGAAGTGCTATCTAAAATAACGATACATCTTAGTCACCCCTGGATAAATGAAATAACTAGAACAATGAGTCCCCTAAAAAATCAACCTTACCTAATCACCCAAGGTTAAGATAAAAGCTTAGGCTAACAAATCCTTGAGCTTTTGAAAGCTCACCTCACAAGCATTAGACCACTAAAATGAAATCTTCTTCTGAGTCAACTTAGCTAAAAGAGTCGCCATAGATGAAAAACCCTCAACAAAGCATCGATAGTAGCCTGATAAATCAACAAAACTTTAAATATCAATACAAGAAGTAGGCCTAGAACAATCATAAATTGTTACAATATTGGCCAGATCGACCATGATACCAACCTTAGTCACTACATAACCTAAGAAAGAGAAATTCCAACCAAAACTCACACTTAGAGAACTTACCATACAACTTGTCATCTCTTACCCTCTGAAATATAATCAGCAAATGCTCCTCATGGTCGGCCTACTCTTGGAGTAAACCAAGATATCATCTATTAATATAATGACAAAAGAGTTGAGATAAGATCAAAACACCTAGTTTATTAACTCCATGAATGCAGCTGGGGCATTGGACAACCCAAATGGCATAACCAAGAACTGATAATGACTGTATCGAGTATAAAAAGTTGTCTTAGGAATATTCAAAGATATAACCTCAACTGGTGATACACAAACCTTAAATCAATCATTGGAAACACCAAAGCATCCTAAAGCTAATTGAATAAATCATTAATACTAGGAAGAGAGTATTTATTCTTAACTATCACCTTATTTAACTATTGAGAATTAATGCACATATGCATAGACCCATTCTTTTACTTTACAAACAAGACAGGCACACCCCAAGGTGATACACTAAGGTGGATAAATCCCTTATTTGGCGATTGATCCTTTAATTTCTTTAACTTTCCTGGGACCATCCTTTAAGGAGGAATACAGATAGGCTTGGTGCCCAGCTCAACATCAATGGCCAAGTCAATATCATGATTGGGAATAAATTCGTAAACTCATGGACGATATGAATAGAATCCAAAGAAGTAGGTAAAACAACATTAGTATTATAAATATGGGCCAAATATAACAAATATCCTCTCTCTACCAGGTGACAAGCCTGGAGGAAAGATTAAACTCTTTGGGACTCAAATGAAGCACATCCTTCCAAGCTATCCTTGACAAACTCAGTGGAGCTAAAATCATGACCTTAGCATAACAGGTTAGAATAGAATGATAAGAAGCTACCCAATCCATACCCAAGATGACATCAAAGCCTATCATATCTAGGATAATCAGATCTACCCATATTTCATGCCCAATAAAGATCACAACACAGGATCGGTACACTCGATCCATCACTAAAAAGTCTTCTACAGGGATAGATATATTAATAGGCATAATAAAAGGCTCACTCGTAGAATCAAAACCTGAAGCAAAATATGCAGATACATAGGAGAGAGTCAACCCTAAGTCAAACAATATAAATGCAGATCAGAAGCAAATAGGGATGATGCCTATGATAAAAAAGTCAAAAACCTCTGCCTCTAGTCTGGCAGGTATGCCATAGCACTGCCCATATCTACCCCAGACTAAATAGACCCACGACCACCCATATGTACACCATATGTACACCTCTAGTAGTACATCTACCTCTCTAAGGGTCACCTTTCACTATCAATAAAGAAGTAGGCCTAAAAATATGGTAGGGATAGTTCTTAGACAAATGACCAAACTCATCACACATATAGCAAACTCTGTAGCCTAACTCAATAGAAATAGGTATGATTTAGCTAAAATAACCACCCTAAAGCACTGAACCAAAAGACCTACTATCTAAACTCAGCAAGACTATCTGCACTGGTCTACTAAGATACCCATGGGAACCTTTAAAATCTCTACCTCGAGGAAGCAACTACTAAACTCGCCCTGATAGTGTACCCTCATGGTACCTTCCCAAGAAGCTCAAAGAATAAACTCAGTTATATTCACATGATCCACTATACTCTAAAATAATGACCCTAACACTATTATCTAGGTAGTATCTAGATATAGTGAAACATCCAATCCCTTTATGATCTTCTAAATCTTCTTACACTCGTTGGTAATACTGGCAAGAAAATATCTAGACAAGGCTTGGAAAACTTGCCTTATCTATAATAATCAAGGAGCCCTCCTCCAAGTGATAAAATTTATCTCTCAGCTAATCCCTCAGATTGAATAGCACATACCTGTCCCAAAAGGCCCCAGCAAATTGATCCTATGTTATTTCTAGAGAACCCAGAGGTCTTTAAATAACAAGTGATATCTACCAATCTCTGATTGTATCTCTCAACTGATACATAGTGTAAGTAACCTCATGTGACTCGAGAAATCCAAAGTTATGCAACTTCTCACAAAAATCAATTAAGAACTCATAATCATCCTCACCTACAACATCACTAAACTGGGTGGACCCAAACAAGTAAATCTCTTAAACATCTTCTAATCCTTAGAAGACATAACTATACTCATAACAATAGAAGACATAGTGAATCTGGATGGATGAGATCCCAGCCGAGGAGGTAACATCAATGAAGGTTGAATGTTTTACCTCGGTATAACATACTCGAATACTAGCATAGAAAAAGGAACAACACTCAGAGTCTATGGAGTACCATAAGTTGATGTTAATACCACTAGAGGATCTACACTTAAAGCTGAAGAAGCACCATAGGAAGGCTCTAGCACAGATAGAGGTACAATACTCAAAGCTAAAAGAACACCAGATGCACTCAAAAGAGCACCCTCCAAATGAGTTAGTAAATGAGGGGTAGATAAACATCGCAGGACTTGAGTAGGTCCTATATCTCTAGCACGCTCTACTTGAGATTCACAAAAGATCCGTCTAGTACTACCTCTAGAATGGGTAGACCCTTGTGCTCGTCCTCTATCTCAGGATCATCTATGACTCGTAACTCCCCTTAAACTGGGATCTCTCCTCAGATAATAGCTCAATATCTCTAACCTCATGGGATCTAGTCCTTACCATCTGCACAAAAAAAAAAGTAAAACTCAATTTAAAATATGGGGCATAGAAAATGCACATGATAAGAAACAAAATAAGGGAAGTTTCCTAAAGATGTCTTATAGCCTCTCAAAGATAAATATGAATGTCTATGTACTAATCTATGAGACCCTACTAGACACCATGTTCTTTCACTAATGAGACTGATAAACCTGGCTGCTATGATTAAATTTTTCAACAACAACATCAACACCATAACCAGTATATTCCCACCAAGTGGGGACTGATATAAATTTAACATGACTCAAAAATCAAGGGTTATAATGACACATGTCGTGGTAAGTCTTTATAAGTAAACCAATTACCCAAACTAATATAGAATAAGAAAGACAATACCAAAACCCAAGGCAAGACTTCTAGAATGAAGTCAAACCATACTTAACAATAATAGCAGAAAAATATATAGAAATGATACAATAAATCACCCAAAATTTAGTGTCACAACATAAAAACCACTAAGTGCATCTCGAAGTAAAAAATATACAACTGATAGTTGTAAAAAAACAACCTAAGTCTATCTCAAAAACATAATGATACATAAACTAGATAAGATATGGTAGGAGATCTACTCTAGAAGCATAGAGTGACCACTACTTCAAAAATACTCCAAATACTCCTGAAATCAACTACAGTGCGGTGCATTTGTATTTGGAACTACATCAAAAGGGCACAATAAGGATAAGTACGGTCAACTATAATCATTATGTATCATAGACTAAATAAGCAAAGTAGAAAATAAAGTATATAAAATACACACTATAGGAATATTACCAACAATCAAAAACTGTCCCAAATGGTAGTCTACACCATCTCCACTAATAGTTCTATCATATAACATATTCACTAAGTATAAGTATGAAAAAGAAATACAAACTAGATAGACATAAATCAAGCACAAAGTACTGTCATAGAAGATGCATAATCTATGAAATACAGTGAGAATGATGATGATGATGATGATGATGATGATGTGATATGCTTGAGGTTGTTGCACAACTTCTGTATACACCTATTGAGATCTACTCTCAAGGCAGGACCCATATGGGTTCCACAACACATACAATCCAATAACCAATACAAATACCAATCCAATATCCACAACTCCTCTTTGGCCATGATCTTCTGCGAAGGGTTTTTAAGGATGTCACATTTTTATCAGAAACTAGTATTTCTATAGTGGTACCAATGTCTCATAAGTATATATATGATATAAGCATTTAATGCTCAGAACTAAACTAGAATGAGAATTTCAAATCCAACCAATACATAAACACATGAGCTAGAATCTACTCAATAAGCCAAATATCCTTGATCCAATATAATCCATGTACCGTTAGAATGAGATATAAAAGTAATATGTCACTGATACCACATAAACCCATCTAAGGCATTTCCACTGAGAAAATATAACCAAATATATACACAAGGCCAACAACATCATATAAGACCCCCATATGGGCTACACATAGAAAGTAATATCTTAAAAACACCAATAACAACAACATAGGTCCCTATACGGGCAAAAACAATTATAAAATAATTTTTATGATTTATGCCCATACACATAACATATTATTATATTAGTATTAACTACCTAATCCAGTCTAAGGAAATTTAAGCCATAACCTACCTAAAATAAAGAAAACTCAATCCAAAAGCCTTTTACATGAAGCCTTCCCCTCACGAATGGCCTCAAAACCAATTAAAACATATAAATATAGAATCATGCTTCAAAAGAAAACCAATGATACCCATATTACCTATTTCTAAGTTAGAGTCAAAACTAACTACTGAAATGGGTTTTTGACAAGAGTAAAACCAGAATTTTAGTTCATAAATACATTACCTATGATTCAAGAAAGTCATACAAGAAAATTCAAATGAAAATGATTTGAAATTGGGGTTTGAATTGAATAAATACTAATTTAGGCCTTTTAGGACAAAATTCCATTTTTGAATTAGTATTTTAATAAGCTTTAGATGATGAGAATCAAAGAATATTAACTAAAATAGGGGTTTGGAGCTTACCCAAGCTTAAAAATGGAGGAAATCATCAAAACTCTCAAACTCGAAGCTCAAATTCTCAAGAAAAGGTGGAAAAATGAGAAAAATTCTATATATGCATAATATCAGCTGTCAAATGCCTCTTTAGTGGTACCTACATGTGTAGACCAGTCCACAAAAGCAAACAAAGCACTATTAATACACCCTTTGCCTGGCTGGAGTCATTCTCTAAACCGACCAAGTAGGCTCGTCAGCGTCCACTGCTAAAGCAACCAAAATGGCGCTTTAGTGGCTCCACCAGTTTGGTGGTGCACTAGATAAACTTAGAAAATTTTTCAAGTTTTTTCCAACCCCTCTGAATTCATCTAGAATCCCAAGAATGCAAATGAACTATTCTACTTACCAAATTTGATGCTCTAAACTCAACAACGACATTAGATTTTTGAAAAAAGTTATTTATACAAAATTAACCTCTAAGACCTAATTTTACAACTTTCTAAACTGAGTGTCAAAATGAGATATAAAAGTCATAAAATCATACCAACCATGCTACCAATAAAAAATTGACATTCTAAATCTACTAGTTCATTTTTCCATCTAACTTAAAGGATAATAAACATTGATTGAAGTCAACAATATAGCCTTTTTAACCTCTAAAACCACAAATCACACAAAGTACACCACAATGCATTAGGAACCATGCCAATCATTCCCATGCCCTAGAAATATCATGTAGCAACCACGAGGAGGGGTAAAATAGTCAAATCACATAAAATTAAAAGTTTTACCAAAATTTAGTCATTACAGATTTGTACGAATTCTCTTCTCTCAAGTCTTTCTTACATACTAAGTCTCTATAAAAGACTTGGGACAACTAAAATACTTCTTTGGATTAGAATTATATAGAAGCAAGATGGGTATTTCTATCCCAAAGAGTCTATTCTTGACCTATTAGAAGAAATTGGGAATTCGGTTGCCAAACCTTATGGTACTCCATGGCTCCTAATGTCCATCTTATTAAGGATGATCAAGATTCATTTGAATATGTAGAGTATTATAGAAGGTATTTTGGAAATTAAATATCTTATTGTGACTCAACCTGATATTGCCTTCATAATAAATGTGGTTAGTCAGTTTATGTTTGCACCGTAGTCAGACATTTGAAAGCTTTAGAAAAAATTTCATGTTGTCTCAATACATGATATAGCTTGATAGGAGTAGTACAAAATGTATATAGACTTATTTCAAGATGTTGTACAAAGTTATAAATAGGTAGCAGATCTTTAGGATTTCTTCTTCCTTTCTTTCCTTAGTTAGCTCCTAATGATAGTGTCTTCTTTATTTCTTTCCTTAGGTAGCTCCTAGTGATATTGTATTTATACTTGTTATCCCATAGAATAATCTACAAGTTATTCTCTCCCATTAGTGATACTACAAATCATAAAGCCGAGGTATCAAAGAAGGAAACACAAATAACCTTTGAAATATGGTTACATAAAGTAAACAAGTTACTTAAAAATAAATAGGGCTTACAAAATATAATTGTTGACTAAATACATACTTCAGATAGTCCCAAGTAGAATACTTTTTCTACTTTTTATTAAAGTACGATTTGTAATTAACAATACAAGTTTCCTGATTCTCATTTTCCTTTATATATCTCTTTAATATAAATGAAAACAAGAGGTCCAGGAGTGGAATTAATCACCAAATTCCTTGAAATCCCTAGGGAACTTTTGCTTCATCAGTTATTCTTAAGACAAGCCCAGAAACTTCCTTTTAAAATAGTGAAATTGAAATGATCTCAAATTGTATTTTTTTTTTAGTCTTTACACATTTTGTATTGTTTCTTTGATAGTTACTTAGTTCCATTAAAGGATCCAGTTGAGCTGGCAAATAGTTAAATAGTTAGAAAAGTTCCAATATAGTTAGAAAAGACACTGTCATTTCTATTTATTCTAGCAAATAGTTATAATTAATTTTCCCTCCAATTCTATAGAGTTTTAGAATTAGAGCTAGTAATAAAGCTTTTAAAAAAGAGAATGTTTAATATAGCATGTGTCCAAAAAACAAATGTACAGGTTGTAATACCCCAAGTTTCAAGATTTAGACCCATCAAAAGATAATCCATAAAATTAGCTTTCAAATGCCACAAATCTCACCTTAATCCATATCACGGCAAAAAGTTATGGAAAATTTTCTAAGGTTTTATCAACTGCCAGTGATAATGACTTAGGCAATGACTCGTTACCAGTCATAACAAGTCATTATGTGCTATCATTACTACAATAGTAGGGTATCCCAAAAACTCAACTCAGTAGTGACGAGTCCAGCCAATGACTCATTATCAGTTCTAACGAGCCGTTAGGTGGACTCACCCTCACAATAGAAAAAAATCCATAAATTGAGTCTATGACCATGACTTCTCCTAATGACCCATGATCAGACCTAAGGATTCATTAGGAGTGGAGTCACTGTCCTAATATAAAGGACTCAGAAATTTAGAACTTTAAATCACGACTTGGACATGACTCATGACCAATCGTAACGAGTCGTAGCCTAAGTTGTTATGACTAAGACCAATAATTTCCTACACATTTTAAAAAGGGACTTTTGGTTTATTCCCATTTTATTAGCTCCTAACCCATGTCCTTTAGGCTTCCCCAAGAGTGATATAAGGGACTAAACTTCCCTAAATTCACAATTTAATCATAAAATCAATCCATAACAAGAAATAAAGGAAAATCTCTTATCTCCAAAAGCAAGTTAGGGTTTATCCATCTCCAATCCAATTACAAGGATTTCTCTAAGGCTTCCACCTTTAGGTGTGTGGGGTTTCATCAATTAGTCCTTCCACCTATTGCATCCCAAAAAGTTTTTAACTCTCAAGTTTATTTTATCCTTAAGTTGGGTTCCAGGTCAAATATGAAATTTTCTTTAATTACTCAATTTTCTTTGTAATTCTACCATGAATACATTTCCTTCAATTCAACTATTATTTCTAATGTTCAAAAACCATAAATTTCATTATTATTGATGAGTTATGGTTTTGAGGTATGTTTTGTTAAATGCTCTACTATGATCAGCTTTAAATTATCATAATGATAAGTTACATTAAACAAAGATGATGGGTTATGAACACTCGATACCTAGGTATTCAGACATGCATCAATTTACATAATTATGAGTATTTCAGATTATGCATGCATTATTATTTTTAGAATGATATCATATGGAGAAATTCAGTCTATGCTTTAGATTCATTCACTTGGGAGTTATACAAAGCACTAAGTGAATGCAGGGATGAAAGATCCCCTGTCCGTTAGGTAGAGATTGTTAGCAGTAGTCCTAAATTTCAAGAACCACAGCACCACGTAGGTTATAAGAGGTCCCTATCAGTTAAGGCATGACACCCTAGTCCTTTGGGACATCA
Source organism: Capsicum annuum (assembly GCF_002878395.1). Lineage (NCBI taxonomy): Eukaryota > Viridiplantae > Streptophyta > Magnoliopsida > Solanales > Solanaceae > Capsicum > Capsicum annuum. Next base: position 59,691,436 of record NC_061118.1, on the reverse strand, counting down.
GTTTAGTGGATCCATGCCAGCCAGTATTGGTACCTTGGCAAGGTATTAGCAACATTGTAATTGGGGTTACATGTTGGATCCTAATTTATTCAGATTGAGGTATGTTTATTATTGTTAGATCCCACAGTCCTCAATTTATGCTTCAGTTATGTTCAGTTTAGGTTTTTGTTGACCTTTTATTTACTTACTGAGATATTTAGTTTTTATTCAATACGTGATAATACTTGGTGTGGCATTTAGTTTTCAAGTTCATGCATTCATGATCAGCTTATACTAGTAGTTTCCCATCTTGAATATTCAATACATTCATAAGTATTGATCGCATACTTTTTATGCTATATTATCTCATAATATAGGTTCAATGCTCAGTACCTAAATCGCTCTTGGTATGTTCCTATGCCACTCAGCAACAATTTTTGGTGAGCCTAATCATACGAAGGCTAACTATCAGTTATTTAATTTCTTTCAAGCTATTTTATTTCAGTCAGTTAGAGTTAGTTGTGGGATTATCCCAACGACTCATTATGTTTAGAGAATTTCAGATGGATGTTTAGATTTTCATCTTATTGAGTTGTCAGGAAGTTTTATTTCCAACTTTGATTGATATCCAGTTTTACATTATTATGGTTTCCACTATTTATTTCAGTTAGCTTCCACCTAGTCTTTTAATAATTTCTTCAGTATCTAAGTGTATGCCAGGCTATGGGTTAGCTTAGAATCACTTATAACCTTTGGCACCATGTTGCGACTAAGGGTAGTCTTAGGTCATTATAAACTTGGTATCAGAGAATCAAGTTTGATGTTTCCTAGATTTTTGAAATTCTCATTATGTAGAGTCTTGTTGATAGTTGTGAAGTGTGCCACACTTATGGGTGAGAGGCTATGAAACATTTTAGGAAAGTCTTACTTCTTTCATGATTCATGTCATGCGATAGAGTTCTAATATTCTCCTTCTAATTCATCATCTATCCAAATTTATAGAAAATGTCTCTCAAGAGAGCCAATGTAAGAAGTAATGGGAACCAACAAGCCCCACCGCCAGTTCTCGAAGACCTTTTGAATGAGCAGGTCTCTCATGTAGAGTTCAGGGCTCCTTTCACAGAGCTAGCCTAATCCATGACTGCTCAGAATAACCAATAAGTTATTGCCTAACCCAACCTAGTAGTGAATATGGTGGCAACTAGAATTCAGGATTTCACCTGGATGAATTCGCCAACATTCTTTGGGTCTAAGTCTTATGAGGATCTATAGGAATTCTTGGACAGTGTTCAAAAGATGATCGATATTATGGGTGTTACTTCTACTGAGAGTGCTGACCTGGCTACTTAGCAACTGAAAGAAGTGGCCCATACTTGGTTCAAGTAGTAGAAGGAAGATAGGGGCATAAATGTAAGGCCAGTAGAGTAGGAAGAGTTTGCTACTGCATTTTTGGATAGGTTTTTTCTACTTGAGTTGAGGGAAGCTAAGGTGAAGGAGTTCATCAAACTGGGTAGTATGAGTTTTAAGGAGTATTCACTTTACTCAGTTAGAGAGGTGTTCTTTGACTATGGTGGCTGATTTTAGGGCCTGAATGAGTAAGTTTATATCTGGTGTGTCTAGGATGTGATTATAGAGTGTAGGACAACCATGTTTATTAAGGATATGGAAATCTCTCGGTTGATGGTCCATGCTTAGTAGATTGAAAAGGGAAAGCTCAAAGAGAAGGAAAGGAAGAATAAGATGTATAGAATTGGTAGCTCTAATTTCTCTCAACCGAAGTTAGGGGTAGGAATTATTCTTTGTTTTGCCAGAAATCTTCAGCCCCAGTCCTATCTTCTACCAGTGCTCCAATGCCTAAGTTCAGACAGGATGCTCACTTAAGTTGATCTTGTAGAATTAGAGATGATCGATTTTGATATCGTAGTCGACATGGATTGGCTCCACTCTTGCTATGCCTCAGTTGATTGTTGAAATAGAATAGTCCAGTTTCAGTTTCCAAATAATCTTATCTTAGAATGGAAGGGTATTACCTCAGTGCCTATAGGTCGATTTGTCTCATTACTTAACTCAAGAAAAATGATCTCCAAAGGGTGCATATATTATCTTGTTTGAATCAAAGACTCAAATTCTAAAATCCCAATTCTTGAGTCAGTTCTAATAATAAATGAATTTCCAGAAGTGTTTCTCGAAGATCTACTCGAAGTTTCTCCAAGAGGAAAATTATCTTCAGAATAGATTTCATTTTAGATACCCAGGCGATATCAATTCCACCTTAGAAAATGGCTCCAACCAAGCTTAAGGAATTAAAATAGCAATTGAAGGATCTCTTAGACAAGGGTTTCATCAGGCTGAGTGTCTCTCTACAAGGTGCCCCAGTTCTATTCGGGCACAAGAAAGACGTCTCTTTTAGAATGTTCATCGACATCCATCAGTTTAATAAAGGCATAATCAAAAATAAGTATACCTTCTCCAGAATTGATAACTTGTTCAACCAACTTCAGCGTGTACACTATTTCTCTAAGATAAACCTTAGATCCGGCTAATAATAGCACAGATTCAAAGATTGTAATATTCTAAAGATGGACTTCGGAACTTGGTATGGTCACTTCGAATTTGTGGTTATATATTTTAGACTAACGAATGCCCCTATAACTTTTTTAGACTTGATGAATAGGATGTTCAAGCAGTACTTAGACATGTTTGTTAGTCTTCATAGATGACATCTTCATTTATTCTTGAAGTGAGGGTGAACATGTTGATCGCTTGAGGATTGTCTTGTAGACTCTTAAAGATCACCAATTATTTGCAAAGTTTAGTAAGTGTGAATTCTATTTAAAAGCAGAATTAGTCCTTAATCATATCATTTTTGGTGAAGGCATTAGATTTGATCCTCATAACCTCGAAGCAATAAGGAACTGGCCTAGACCTGTATCTCTATCAGATATCAAGAGATTCTTAGGTTTAGCCATCTACTATAGGTGGTTTGTTGAAGGATTTTCCTCTATTTCCTTTCCTATATCCAGACTAACTCAGAAAAAAGTCAAATTCTAGTGGTTCAATTCTTGTGAGAAGAGTTTTTAGGAGTTTAAAACTCGACTCACCTCCACCTAATTTTAACTCTACCAGAGGGTTCAGATAGTTTTGTGGTATATTGTGATGCTTCTAGAGTTGGCCTTGGTTTTGTGTTGATGTAGCGAGGTAAGGTTATAGCGTATTCCTTTAGACATCTCAAACTTTATGAGAAGAATTACACAACTCATGACCTTGAATTGGAAATAGTCGTGTTTGCCTTAAAGATTTGGAGGAATTATTTTTATGGGGTTCATGTTGATGTGTTCATGAATCATACGAGTCTCCAGTATGTTTTTAGCTAAAAAGATCTAAATCTTTGTTAGAGAAGGTGGCTAGAGTTTTTAAAGGATTATGATATAAGTGTCTTTTACCATCTGAGCAAGGCCAATATTATGGTCAATGCCCTTTGTAGATTGTCTATGGGTAGTGTTGCTTACGTGGAAGATGATAAGAAAGAGTTAGTTCATGAGGTTCATCGGCTTTCTAGGTTGGAAGTTTGATTGGTTGATTTGGTCGAAGGTAGTATTTGGGTTTAGAATAGTTTGGAATCTTATTTAGTTGCCGAGGCAAAGAAAAAGCAGGATAAATGTCCTCTTTTGCTTAAGTTGAAAGAGGCGGTTTAAAACTAAAAGGTTGAGGTTTTCTCCTAAGGAGGAGATGGTGTTCTTTGCTGTCAGGGTAGATTATGTGCTCCAAATATCAATGATTTGAGGTAGCGGATGTTAGCAGAGGCTCACAGTTCTTGATATTCCACTCACCCATGAGCCACTAAGATACATCATGACTTGAGGAAAGTAGATTGGTGGAATGGTATAAGTAAGGATATTGTGGAATTTGTGGCAAAGTTTCCAAATTGCCAGAAAGTTACGGTTGAGCACCAGAGGCCTAGTATTACACATCAAGAATTTAGCATCCTTACTTGGAAATGGGAAGTGGTGAATATGGACTCCATTAAAGGGTTGCCTCATACTTATCATTAGAATGATTCTATTAGGTTATTTGGACCAAATGACTAAGTCAACATTTTAAAAATTTAAATTCAGCTGAAGGTTATGCTAGACTCTATCTTAAAGAGTTGGTCAAGTTGCATGGAGTCCCTTTGACCATTATTTATGACAGAGGTACCCAATTTACCTTTCATTTTTGGAAGGCTTTCCAGAAGTTTCTAGGTGCCTAAGTTCATCTCCGTACCACTTTTCACCCGCAGACCGATAGTTAGGTAGAAAGGACTATCCACGCCTTATAGGATATGTTGAGGGAATGTGTGATTGATTTCAAGGGTAGTTGGGATGACCACTTTTCTTTGATTGAGTTTTCTTACAACAACAATTTTCACTCCAATATTTAGATTGACCCATTTAAGGCTCTTTATGGTAGAAGGTGTAGGTCTCCTATTGGATAGTTTGAGCTTGGTGAATTTGCTTTGATAGGGCTAGATTCAGTGTATGAGGCAATGGAAAAGGTTCAACTTATTAGAGAAAGTCTGAAAACTAGCCAGTCATCAGAAATCCTATACAAATATGAGAAGAAGCAAGCATGAGTTTGATGTTGGTGCTTCAATGTATTTTAGAATTTCACCCATAAAAAAGGTGAAGAGATTTGGTAAAAAAGGAAAACTCAGTCTTCGCTATGTCGGAGCATATAAGATTTTGAGTCATTATGGTAAGGTAGCCTATGATTTGGAGTTGCCTACAGAGTTGGCCCAGTACATCCAATTTTCCATGTATCCTTTTTGAAGAAATGCATTGGTGACCCAACATTCGTAGTCCCTTTAGAAAGGACTGGTATGTGAAATCACATCTCTTATGAAGGAGTCCCAGTTTATATTTTGGATTGAAGGATTCATAGGTTGAAGAATAAGGAGATCACTTTAGTAAAGTTTCTGTGGAGGAACCAATCAGTTAAGGGAGACACTTAGGAAATAGAAGCTAATATAATGACAAAGTACCCCTCATTTTTTCTCTTTGAACGTAGTCCCAACATGAGATAATGGTTTCTTTAATTAATTAATTATCCTTTAATTTCTATTTTCGACATCTATCCATCTTCACGTCATAGCATGTATTCATGAGTTTAGTTCAATTCATGCATCAGTCATAAACTGAAATATCAGTTCATGATTCAACTTGTAAGTGTTCAGTGCAAAATTTCAACTTTCCCCTAGCCTCTCATCTTATCTAATTTCATTCGAGGGTGAATAATACCAAGGGTAACATATTGTAATACCCCAAGTTTTCAAGATCTATACCCATCAAAAGATATGCTATTAAATTAGCTTTCCAATGCCACAAGTTTAATCTTAATCTGATATCGTGGGGAAAAATGGAAAATTTCCTATGGGTCTATCAATTTCCAGTGACAACGACTCAGTCAAAGACCTGTTACAAGTTATAATAACTCATTGTGTGAATTCATTACCACATAAGTGGGGTATCCTAAAAATTTAACCCAGTGGTGACAAGTCCAACCAACAAATCGCTATCAGTCCTAATGAGTCATTAGGTGGACCCACCATTATAACAGAAAGAAATCTAAAAATTGAGTCTCTGACCATGACTTCTCCTAATGACTAGTGAGCAAACCTAGTGAGTCATTATTAGTAGAGTAATTGTCCTAATAGAAAGGACTCAGAAATTTAGGACTTCAGATTATGACTTATAATACGATTCATAACCAGTCGTAGCCTGAGTTGTTATGACTGGGACTAGTAATTTCCTGCATAATTTAAAAAGTGCCTTTAGGTCAATTCCCATTCTATTAACTCCTAACCCACGTTGTTTAGGATTACCCAAGAGTGGTATAAAATACTGAACTTCCCCAAATTCACTATTTAATCATAAAATCAATCCACAGTAAGAAATAGAGGTTATTCTCTAATTTCCAAAAGCAAGATAGGGTTTCTCCATCTCAAGTCCAATTCCAAGTATTTCTCAAACGCTTCAACCTTCAAGTATGTGGGGTTTCATCAATAGGTCCCTTCCACCCATTGAGTCCCAAAAAACTTTTAACCACCAAGTTTACTTTCCCCTCAAGTTGGGTTCTGGGTCAAATATGAAGTTTTCTTTAATTTACTTAGTTTACTTTATAATCCTACCATTAGTACATTTTCACCCATGCGAGTATCGTCTTCCATGTTCAAAAACCATAAATTTCCTTATTATTGATGAGTTATATTTTTAGGGTATGTTTTGTTAAATGCTCTACTATGATCAGCTTTAAATTATTATTATGATCTGTTTCATTAGATAAAGTTGGTGGGTTATAAAAACCCAATAGCTAGGAATTAAGACATACATCAGCTTACATGATTATGAGTATTTCAGATTATGCATGCATTACTATTTTCAGAATGACATAATGATGAGCAATTCAGTTTATAATTCAGTGTCATTCAGTTGGGAGTCATACATAGCATCGAGTTAATATAGAGATGGAGGATCCCCCATCAGTTAGGTAGATACCATTAGTAGAAGTCCTGAAGTTCCAATACTACGGTGCCACCGCAGGTTATAAGTGGTACTCCGTCAATTGAGACATTACACTCCATCCTTCAAGATATCAGTTTAGAGGATCCACGGCAGCCAGTGTTGGTACCCTTGGCAAGGTACTAGCACCCTTCCAACTAAGGTTACAAGTTGGACCCTAATTTGCTCAAATTGGGGTATGTCTATAGTCCTTAGTTTATGCTTTAGTTTATGTTCAATTTAGGTTTGCATTGACCATGTATTCAATGTTTTAGCTATTAATTTTTTATTCAATACATGATAATACTTAGTTTTCTATTTAGTTTTCATGTCTATACATTCATGATCTATTTATTCTAGTTAGTTTCCCATATCGTATCTCAGTACATTCAAAGTACTGATTGTATACTTTTTGTGCTATATACTCTCATAATATAGGTTCAGACGCTCCGCAGACCGCTCTTAGCACGTTCCCATACTAATCAGTGGCAATTATTGGTGAGTCCTCATCATGCGAGGGCTATTTATCAATTATTTATTTTCTGCTAGTCTATTTTATTCAGTCAGTTGGAGTTAGTTGGGGCTTGTCTTAACATCTAATTATGTTTAGACTTTTTTGTACAAATTTTTAGATTTTCAGCCTATGAAGTTGCTAGATAGTTTTATTTCCAGCTCTGGTTGATATTCTATTTTACATTATTATGGTTTCCAGAATTATTTTAGTTAGCTTTCGCCTAGTCTTTTGATAATTTCTTCAGTATCTAAGTGCGTTCCAAGCTATAGGTTAGCTTAGGTTCACTTTTGACCTTAAGCACTGTGTTATGAATTAGGGGTAGTCTCGGGTCATGACATAGATACCAAGGCTTGGGAAGTGAATATATTTAAGTTTTGGTTCTCAGAAAGTTTGAAGAATAGCAATGAATTAGTAATTTTAGTCAATGAGGACCTTAAGGAGCATGTACTGGAGGTTAGAATGATTAATGATAGCATGATGATTAAGTTAGTTATTGGAGGACATACTTTGAACATTATTAGTACGTCTTCTACACAAATTATCTTAGACAAAGAGGTCAAAAAACTATTTTTGAAATATGTAGATGAGATAATGAGAAGAATTCCAAACATTGAGAAGATTTTTGTTAGTAGGGACTTCAATGCCATATTGGAGCAACTTCTAGTGGTTTTGATGGGGTTCATGGAGTCTTTGGTTAGATAGAAATAGTAGTAGAACCATGCTCCTAGATTTTGCTAAAGCCTTTAAGATGGTGATAGCTAATTCATACTTCTCAAAAAAGGAAATCACTTGGTCACCTTCTGTAGCATGGTGGCTAAAATAAAGATAGATTACTTAATTTTATGAGAGGGAGATAGCAACCATTGTAAGGAATACAAGGTAATTTTGAAGGAGAAACACACTACCTAACATAAGTTGTTGGTGACAAACTTAGAGATAATGCGAGGTAGAAAAAAGAATCTTTATGTCTAGACTAGGATTAAATATGGTGGATTGACTCCTATACTCTCTTAGGATTTGGGGAATAATTTTATGGAGTTATGGGAATGGAGGATTAGTGGGGATGGAAAATAATATGTGGTAAAAAATCTAGTCGCATTAGAGAGACAACTATAGAGGTTCTTGAAATGTCAAGGGGTAAGTTTGGTTGTCGTCGAGGAAATGCTGGTGGAATCAAGAAGTACAAGGCAAAGTAGATGCTAAGAAGAAGCCTATTCTACTTGGGTGAAGTTCAAGGACAAGGAAGAGATAAGTAAGAATAAGGATAACTACTAGGCGACTAGGAAAATGGCTAAGTTAGTGGTCATGGAAGCTAAAACAACAGTCTTTGAATGTATTTATAAACATTAGTGAACAAAGGTGATGATAACAAACTTTAAAGGCTTGTAAATAAATGAGAGAGGAAGGCCCGACACCTAGATCAAGTAGAGTGAATCAAGGATAATGGTAAGGTTATGGCGAATGAGATCTTTATCAAGTAATAATGGCAAGCCTATTTTCACAAACTATTAAATAGAGTATGTGATAAAGTTATTGTGCTAAGGGATATAGAGCACTCTGAGATACATGGGTATTTTGGACATTATGGTTGTATTATGGTTAAAGAAGTGATGCATGTTATTATCAAGATGAGCAGGGGCGAGCAACTGAACCTGATGAGATCTCATAGTGTATTGCAAGAGCTCGGTCAGAGCAAGTATGAAGTGGTTGAATAGCTTGTTTAATGCCAATTTAAGATGATGCTCGATAAATGGAAGAGGAGTACAAAGGTTTCATTATATAAGAATAAGGGAAACATCCAAAATTGTTACAATTATAAGGGTATTAAATCATTAAGTCACATAATAAATTTGGGAATAGGCGGTAAAGATGAGGGTGTAGAGAGGTGTGTTTATTTTTAAGTAACAATTTAGATTTATGCTAGGGAGATCTACTACAGAAGCCAGTCATCTGGTGAGGATATTGATGGATAAATAACAGGAGAGGAAGCAGGACTTGTATATGGTGTTTATTGACATTGAGAAGGCTTATGATAAATGTTTTATCTTTTGAGTTGCCTAGAGGGTAGAGGTGTACTAATGGATTATATTAGGGCAAGAAAGGACATGCATTATGGAGCTAAAATATAAGTTAGAATAGTAGGAGATGACTCAGAGCATTTCTTTATGGTATGGGGTTGCACTAGGGATCAAATCTTAGTCCATTCCTCTTTTCTATGGTTATGGATACATTAGATGTAGTGCATCCAAGATGAAGTTATGTGGTTTATGTTATTTGCATATGACATAGTTTGAAGTGCGGAGAAAAACTTTGGAATATAAAGGTATTAAGTTGAGCAGGACTAAAATAGAGTACTTAGAGTACAAATTTAATAAGGAGTTGCATAAGAAAGATGTAAAAGTGCAGCTGGATATACAGGATCATCATAAGAGTAAAAATTTCAAATATCTTGAATCTATTATATAGAGAGGTTGGATGGTGATATCACTAATCATATTATTGTCACATGGATGAAGTGGAGGCTTACACCCAGAGTTTTGTATGATAAAAAGATATCACTTAAACTTAAAGGTATATTTTAAAAGTAGTGGTTATACCAATGTTGTTTTATGAAATAATATTGGCCAGTAAAAAAGTCCCATATTCAGAAGATGATATTGCAAAAATAAGGATGTTGAAATAAATGTGAGGGCATACTAGGTATAATAGAATCAGAAATAATGTCATTTGAAATAATGTGGGAGTAGCTTCTATGGTGGACAAAAAGAGAAAAACGATATTGAGATGGTTTAGACATGTAATAAGGCGAGATTTAGATGCCCAGTAAGGAGGTTCAAGAGCTTAGATATAGTGGGTAACAAAGGTAGAGGTGGTTTGAAGAAGTATTGGGGAGAGGTATTTAGATATGACTACATATATGTAGGTTACCAAAGACATGACCTGAGATAAGGGATAAGGAGGATGCGCATTAGAGTAGAAGGTTACTTGGGTATGAGTATTATTCATCCACTAGTAATAGTATGGTAGCGTAGGGTTTAACTATAGATACTTTTCGTTGCTGTCATTTATTGTGTTTCGATTATTGCACTATTTTGTGGTTGGGTATTTTTTTTATTGTAAATTTTGCATTGCCCTGTGTTGTCAAATTATCTTCAATGTGTTTCGCATTTTTTTTACCTGGATTTGCTACACTTGAGCTGAGGGTCTTGAGAATAGTCTCTCTACCTCCTTGAGGTAGCAGTAATTTTGCGTATACTTTACCCCCCCTAACCTTACTTCTGGGATTTTACTAGATATGTTGTAGTTATTGTTGTATTTCACAGTTGATGGGCAATAAGGTAAACTATAACTATGGTTGCAAGGGTTTGACTTAAAAAATATAGTGTGTGGTGTTTGAATTTGATATGTTGATACTTTTATTGGGGGCTGTAATATGGTTCTGGGAATACAATGGTTGATCACTCTTGGAGATATTATGTTGAATTTTAGATAGTTGGAGTTCACTATCATGGGGCATATATTGCTACTAAAGGGTATTCAACCCTATGTTGTTAAGATGATTCAGCAAGGGAAGATGGATAAACTACTAGCACAACCAGCAGACTTATGCATGATTTCAATAGGTGTTCTAAAGGAAGCCTCACATGAAGAGAATGCTACTTTTCTACCCTTAGAAAGATTTAGGAAAAATCTAAAACCCTGCTATTCTTAAGGTGTTCGGTGGTTGTGAAGACCTATTTGAAGATCCAAAAGGAGGTTGCCACCTTCTAGACTATATTACCACATAATCATCTTGAAGAAAGGGTCTTCTCTAGTAAATATAAGGTCCTACAGACATTCTGTGAACCAAAATGATAAAGTAGAGAAAATGGTAGACGAACTACTACTACTTTCTGTGTTATTAAGAATAACACAAACCCCTATTCCTCTCATATTGTCGCGGTAAAAAATAAGGATGATACTTGGAGAATGTGTGTAGACTATAGACAATTGAATAACTTCACTATCAAGGACAAGTTCCCTATTCTTATGATAGAAGACATAGTAGATGAATTAGATGGTGCTACTTGGTTTTCAAAGATGGACCTAAGATTTGGATACCACCAAATTAGAATATGTAATGAGGGCATTCCAAATACATCATTTAGAACTCACCTTGCACACTAAGAGTTCCTTGTCATTGCTTTTGAATTGATTAATACCCCATCTATATTTCAAAGTTTAATGAATTAGGCTTTTCATTCTTATCTTAGGATAGTAGATCTTATTTTCTTTAGTGATATACTCATCTATAATACTGGTTGAGTTGGCCATTTATTTTATCTGGAAGAAAACTTAAACTATTGAGATCTAATCGGTTATAGATAAAGAAGAGTACGTGTGCTTTTGGTGTATCAGATTATTTAGGACATGCCAATTCTGCTTAAGGTGCAGTAATGAAGAGCACAAAATATCAGCTACATTAAGATGCCTTCAACCAAAAACCATCAAAGGTCTTAGGGTTTCCTAGGTCTCACTGATTTCAATAGGAGGTTCATTAAGGGTATGGAAGTATTGCTAAACCATTAACTTAATAAAAAAAAAGAACTTCTAGTAGAATGTTGCAGCACCTACTGCTTTTTGGACTATTAAACCAAGCTATCTCTTATACTCATGTGCTAGCTTTACCTATTTTTTCAAAAGAATTTGTGGTTAAGATAGATTCCTCAGGGGAGGTCATTGGTTCTATTATAATCCAAGAGAATATACCAGTACCTTATTTTTGCCAAGGATAATCATGAAGAAATATGGCAATGTCTATGGATGATAAGGAATTGTTAGCTTTATTCATTATTGTATATAAATAGAGGCCTTACTCACTATGTAGACACTTTACTATCAACATTGATCATCACACTCTCAAGTATATAATTGAACAAAGGATCACCATTCCTAGTCAACAAATATGGTTGGTAAAGCTTACCAGTGCTAATGTAGTAGGTGTATTTGTAGGCACAATCTTTTGTCATATTACTAATTATTGTAGTTCAGATTATATAGTGAACATTGGTGCAGCTAATCACATAGTTGGTATTGCTAACTTGCTAAATTATGGGCTCACAGTAAACTATCCAGGGATGGTATAATTGGCTATAGATGACTCTATATTCATTATAGATATTGGTAATTCTCTATTAATAGGAGGTAATGTTACTAAGGATGTACTTTTTGTGATAAAGTTTAAATTCAATATTATATAAGTAGCTAAACTAAAAAAAGTTAAATTATTATGTATTTTCCCCTGATTTATTCCTCCTCCAGGAACTCTCCACTATGAGAGTGAAGGGAATTGATCAAGAGGAATAAGGACTATATATGCTAACGAGAAACCAAAAAAATTAACAAAGGAAAGAAAATCATTGATGGAAGCTCAAGGATATGCTAGTGCTGACATATGGCATAAGAGATTAGGGCATGTCACTTAGAACACCCTAGGTTTGGGACCCATAGAAAATTTTCTAGATTTCTAGGTTTCGAACAACATACGACCGGTGGGTACCAATCGTATACTAGGATACGAATGGGATGCCTTGGTCGTATACTGACCAGTGTTGGTTGGTGGGTTGGACTGGGTTCTGGAATGAGAATGATTTAGGTCGGTACGAATCGTATGGATGGATATGGGTCATTTATTTTGGGTCTTTCCTTCACTTAATCTTAAACTTAGTAGACTAACTTGGATTTGAGTACGAGTGGCTCACCATAAGCCATAAGCTAGGGTACGAGTCATACCATGGAATCGTACGGTGGATTGTTTTCAAACTTTTTGTTATTCTATTCTTCCAGGGGTACGGGTCAAAGGTAAGTGTCATATTCTTTGGGTACGACTTGGTTGGGATAAGTCGTACCTAGGGTACGAGTAGTGGTTACCACTTATATTGGAGGGTACGACTGGTATGTTTAGTCGTACCCCCTGATGAGAATTTTATGCAGTTTAAGTAAGGGCAATATGGATATTTCCCCCAGTTAACCTAATAAGGCCCTACGATTTTTAACACACTTGGGAAGTTATTTTCCCTATTATTCTATACATTAACACTAAGGAAACACTCTCTAATCTTCTCTAAAGTTCTTGGGCAAAGGAAGCCAGGGTTTCATCTTAAGGATTAATTTGGGACTTTTGTGGTAATTTCTTTCCATTATCTTCTCACTTTAGGCATATACTCCTTCCATCATTGTTAATTCCAACTAAAGGCATAGTTTGCAAATTATTTTCATGGCTTAATTTATGTCATTTTGGGGTTTGAAATAAATATTGGGGGTTTGGTTATAATGGTTTGCTATGGTTTTCCCATGTTTTAATTATGTATTTACATGTTCTAATGGTGGTTTGGATACTTGATTGCATGGGAATGGTTAATTGGTATTTGATGTTGGTTTTGGAAATACTATTCCCCCAATATGTTTGATAAAATGCCTATGAGAATACTTTTACTATGTTGTTGGACTTATTAATGGAACTATTGCATGGTATGGTTTGTTAATGGAACCTTAAATGGTTTGGAATGGTAAAATGGAATGGTTTGGTTATCATGGTTATGGTTAATTAAACTCCTTGTGGGATACAACAAAATCCGCTATGTAAACATGTTAATGAACAACTTGTGGTGCACATAGGACTCCCACAAGCAAACATAATAATTTAACACTTGTGAGGTACATGGGACTCCCCCAAGTTTACTTGGTAAATGGGTACATAGGAATCCCTTTACCTAAAATGGTTTGGCTAAGGACAATACTTGCAAGTTATAGTCGGTATGATGATACCACTCTTAATAGCCTTGGTTAATAACAAATGGAATAATGGATTGGTTGGTTGGAAATGGTTTTAATTGGGTAATAATGGTAGGGTATGATAGCTAACCGTGGAGGTGAGAGTTTAATGAAAAAAATTGGAAGCTAATATTTATTGACATGATGGGTTGGTCATGGCGACCATATATGATACTATGAGGTACACGAGAATCCTCTAAGTACACTATACATATGTATCATAGAGGGTAAGGGTACTTGGGAATCCCCTACTCTTATGTTATCTCCAATTAATGCGGCTAAATACATCAGGGCCCCTTCTGGGGGTTACACTAGACCCATATAGCCCGTGGGTATTTAAGGGTGGTTAAGCTACATATACCCAGGTTAATGGTCTTAAATGTATGCTAAACTCAGTTTCATTTCCCAGCATGGATATATATGTATGTATGGTTTGTATACATATGGTTGGTCTTCTTGGTTTTACTGGTTGGCATTATTTTATCCTTATCCTGAGTTCATGCTAGCATTTAACCGCTAACCCATCTTTGGGTGGTTGTATCCCCACGCGATGCAGGAACCGGCTATTCTACTCCTCCTATATAGTGATCAGATTTTAGGACGAGCTCTTGGGATTAAAGTGGTGAGCTTCTATCTTTTCGGAAGGCTCTATTTCATATTCATGGATGTTCTTACACATTTTGATTTATTTATGGATGTTTGTTTTAGCTATGGTTGGGGCATGTCCCAACCGGATATTGGTTTTATTTTTGTTAGAGACTTTTCTGGAACTACATGGGTTGGCATGAGTGAGATCGGTATTGGTGTCATCCTTAGTATTGGCATTGGTATTGGGGCTGATACTGTTGGATGATATTTCTTAATGTTCCACCCACTTATGTTATATTATAGAACTTGGTTTGGTTAATGTTTTGGTTTTAGTGTATGGTTTGGTTATGGCTATCAGTTAGTTTAGGGTTTGTTGGATTCATTTGGGTCGATCTCAGTTATAAAAATATCCAGAGTCTAGATTTAGATAGTTATATGCTATATTGTTATAGGTTCAGAATTTATCTGACTCGGGGTATGCATTGGACGGTTGGGTTAAGTATTGGGGGTAGTCCCTGGTCCTGGTTGGACTTGGGATGCCCATTATGACAAGGCCCCTGGTTATGTCTAGTCAAGTTGGTATTAGATCTTTAGGTTCATGGTCAATTAGGAGTACACAAATCAGTGTCGAGTAGGGTCTCTTTTAGGGGTGTGTAGCGCGCCACACTCATAAAGGAGAGGCTACAAGGCATTTAGGAATTTTTCACTTTCTTGGTATTCTATTTCAAGCTATAAGATCTAAGGTCCTTTCTAATCCTGGTTTGTTTACTTTTTAGATCATGCCTCGATGATCTGAAACATAAAAAAACTCTTCCATCCCTATCAGGGACAATATAAAAGGAACACAAGGGATCCATACTTGGTCTAGGGGTCTAGTCCCTAATATTTTTGTAGTTTTACCGATTGCTACTAGTCCTCTTTAGGGTAAGTAATGAATGTGGAATTTTATCAATCGATTCATACTATTGCTCAGTTAGTTGCTGTTCAGGCTGAACGGAAGGCATCTAGTGTTTCATCTGTTGAGGCCATAAGGGTTAGCCAAGTTATGAAGATAAATCCTCCTACTTTTACTAGTGTGAAGGTGGAGAAGGATGCACAAGGTTTCTTGGATGAAATAGAGAAGATATTTAGGGTGATGCAGGACAAAAATGTAGAAGGGGTGAATTTTACAGCTTACCAGCTCAAGGATATTGTGTACCAGTGGTACGAGGAGTGGGATAGGGATAGATTTGATGTTGAGAAGTTATCCTTATGGGATACTTTCTCAAATACTTTTTTGGATCGCTTTTTTCCTCAGGAGCTGAGGGAACCGAAGATAGAGGAATTCTTTAATATGAGATAAGGAAAAATGTCAGTCAAGGAATATGCCTTGAAATTTCATCAATTGTTAAGGTATGCTCTGAAATTAGTGTCTAATATGAGGGAAAAGATAAGAAAGTTCACTTTTAGACTATCTCAAGAATTGATCCTTAAAACTAAGACTGCATTGCTAATCAAGGATATGGATATGTCTAGGTTGGTGGTTCACATTCAATAGGTAGAGGAAGAAAAGAGGAAATAGGCAGAGTTTGGAGAAAGGTAGGGTAAGAATTTTAGGTCTTCTGAATAAGGTGATGGGTAATAATAAGGTAGTTGGGATGGTGATAAGTGGCCAAAAAAAAGTAGGGGAGTTCTGGTTCCTTCTCTTCTGCTAGTGCCCCTTACCCGAAGCCTTCAGGTGATCGGTGGCAATAGGGTGGTAATAATTTTTGGCAACAGGATGCCTAATCTCAAGAGAACGGGGCACAATTAGCTTCTTCCTGCCCTCCTTATTGGTTTTGTGCTCGTCTTTATCGGGGATTTTATGATGAAAGGAGGGATAGATATTTAAAATATAGTTAGCCAGGCCATATACTCAGAAACTGTCTAGTAGGTATGGGTGCTTCGAGAGTGGTCGAAGCTCCGGTTGCTTTATCTCCTGCTCCTGCACCTAGTAGTGTTGCTTTGGCATCTTCTCCTGCTTTTGGTGTTGGTGTTGGTCGGAATTGGTTATATGCTTTTGCATTTTAAAAGAAGTCTGAGGCATCTCCTAATGTCGTGACTGGTATGTTACAGCTCTTTTCTCATGATGTGTACTTTTGTTTTATCTGGGGTCCACACTCTCTTATGTGACCCCAAATATGGTTGTATTTTTTGGTATTGATCCCAAGGTTATTTCAAATCCTTTTCCTATTTCTACCTCAGTAGGTGACTCTATTATTGCTGAAAAAGTCTATAGGGGGTGTGGTATATGTTGGTAATATCAGACTTTGGTGGATTTGTTTGAACTAGATATGGTGGATTTTGATATTATTCTTGGGATGGATTGGTTATACTATTATTATGCATCCTTAGATTGTTGGACCCATAAGGTTGTATTTAGGTTCCCTGGTGAATCATTTATTAAGTGGGAGGGTGGTTCCCTAGCTCCTAGGGGAAGGTTTATTTCTTATCTTGGAGCTCAGAGATTAATCTCCAAATGGTGTCTCTATCATTTAGTCAGGGTTAAAGTTCTAACTCGTAAGGTCCTTCTTTATACTCGGTTCCAATGGTAATGAGTTTCCTGAGGTCTTTTCGGATGATCTCCCTGGTGTTCCTCCAAATAAGAAGATTGAGTTTGGTATTGATTTGGTTCCGAACACTCGTCCAATATGTATTAATTTGGTTTCGGATACTTGTCCAATGGCTATTCCTCCTTATAGAATGGCTCCGACTGAGTTGAGGGAACTAAAGGAGAAACTTAAGGATCTTTTGCATAAAGGTTTTATTCGTCCTAGTGTATCCTTGTGGGGTGCATGGTATTATTTTTGCACAAGAAGAACGGTTCCCTTCGGATGTACATCTACTATAGGTTATTGAATAAGGTAATGATTTAGAACAAGTATCCTCATCCAAGGATAATTGACTTATTTGATCAATTACAAGGCGCCAAGTTTTTTTCTAAGATAGATCTTTAGTCTGGGTATCATCAGCTCAAGATTAGGGAGGTGGATATCTCTAAGTCGGTTTTTCGTACTCAGTATGGGCACTTTGAATTCTTAGCAATGTCAATTGACTTAACTAATTCCCTAGCAACATTTATGGATTTGATAGGGTTTTCAGGAAATTTTTGAATTTTTTGCCATTGTTTTTATTGATGGCATTCTGGTATATTCTAAGAGTGGGGTGGATCATGCTAATAACCTCCATGTGGTATTGCAGACCTTGAAGGAACAACAGTTGTATATCAAGTTCTCTAAGTGAGAGTTTTGGTTGAACATTGTGACTTTTCTTGGTCGTATTATTTCAAGTGTGGGGATCATGGTGGATCAACAAAATATGGTTGTGGTTAAAAGGTGGCCTAGAACCATGACTCCAACCAATAGTTGGGGCTTCTTGGGTTTGGCTGGGTATTATAGGAGGTTTGTGGAGGGGTTTTCTTCTATAGCTACCCCATTGACTAAGTTGACTCAGAAAAAGGCAAAGTTTTTTTTGTCAGAAGCTTGTGAAGGGAGTTATGAGAAGCTTAAGTATAAGGTAACTATGGCTTCGATTTTGACATTTCCTGAAGGTAATGAGGGGTTTGTGGTTTATTGTGATGCATCACGGGTGAGACTTGGTTGTGCTTTGATGCAGCATGGGAAGGTGATTGGCTATGCTTCCAGGCAGTTGAAGGTGCATAGATAAATTATCCTACTCATGATTTGGAGCTTTTAACGGTGGTTTTTGCATTAAAAATCTAGCGGCATTATTTGTATGGAGTGCACATGGACATCTTTTCTGGTTATAAGAGTCTACAGTATGTGTTCACTCAGAAAGAGCTAAATATAAGGCAAAGGAGATGGTTGGAGCTTCTCAAGGACGATGATATAAGTCTTCACTACCACCCAAGTAAAGCTAACATGGTTGTTGATGCTCTTAGAAGGTTGTCCATGGGGATTTTGGCTCATATGGAGAAAGAAAAGCGGGAATTGATGAAGGATATTCAATACTTGGCCAATCTTAGAGTTTGTCTCTTGGACTCCAAGGATAATAGTTTAGGAAGTGGTTTGATCATCTCTTGGTGCGGAAATCAAGGAGTAGAAAATGCTAGATCCTATCTAGATAAAAATCAAAAGTGTTGTCGGTGTGAAAAAGGTAATTGTATTTGAGATCAGTGGTGATGGTACCTTGAGGTACCAAGGGAGATTATCTGTTCCCGATGAGGATGTGTTGCATGAAAGGGTATTGGCTGAGGCGCATGAGTTGTGCTATGTTGTTTATCTCAGTTTGACTAAAATTTATCATGATCTCAAGGAGGAGTACTAGTTGAATGGTATGAAGGAGGGTGTGGCTGATTTTGTAGCCAAGTGCATAGTGAGCCAACAAGTCAAAGTTGAGCATATGAGGCCTGGTGTGTTGTATTATGAAATTGATTTGACCGAATGGAAATAGGAGGTGATCAACATGGATTTCGTTACTGGTCTTCCTCGGTCTTGGAATCAATTTGATTCGATTTGGGTCATAGTGGATAGGATGACAAAGTCCGCTCATTTCTTGCCAGTGGGGACAAACTTTTTGGCAGAGTACTATGCAAGGTTGTATCTTTATGAGATAGTAAAGTTGCATGGGGTACCTGTTTTGATTATATCTAATCGTGGTACGCAGTTTTCATCTCACTTCTAGTGGGATTTTTAGAAAGGATTGGGGACTAAGGTTAGTTTGAGTACTACTTTTCATCTACAAATGGATGGGCAAGAAGAGAGGACTATTCAGACATTAGAGGGTATGCTTCGGGCATGTATGATTGACTATGGTGGTAGTTGGGTTGATTATCTACATTTGCTAGACTTTTCTTAAAACAATAGCTATCATTCTAGTATTAGTATGGCCCCTTTTAAGGCATTATATGGTAGGAGGTCTAGAACTCATATTAGGTTATTCCAGCTTAGTGAGGCGGATATGTTCAGTCTGAATTTGGTTTATTAGGCTATGGAAAAGGAGAAGGTGATTTGGGATAGGGTTAAGGTTGCCTAAAGTCGGCAAAAGTCCTATGCGGATGTAAGGAGTAGAGACTTAGAGTTTGAGGTTGGGGATAAGGTGTTCCTAAAAGTATCTCCCATGAAGGGAGCAATGTGGTTTGATAAAAAAAAAGCTCTGTCCCCGATTTATTGGTCCTTATATAATTTTGTGGGGGGTTAGTAATGTGGCTTATGAATTGGAGTTGCCTTCTGGTTTGAGCTCCATTCATCCAGCATTTCATATATCTATGTTGAGGAAGTGTCTTGGTGATCCTTCTTCTATGGTTTTTTTGGAGGGCTTGGGTATCTCGGATTCTCTATCTTATGAAGAGTCCTTATTGAGATATTGGATCAGCAAGTTCGTCGATTATGGACCAAGAAAGTGGCCTCGGTTAAGGTTCTATGGCGGAACCATAAGGTGGAAGAGGCTACATAGGAAACAGACGAGGACATGAAGTCCAAATATCCACATTATTTTTCTGCTCCTGGGATTCCTGCGGAAAGTATGTGTTTTTCAACATACTTTTGTTTTCAAAATTTTTTAAAGGAAAGATTAATATCTTTACATCTTTATTTTCTAACGTGGTTAAAGGTTGGATTGATATTTGATAATGTAAATGAATTAAGCTTGTGTTTACCCTACCTTGTCCGTCATTTGGGGATGAATGTTCCTAGTGGGGGAGACTGGAACACCCTGGGTTTGGAACCCTTTAAGAATTTTCTGGATTTTTGGGTTCCGAACAACATATGACGGATGGGTACCAGTCATATAATAGGGTATGAGTGGTATGCCTTGGTCGTATACTGACTAGTGTTGGTTGATGGATTAGATTAGGTTCTAGAATGGGTACGATTTAGGTCGGTATGAGTCATATGGATAGATATGGGTCATTTTGTTTGGGTTTTTCCTTCAATTAATCTTAGACTTGGTAGACTAACTTGGATCGGAGTGCGAGTGGCTTGTCATGAGACATAAGCTAGGGTATGAGTCATACCATGGACTCGTTTAGTGGACAGTATTCAAACCTTTTATGATTCTATTCTTTTAGGGGTACGAGTCATATTCTTTGGGTACGACTTGGTTGGGATAAGTCATACCTTGGACAATGTTGGGTCCAAGGAAGAGGCCTAGGGTACGAGTGGTAGGTACCACTCATGTTAGAGGGTACGACTGGTATGGTTAGTTGTACCCCTTTGACGGGAATTTTATGTTGTTTAAGTGAGGGCAATCTGGACATTCTCCACTTCACCTAATAAGGCCCCATGACTTTTAACACACTTGGGAGGTTATTTACCCTATTTTTCTATTCATTAACACTTAGCAAACACTCTCTAATCCTCTCTAAAGTTCTTGGGCAAAGGAAGCTAGGGTTTCATCTTGAGGATTAATTTGGGACATGTGTTTGTGATTTCTCTCCATTATCTTCTCACTTTAGGCATATACTCCTTCCCTCATTGTTAGTTCCAACTAAAGGCATATTTTGTAAATTGTTTTCATGGCTTAATTGTTATGTGTTTTTGGGTTTTCAAATAAATATTGAGGGTTTTGGTTATAATGGTTTGGTTATGGTTTTCCCATGTTTTAATTATGTATTTACATGTTCTAATGGTGGTTTGGATACTTAGTTTCATGGGAATGGTTAATTGGTATTTGATGTTAGTTCTGGAAACACTGTGCCCCAAATATGTTTGATAAAATGCTTATGAGAATGCTTTTACTATATTGTTGGACTTTTTAATAGAACTATTGCATGGTATAGTTTGGTAATGGAACCCTAAATGGTATAAATGGTTTGGAATGGATAAATGGAATGGTTTGGTGGTCATGGTTATGGTTAATTGAACTCCTTAGTATTGGCATTGGTAATGCGGCTGATACCATTGGACAAAATTTCTCACTGTTCTATCCTTTTATGTTATGTTATGGAACTTGGTTTGGTTAATGTTTTGGTTTTGGTTTACGGTTTGGCTATGGCTATCAGTTAGTTTGGGGACGGTTGGACTCGTTTGGGTCAGCCTCAGTTTTAAACCAATCCCAAAGTTTGGATTTTTATAGTATATGCTATCTTTTTATATATTAAGAGTTCATCCAACTTGGGGTATGCGTTGGACGGTTGGGTTGAGTAGTGGGGGTTGTCCCCAATCCTGGTTGGACTTGGGATGTCCATTATGACAAGGCCCCTAGTCGGGTCGGGTCATGTCTATGAATGTAATTAGGAACATAGGTATGCTCAAAAGCAATAAGAATTTTACTTTACTTATTATGATGTTTGTCCTTTATCAAAACAGATTAGATTTCTCTTTGGTACAAGTAATCACAAAAATATTAGATGTTTTGACTTGATTCATTTGGATGTATGGGGACCATATAAGGCTTCTACATAAATAACATGAAACTTTTCCTTACTCTTCTTGTTTATCATTTCAGATGGACATGGATTTTTTTAATGCATCTCAAATCTTATGTCTCAACTATACTACAATAGTTTATTTTGGTAATTAAGCCTTAATTTGGATTAACTGTCAAGGCCTACTAATCAGATAATGTAGGAGAATTTTACAATTCTCAGTGTGATGAATTGTTCAAACCTCATGGAATTTTGCATCAATGTTTTTGTCCGCATACATCACAATAGAATGGTGTTGTAAAAAGAATAAATAGTCGTATTCTAGAGCAACTAGAGAAATCGGGTTATAAGGTCATTTACCTATAAGATTCTGGGGAGAATGTATACTAGCAGAAGTACATATTATCATAGGGTTCCTTTGACTGTTCGAAGTTCTATCTGGGAAGTCACTAGATATATCATATATAAGGGTAATGGGATATTTGTATTATGCCACAACTCTTCCAAAACCTAATAAGTTTGGTCCTAGAGTTACTAAATTAGTCTTGCTGGGCTATGTGACTACACAAAAGGGATATAAGTTGTACGACCTTGAGCATCATATATTTTTCATTGGTAGAGATATGGTCTTTAATAAAGATATTTTATTTTTTTAGACTCATTCTATAGGTTCTTTGTAGGGTCATGGAGTCATGAGTACAATTTTCTGTAGTTTCAAACCTTGATACTAAATCTATTGTCTTTCCTGTATAGAACGCTGTAATTTCTTAGTTTATTTCACATGAGAATACCAATGGTAAATTAGATGATATAAAGGGTGTTGCAAGTACTGATTCTAAATAAGTTGTACCAAAAGTTCTAGGTGGAACTGAGGTTCCATAACATGTTTAGATAAGATGTACTAAAGGAAGAAAATATTCAGTTTGGCAAAATGATTTTGTGTTTTTCAAGAGGGCTAATCAGTCTAGTTGTCTATATTCTATTGCAGACACTATTGATCATAGTTGTCTCTCAAAGTCCTATCAATGTTACATTGCCAATTCTTCCATGGAAGTTGAACCTCTTATATATTATCAAGCTATGTATAATGATAGATAGATTCAGGCCATGAAGTAATTCAAGCTCTAAAAGACAATAACATATGGGATCTAGTGACATTGCCATTTAATAAGAAAGCTATTGGCTATAGATGGTGTAAAATATAAAGTGTGAATCTAATGAAAAAGTTGAGAGCTTCAAGGTTAGGACGGTAGAAAAGAAGAAGGGATTGGACTATCAGTAAGAAAATTTTCCTGTTGCCAAAATAATAGTAGTAAGGACTGTATTGATAATTATTGCTTCAAAGGGATGGCATATTCAACAAATGGATGTTTATAGTTTATTTTCGCAAGGATATTTGACAGAAAAGGTCTACATGAAATTGCCTTAAGGTTTCTAATCTAAAAATACATGAACTACGAAAGTGTGCAGGCTGCTTAAGTCACTTATGGACTTAACCAAGCCTCTAAACAATGGACTGTTAAGTTGATTATTGCTCTGACTGCAGCAGGATTGGAGCAAATCCATTTAAACTATCCTCTTTTGACCAAGAAGACTAACAATGGATTGGTAGTGATCTTTGTATATGTGGATGATCTTCTGGTGACAGGGATTAGTATACAGTTGATCGAAGAAGCTAAATAGGTTCAAAAATACAACTTTAAGATTAAAATATTTGGGTGATCTTAGATTTTTCTTAGGCATAGAATATGGCAAGAGTTCAGAAGGTATCTTGATGCACCAATGGAAGTATATTTGGAGATAATCTTAGATTTTAGGTTAGGAAATTCTAAGGCAATTGATACTCTAGTGGAACTTAATTAGAAGCTGACTATACTAGAATTTGATGCCTTGAGAGGTGATACATTTGATTCTTTTTTGCAAGATGCAAGTGAATATCAAAGACTCATTCGAAGGTGTTTGTATCTTACTATCATATGGTCTTATATCATATGCAGTTCAAATTCAAAGTCAATTCATGCAATCTCCCAAGATGTCACATTTAACTACTGTTATAAGGGTGGTGAGATATGTAAAGCAATCACTAGGCTTGGGAGTTCTTCTAATAGTACAATTTACTGGTGATCCCTTACAAGCCTATTGTGATAGTAATTCAGGATCTTGTGTTAATAATTGGAGGTCTACCATTGGATACTTGGTCAAGTATGAAAATTCCTTTATATCATAAAACTCAAAGAAATAATCCATAATTTCTAGGAGTTCAGTAGAAAATGAAAATAGAAGCCTGGCATCCACTGCGGTAGAAATCGCCTAGATTATTGGCTTGTTCAAGATACTAGAGGTTCCTTTCATTTTTCATATTCCTTTGCTTGTGATAGTAAAACTGATATATAAATAGCTACAAATTTAGTCTTTCACGATGAGATGACAAAACATATTGATATTGATTGTCATTTTATAAGAGAAAAGGATCTAAATGGTCAAGTAGTTATTCATTATCTGTATTCTACTTAGCATCTAACTAATCTATTAACCAAAGGGTTAAGCAGAATACAACAAAGTCACTTGGTATCCAAGCTAGGAATGAAGAACATCTCCATACCTCCTAGCTTGAAAAGGGCTGTTAGAGAATACAACAAAAAGATAGCTAATAGTTGAGTTAGAAATAACTACATGACAATTGCTAGCAGTCAGTTATGAGTTGATAAGATGGAAATTAGTCAGAAGATATTTTGTTATGGATTAGCTGTAGATTTGTATATATTGGTGTAAGTAGTTAGTTCAGGGTTAGTTAAAATATTCTACATTACAAAACTTCTCTCTCTACTTTGTAATCTCTCTCATTATGTGATGTGAAGAGTATATTTTTTTTACAATTCAGCTTAGAAAGTGCGCTTGATGCATTGTTTAACAATTTTTGGTGGCCTTGTTATAAATACAAATTTAATAATATTTACTTTGAGTTAAATTAAGATC
Source organism: Capsicum annuum (assembly GCF_002878395.1). Classification (NCBI taxonomy): domain Eukaryota; kingdom Viridiplantae; phylum Streptophyta; class Magnoliopsida; order Solanales; family Solanaceae; genus Capsicum; species Capsicum annuum. Next base: position 59,666,685 of record NC_061118.1, on the reverse strand, counting down.
TTTCTTATGATATAGTGGATGCTTAAATTAGTAATTTAAGTTGCAATCTGATTATCATAAATACTAGTTGAGCATTGTTGGTATTTTTTTATTTTCGTAAATGATGTACTTCGCTTGTCCCTTTTTTCTTCAAGCACCATGCACTTTTTTTTTCTATATGCTTTTTCAGTTTCAAAACACTATTTGAGAGTTTGGAATATGATTTATCAAGATATTCTGTGTTATATTAAAGTATGGAAAGATGCTTTACCAAGAGGAGAAAGAGTACCTTACTTTCAATATAAAGAACAAAGGAGATACTTAGAGTTGTGCAAACTTTTGTGGTGTTAAACTTAATAAGTCAAGAGTGACAGAGAGCAGACATAGGAACATTACAAGAGTGACAGTGTACCAATGCAGATTTTTTCTTAATATTCTTACCTTGAGGCTATTTTCTCTCTAAGAAGATACATGATAATTTATAGGGAGGGGAATAAGAATATGCGCATAGTATGCATTAATTTATACGAATTATATAGAGTGCCCAAATACATTATTTATGTATCAAGGGGTTGTGTGAGAGCATTTGCAGGAGATACAAATAAGTTCTTGATAATTGTATAATTAGACCAAAGGTGTGTGTGTGTGTGTGCATATATATATATATATATATATATATATATATAAAGATTATGAATCAAGAGGTTGTGTGAGAGCATTTGCAGGACATACAAATAAGTTCTTGATAATTGTATGTTTATACATAAGATATGCATTCAACATGTACATTTTTACCATTGTCATGGAAGAACTTACCGATATTGTACAAGAAGTGGTTCTCATTTTTAGATGATATTGTGTTAATTGATGAAACTAGCAACAATGTTAATACAAGTTTGAACAATATAGAAGCATTCTACACATTAAGATTTTTAGGATAAGTAGAAGGAAGACACGATTTATTTTTTATGTTGTGCCAATATAGCCATCATAAGTATTGTGAAATTCAGGTGAGATTAGATGGTTTGTGGTTTTCTGTGCAAACAATACAAATATTTAGAAATGATATTTTGGTTTAATGGTATGATAGATGAAGATGTGACATATAGAATCCAAATAAAATGTTTGAACTGAAGTTCTATTTGAGTATTATCTGATATATACGGATACCTACCTAAGTAAAGGTAAGTTTTATAAGATAATTATAAAGACTACATGTGTTATATGGAATGAATATTGGGCCTCTAAGGTCCTACATATGCACTAAAAATACAAATTTTAAGATGGATGTGCAGTTCTACGACAATAAATAATATAAAAATAACAACAATTGTCAAGAGGTGCAAGTAGCACATATGGAGGATATATGAGCAAGGCATTTTGAGAGTCATGTGATAGGTAGATGTACAAATGCACAAGTCTGTGAAACATGATGGTTGAATGCATTATAAGTAATTATAGACCTAAAATTACTTGGAAGGAAATTGTGTCTAAATGCATGCACTCACTTAAAATCAATACGGTCTCAATGAAAAGTTGAAAATGGAAGCAAATGACATAAACTCATTTTTTAACTGGTTTCCACCATTAGAGACTGACGGGTATATGTGCAAGTGGTTGATCTACTATAAATAAAGTAGTTCATTATTTTCTCTATTGTATCACAAACTTTCGAAGGTAATCTACTGTAGCTTCTCTATAGGTTTATCACTACCTGGACCTTTTATCCATAACTTTGTTTTTTATTTAAATTAGTGCAGCTCAAATGCTTCAAATACCAGTTAATTTTAAAATCTGAGTTTTAACTTTCCAATTATTACTACATATATTTCTATTTTCATAGTATTACTTTGGTTTTGGACTTCAGGAAGATAATGAGGCCATGGAGTTAACAAAGAACTAATATCCATGTTACTTGAACTTGATGATATTGATGTTGTGTACATAGATAAAAAGTATTAGGTGATTATGAATGGTGGTAACACCTAACAACTGGTTGTTGAGGCTATTGAAGAATAATAGTGTTACACTCTTGGAGTTTTGACGAGCTACAAACTATTCCACAAAGGACCTTATTGACAGTTAAAGTCAATATCTATGGTACCTTATCCCTTATGAAGTTGCTCTCTAAAGATGACCACTGAGTATAGCTAGAAGCTGTACTTTTCTGTAAAAAGTTGGTGGCACTATAGTAGAGGAAGCCAACCTCAACTAATGAGAAAGGTTCTAGGTTTTGTTGTCGCTTATAACATAATTACTCACACACAACAAAACCTAGTTTTTGAAAAATCAAGATTTTTATCACAAAGCAAAAGTCCTCTCATATGAACATCGCTCGTACCTCAACAATGGACCTGATCAAGTGCTCACTTAGTCTTGTTATGTCTTGAGTCTATTTTGTTTTTCTCTCATATTGTAAAAATACACCTAAACTACAAAGGATAATAGATTCTTAACTTGTCTAAATCTTAGTTTGCATTGTATCAGTTAGAGTTAATTGATCGAATCACTTTGTATTTGGTTAAGTCTTTTTTTCCACTTTTGGTTGTGCTTTTGTCTTGGGTAGAGTTACTTAGGATGGTGATTAGAGTTAGTCAGCTGAGGTGTAGTAGAGTTACTATATTTATCTTATAGTATATTTAATATAATAGGTTAGCATTAAGAGTTTAATCCTTGTGATTATTGGAGTCTGTAATCACCTTGTAGCTTGGAGATTAGTGGAATGTTGAGAAATATTGTGACACACTTTGTGGTTTTCTCTTCCTTGAGAAGGGAGGTTTCCATGTAAATATTGCATATACTTGACTTTTCTGCATTGTCTTTTCCATTATATTCACTTTACTATATTTATTAGTTAAGGGATGTGGGCCCCTTGCACTTGGTGGACTTATTTATTTCATCAATTGATATCATAGCTAGCTCTCTCTATAAGTGAACATCTAGAGAGGATCTATGTAATAAATAATAGCTCCACCAAATTTGGTAAAAGTAAAGTCGACCACCATACCATCTTTATTTAATGGCCAATACTATGGTTGGATGAAGACAAGGATGCATGACTTCATAATGGTTGAGGATAGTGATCTGTGGTACATCATTTGTAATGGTCCACACATTTCCATAAGGGAAGTTAAGGAAGGTGAGGTTACTAAGCTAGTTCCCAAAACTCAGATGGATTATGATGAAGATGACCATATAAAATTGAAAAAAATTACAAGGCCAAAAAACTGCTTATGTGTGTCATATGACCTAATGAATATAATTGGATCTTATCATGTGAGTTAGCCAAGGAGATCTAGAAGTGTCTGAGAACTGTACACAAAGGAACAAGCTAGCTGAAGAAGTTAAAGGTGGCATGCTTACTACCTAGTATGAAACCTTGACAATGAAGAAAGGAGAGACCATATAGGAGATGCACACAAGATTTACATTTATTACAAATAAGCTACATTATCTAGGTGAGATCATCAAGCCAAGAAAAAAAGTGAGCAATGTTCTTAACATTCTCCCAAAGTAATTGGAAAGAAAGGTGAATGTTATCCCTGAAGCTAGGGACTTGATAACATTCATAAAGGATGAGCTTATACGTAACTTGAAAACCTATGAGATGAAGAAGCAACAGAAGCAAGCTAAAAAGAAGCCAAAGAAAGAAAAAACCTTAGCTCTCAAAGTTGCCAAAGGTGATCAACGAAGAAGATAAATACATGGCATATATAATTAAAATATTCCTTAAGGTGATGAGAATAAATAGAGGCATTTAAAGAAGAGGGAACTCGAGTATATTAGCCACTTCCAATGATCTATGCCACAAGTATGGAAATCCTGGTCACTTTATCAAAGACTATCCAATAAATAAGATAGACCACAAGGAGTATGGTTGAGGTAGATTTAAGAAAGGGAAGCAGAAGGTCCAGGTAATTAAGAAAGTCCGAAGAAGAGTTATAGATGACTATGCAGTTAAACAAGCATTGATAACTTGGGAAGACTCATTTAGTGATTCATATGAATCTCAGAACCATGAAGACATATCAATGATGGTGATTGAAGACTCAGATGATACATTTGACCACTCTTTGAATTCATGGCAAAATCTAATGATGATAATGATGGTGAAGTCACTCTTCTAGATATCAAGTGAAATAGTAATAATTACTCCTTAAAAAGGCTTAAAGATTTATCCAGGGTCTTAATAGATTTGTTGTGTGAGCTTACTAATAAAAAGAATCTATGGAATGAGACTCTTGATGTGTCTGGGAATCAAAAGATGTCTCTTGATGTTAAAGTTTCTAAGTTGGGAGAAAAACTAAGTCTAGTGTAAAATTAAAAGAGTTGTCTTAAAAAAAAGTTGGCAGAAGCCTTTATATATAAATCTAAAGGAAAGGAGAAATCTAGTAGTCTCTAACTAGAACTTGAAGAAAGGTTAAAAAATTCAAAAAACTTCTTGCGGACTCTCTAGATAGAAATATCTATCTAAAAAGGGACCTGGTTTGTGTCAAAAAAAGAGCTTCAAAATACTTAAATGGACCATATCCTCTAAAATCCTAACCAATCTAACTAATCAAATGTAAAATCCTATATAGGGTATAGGATGAACAAATGTCAATCCCCCTTATAATCATCATAGCAAGTATGTCTTTGTGTTCGACAATCTATTGTGCACCCATTGTGGTAAGAATGGTTATATTAAGAAGAACTGTAAATCTAGAAAAAGAGGTGAGGAATGCTTCTAGATATATGATCAAAATAAAAACACTTCTAATTGGGATCCTGGTCCAAAATATTAGGGTCTGCGTCCCCATATTGAAATCATCCTTTCCAGGTTGTCTAGCTTAACCATGAAATCTCTAATCACTCCATTGTCACCTTATCAGGAACTCAGACTTAAATAGTTTACCAAGTCTAACAAATGATTTTTGATACAGGTGAGAGGAAGAGAAAGCAGTAAATATTGGTTCATGGATAGTGGATGCTCTAAGCATATGACTGGAAGGACTGAAGGCTTCCTCTCACTAAAGGAACTTCACGGTGGAACTTTCTCTTTTAGAAATAAGAAAAAGGGCAAAATTCAAGGAGTTGGCAAGATTAGAAAGTCACCTAATCATGCAATTGAAAAATTTTGTGAATGGGCTAAAATATAGTCTTCTAAGTGTTTCACAGATCTGTGATAAAGGGAATAAAGTGAAATAACTATTATATGTTGCAATATGACTAATCTCAATTCTAGTGAAGTGATTCTAAAAGCAAGAATATGTAAGCATATTTATGTGGCAGATTTGAGCTTTGTTTCAGGTGATGAACAGATATGTCTCAGTTCTAAAAGTGATAACATTAAATTATGGCATCGCAAACTAGGCCATATTATCTCATCATTGTTGAACGAATTAGTTGTTAGGCACCTGGTCCATGGAATTCCTAAGATAAAGTTTATAGAAGACAAGATTTGTGATGCTCGTGGCAGAGAAAAACAGACTAGGTCCTGATTTAAATAGAAGAAACATATCAATACCACCAGACATCTTGAATTGATCGACATGGATCTTTGTGGACCAGTTAAGGTTCAAAGTAGAGGAGGGAAGAGATACATTCTAGTTATTGTGGATGATTTCCTAAGGTTTACTTGGACCATGCTCCTAAGTTCCAAAGAATAAATCTATGAAACATTCAGAACTTTTTCCAAGAGGATACAAGTCAAGTATGATGCTAAGATTGTTGGGATCAGGCCAGATCATGGAATAGAGTTTGTAAATTCAAAATAGACTAGTTTTGTGCAGATCATAGAATCAGTCATAAATTCTCTACACCTAGAACTCCTCCAAAAAATGGGATTGAGGAAAAGAAAAGTAGAAACTTGGTGGATATTACAAGAACAATGTTCATAGACTCTCTCTTTAAAAGAATTTCTGGGCTGTGGCTGTAAATATTGCCTGACATGTAATAGGTAGATATTTGATCAGGTCCATTCTGAACGAAAATCTCAATGAATTTTTTAACAAGAAAAAAACTAAACTAGGGTGCCTAAGGTCCTTTGGATGTAAGTTCTTTGTCCTAAAAAATGAAAAAGATGATCCTGGAAAATTTGATCCCAAGAGTGATAAGGGAATGTTTTTTCAGTACTCATCAACAAGCAAAGTATAAAAAATATTCAACGAAAGAACTCTTTGAGTAAAAAAAAGTGTCCATTTATCTATAATAGATCAAGAAGCATGGAGGACTTGCGAAACAAGGATGATGCAGAACTGGAGGAGCTTCTTCAGATTTAGAAAGACTCATTAAATGATAGATTGAGCAGTGATCAAAGGAATAAAGAAAATAATGAGATACATGACAGTGAAGAAGTTGCCGGCACTGGCACCAAAACTAATGAGGGACTAGGTCCTCAAGCAACTAATCATAACAACAGAGACTCAAAATCAAGAGTTAGATAATCAATTAAATAAGAAATCGAGACCCAACCACCCCGAGTCAAGCATTAGAGGATCAAACTGGAAGCACAAGTCATCCCATTCTCTAGATAATCTAACCTCCCTATTGGAATTTAGGATAAAAACCAGAGCCAAGGTAAGAAATCAGGTTGCATTCTTAGATTTTATATCTTCTATTGAACCTAAGAATGTTAAGGAGGCACTAAAAAATGATGACTAGGTCATTGCAATACAAGAAAAGTTAACTCAATTTCAAGAAGCAAGGTATAGAACATAGTCCCAACACATACTGACAAAACTATCATAGGAACCAGGTGGGTCTATAAAAATAGAAAGGATGAACATGGAGCCATTATTAGAAACAAAGCCAGACCGATAGTGAAAGGGTACAACCAAGAAGAAGGAATTATTAACTATGATAAGACCTTTGGCCCTGTATCAAGGATGAAAGGAATCAAAATCCTTATTGCATGTTCTATCTACATAGAGTTTAAATTATTTCAAATGGATGTCAAGAGTATCTTTCTGAATACTTATCTCAAGGAAGAAGTATATGTTAGACAACCTTAGGTTTTGAGGACATTGATCAATCTAATTATGTCATTGAGTTAGATAAAGCCTTGTTTGGTTTGAAGAAATCTCTAAGGGCATGATATGAAAGACTTTCTAAATTTCTCCATGCAAATAGGTTTAAAAGAGAGAAGATTAATAATACACTCTATTGGAAATCAAGAGGAAAAAAATTGTTTGTTGTCCAAGTATATATTGATGATATTATATTTAGACCAAAAAGAGACACTCTATGTGAAGATTTTTCTAAACTCATCAGAAGTGAGATTGAAATGAGCATGATGGGAGAGCTAAGTTTCTTCGTAGGGTCCAAATCAGGCATACTCCTACTGGGACCAAGATTTTTCAAGAAAATATATCAAGGAGCTCTAGCACTGACTTCATATGAGTGAGGCTAAGACAATTGATTCCATCATTGAAACCAATTGTAAATTAGATACTGATGAACTAGATCCTAAGGTAAATGAAATAATATACATATTATGCTCCAAGATTTTAATGATTTTATTAAGATATATACTTCACATTTTTTATTGTGATTTCAAAGCTAAATTATGATAAGGAATGATAATGGGACAAATAGAAAGTGTTTTAAAAATTTTTGAATTTATTTTGGGACATTTTAGGACTCTAAAACAGCAAGAGTCTACATTTAAGGCATGCCACAGAGAGATGGCACACCCTTATGCAAAAATCAATGATCTGGTGCAATAAGGGCATGCCATGCCAGGGGCACAAAAATGCAAAATTTTATTTTTTATAAAATTCTTTAAGGGCTTTTTGGTCTTTTACCACTTAAATTATTTCTCGATCATAATAAACATGATTCTAACATTCATAATTCAGATTATATGATCCTTCTCCTCCCAAATCCTCAAGAACACAAAAGAGGAATTTCTCCTCCAAAATTCAAACTTTAAAGGTTCGAATACGAGTTACCTTTAGGCAATTCACTAAGTCCAGGTTTGTGGGGTTTGAACAAGGATAACCTTTCATCCTTGTTCCCAAAGTTGATTTTTTACCTTTAATTTGAGAATTCTATAACTAGGGTTCGTACCCACTTTTCTTATGCTTGAGTTTATGATGTTTCTTCATGAATTACATATGATTTCATGTTTATTTAGATTTTATCCACTAAAGTAGTTCTCAAGCGTTGAGTTTTGACATTTTGATATGAATTTTCTATGTGATGATAAATGATTATAATTTGACCATAAAATTACTCAATTTACATGAAGTTTAAAGCTTACTAGTTCAAGTTACAAAGTATTATAGTATGATAAAAGATTCAGTTTTGATCTTATGACCTCATATAAGACATAAAATTCACAAGTTTTTTTATGAGTATGATTTAAGCAAGAGAAACATAGTTGGTTTTAAGTTTATAAACCCATATGCTATTGTAAGGTGAATTTCATAAGTATAAGTATACGAGTATATATTTTGGGCGTAGTATTTAATACTAAAAGGGAAATATAGGTTCAACAAATCCTATTTTATAGAAACTACGTGCCACCATGTTTAAGGTACCTCACCAGAGAGGTTCTCCCTTGCCTAAATGGGCTCAGTTTAGTGATCACTCCAGTTCAGTTCAGGTTCTATACCAATGGCAAGTATAGAAAAACTCTCTTCAATACGGGTCAAACATTGGACTCCATGAAAGCTCATATGGTTTATGTTAGTTATAAGAATCTCCCACAAAAAAAAAAGATTTTAGAAACTAAGTGTAATTACACAATCTTTGTTCAGATATTATCTTATAATTTATGCTTTTGAGATTTCAGCTTTTGGTCTTATTTATATCCAAGGTGAGTCTATTTACACTTAGCATGCATGATTTGTAAGTATGTTCAGTTTTATTTTTTCTTATTGCATTCACTCCTGCATACTCAGTACATTGCATAAGTACTGACCACATATATGTCTTTATGGATACATGATTTCATAATGTAGGTTCTGGTGTACATCCCCAGCAGCTCGACTAGTAGCAATCACCATTTTCTATATTTTTCCAGTTCATGACTCCTTAATAGCTTAAGGTCCAAACTTATGCTTGTTCTTCTTATTTCTATAATTTTAGTTGTTATGCTTTTGATTTTTGGTTAGCTAGGGTCTATCCTAGTTGCTCTTCAATTTTAGTTTGAGGCTTGTCAAGACTAGTTAGATATGTTATTTTAGATTCTTATGGTTTTTAAATAATACAGAGTTGCAGTGTTTTATTGAGATTATTCGTTTATCTGAACCCAGTTTGTAAGTTTTCTTTAATTTTCGCTCATGTTTTAAATTTACCTTATTAGATTTCAGAGCTAAATAGATATCATGAGTTAGCTTTGGGGCTATTTATAGTCTTAAGCACCGTGTGACATCCAAGAGGTATCCTTTGGTCATTGCAAACTTAGTATCAGGGCCTAAGATTTTAAAGAGTCTTGGAGATGACAATTCATGTTACGTAGAATCTTGATCATGGGTGGGAAGCACGTTATAATTATGTGTGAAAGGCTATAGATCATATTAGAAACTATACCTTTTTTTATGATCTCTATCGTGATTTGAATTTATCTCTATCTACTTTAATTCATGCTTTCATATGATAGAAAATGCCTGCTTATAGAGCTTACGCCCATAAAAATAGGGACCAGCCAGCCCTACCACTACCTGCAGACCCACTGAATGAGAATGTCACTTATGTTGAGTTTTGAGATGCCTTTCAAGTGTTAGCTCAGACTGTGAAGCAAATTCTCAGGGCAATCATCCTACAATAGTCCTACTTTAGCTGAATGGTAATTTAGCTTCAACTAGTGTTCGGGTGATACGCCCAAATTACACATCTCTTAGGGAGAGTAAGCGGTCATTGTCAAATATATAACCCAACTAGGTTAGGGTCGAATTCCACAGGGAATATGGTGCTAATTAAGCTGTATGCAGATTAGTTGACTTTTAACCATTAATTTTCATAAAATAAATAAGGGGATTTGATTCAGTTCACAAATAAATGGTTTCAGTTAAACAAGATAAAATACGTGTAGTAGTATTCAAATTCAGAGAAATATCAAGCTAGGGTTATGTGCACCTTGTAGTTTTCAATACTTTCTAACTATGGGATTTGCGAATTCATACATGTATCATGCTTATAGAGAAACATATTGTATTTAATAACATAATCCTAGTGTTTCTCAACCATCAAGGACTAATTCACTTTAGTTCTGTCGAATCAAAAGTGTTTATCAAAAACAATACGAAATCTCCAAGTAGTTAATCATGTTAAGGCATTAACATATGAAATAGGGGTTGAAAATCCTATTTTCTTGTCACTACTCTCTTTTTCGAACATCAACCTTTCTTTTGAACAAGTTGTGTTTTAAGGCATATCCTCTATGTTTGCGACCACGAGAATTCAAGATAAGCGATGAGAGTATGATGTAAACAAAGCAATGCATAATGAATTCAAAACCCAAAGTGATAGATTGTATTCTACAAGGCTTCCATAACCCTAACTAATAAACTTAGCTACTCATGGGTAAAACGGAAATCACAATAGAAATATTTATCATACCCAAAAACTAGAACGATCTTGGTGGAGAAGATGAATAGTGTTTTTTCCTTGGTGTAAGCCACCTCTCTCCTCTCTCAAAATAATACAGAATAATGAATAATGAATAAAAATTCAGCATTAAGCCTTTTAATAATCTTTTCTCTCATAATTTCCTTCTAAGTCCCTGAACTAATTATAAATGCCCAACTAGTCTTGGACATAGTTTCTAGGTGCCATATTTGGTCCAGACTGCTACTCTCTCTTGTGTCATATGCCATCCATATTCCATTGTCCCATTATGTGTTCATCTACTTCATTAATACCTGAAATCATGCTAATCATATCGGTTAGCTCAATTACATAGAAGTAGAGTAAAAACATAAGAAAATAGGCACTTTGTTCTCTAAACTTAGCTAAACTATGAATAAGTTATGGTGATTAGGCGTATAAATACACCCAAGATCATCGGTATTATATGAGAATGAACCCACCTGAGTATTTTGGGTCAAAGGTGAATGAGGCGAAGAAGATTACTCAGATTATGTATGTTATTAAAGAGAAAAGTATGGAATTGGATTTTTATCAACTAAGGGATGTTATATATGATTGGGTTACTTTATAGAAAAAAGGTAGGGTGAGAATGCAGCTCCTATGAGTTGGGATATATTTTAGATAGCTTTTTAGATAGGCTCTTTGATCGTGATATGAGGGAGACTAAGGTATAAGAGTTATTAACCTAAAGTAAGGCTCTATGTTGGTAAAGGAATATAGCCTCAAGTTCACTCAGCTAGCTAAGTTTGCACCAAAGTTGTCGAATTCCAGAGCTCGTATGAGTAATTTGTTACTAGAGTATCTGAATTGATAGTCAAGGAGTGTAAAACTATCATGTTGATTGGGGACATGGATATTGTGTGATTGATGACTTATGCTCAGAAATTAAGATAGAGAAATTAAAGAAATGATAAAGAAGGAATAAGAAGGCTAGAATTGAACAGGTAGAGTCTGATCAACATAATTTAAGAGGAGGAAGTCGTTCTCAGTTTCAGAGTTATTCATCAACACCC